>NC_079189.1:533172970-533489613 GCF_029499605.1 Hyla sarda
AAAGCGAGAAATACTGCAACATTTTTAGATTTTGCACTATATATGTATATATATTTAAACATGCAATGTGTTACAAAAAACACCCCCCCATGAATGAACAGGCCAGCCCTGCCATAGTGTTCCCCATATCCTATGTAGCAAGAACCTTTTGAGGAAGCGATCCTGACCCCCTCCTTCTTAAAAACCACTTATTGCAAACTCCAAGTGATAAACAGATGAAAAAGGCAATAAAAGCGAATGCAAAGCAATAGAAATCAATAAAGAACTGTGAATTACAGGAGTGTTCAGAATGAAGCCAGAGCTGGTGGAAGTCATGGTTCACAGGCATTATACAGCCATATATTTTGCATCCATACTATAGGTCCTGGCTCAGACCCAAACCTGCAGTCAGACCGGGATTTGCGTCCGTAACCCTGACTCAAAAAAATGTGGCCATATTACACCTGTGTGAAACCAGCCTAAAAATAGAAGATGGGATGAGTAAAGTCATTACCAGCACTGAATGACTTATCTTACTACCATCCGGCTCTATATACAGAACAATGTGCTCAGTGCCCGCAGCTTTACTCACACTTTGGTTGCTATGGATACACTAACAATGTATTATCAATGGTGCATGTATAATGAAAGATCAGCGCACCTCTTTATAGCCACACACGGATCCGGACCTGGCACGGTGATTGTAAACATATCTTAGAAGAAAGTTGTTATATCCAAGTAAAAACAGGGAACATTACGCCAACTGTGCTACATACTCTTGATGCGTTTCGAGTGCATGCGCTCAAAACGCGTCGAGTATGAAGCGCAGTTGCTGTGTTGTACCCAGTTTTCACGTGGATGAAATAAAGCAGAGATGAAAAATCTTGATGGTGTCACTGCGGTTGCCCCTAGCAACCATTCTGTCTTAAGCATTAGAACTTGCAATGATTACAAGTTCTGATTCTCGAGACAGAATGGTTGCTAGGGGCAACCAATGGAATCCTTTGAATTTACCGGTGAACTGAGAATACAGAGTAGTGCAAGGAACCTACACAGTCACCTTTACCGTGCAGCTGTTGCAAGACTACAACTCCCAACAGGGCAACGCTGGTACGAGTCAACTGAGGCTAAACAAAGGGGATAGTCACAGACACAGCATTGTGACCAGGGCTGTGGAGTCAGAGTCAGACTAAATTTTGGGTACCTGGAGTCGGAGTCGGCAAACAATGCACCAACTCCTACTAAATTTAGATTGGAATAAAAAAAAAAAAAAAAAAGCAAGTTTAAGTGTCCCAATTCACAAAAAGTTATAATTAATGACTAATAAAGACCAATGCATGCAGTGCCTCACGTAACCGCAAAACGAACACGTTAAGTGACCATAAAGAAGCATGCTTTTCATGTGCTTCACTATATGGCACGCAACGTACAATTAGGAGCGGCAATACTTATACTTTCCATAGTGTTGTGTTCTGCTGTTACAGGGAACCCATGGGTAAACCTAGCCTCTCACTGATAAGGGATTAAGTAAATATGTTTTTTGCAGGACTAGAGACACTTGTATAAGTGAAGGAATGGAGGGTCAATAGTTCAAGACTGAAGCTGTAAACCATTGGAAAAACTGCTGCCATTCAGCTAAGGCTATAAAAACATGTAAACTCCAATTGTTAGCTTAAAGGGGTACTCAGCCCCTAGACATCTTATCCCCTATGAAAAGGATAGGGGATAAGATGTCAGATCGACGGGGTCCCGCTGCTATTGGGTCTGCGCGTAATGACGGGCAATACAGGGGCCGGAGCATCGTGACGTCACGGCTCCACCCCTCGTGATGTCACAGCCCGCCCCCTCAATACAAGTCTATGGGAGGGGGCGTGGCGGTCATCAAGCCCCCTGCCATAGACTTGCATTAAGGGGGCGGTTTGTGATGTCACAAGGGGCATAGCCATAAAGTCACGCTGCTCCGTCCCCTGTATCGCCCGTCATCACGCACAGAACTCGCTCTGTGCAGTAATGACAGCGGGGTGCCGCAGCGGCGATCCCGGGGGTCCCAGCGATCTGACATCTTATTCCCTATGCTTTGGATAGGGGAGAAGATGTCTGGGGCCCCTTCCTGGATCCTCCCACTGCCCTATCTTCAGCAGCAGATCAGCACACAAAAAGAAGAAGGCAGCAGCTTCTGCCCAACTACCTCTCTCTGCTAGAAGAGCTTACAAGAACTTTGTGGAACAGCTTCTTGGATTCAACTGTAAGTGTTTATACATACATTCGCATATTAATACAGGATTCGGAGTCAGTGAGTCGGAAGTACAAAAAAACTGTGGAGTCGGAACATTTATCTACCGACTTAACAGCCCGGGTTGTGACTGCCTATGTGGGGTTGCATGGTCCACAGGCAGTGAGGTTTCTGGATCACTAGGGGTGCTGCACTGGTGCTCCCCGGCCCAGCACCACGCCATTTAAAAGGTGTACTCCGGTGGAAAACTTTTTTTTTTTTTTTTAAATTAACTTGTGCCAGAAAGTTACACAGATTTGTAAATTACTTTTATTTAAAAATCTTAATCCTTCCAGTATTTATCAGTTTCTGTATGCTCCACAGGAAGTTCTTTTCTTTTTGAATCTCCTTTCTGTCTGACCACAGTGCTCTCTGCTGACACATCTGTCAGGAACTGTCCAGAGCAGCATGTGTTTGCTATGGGGATTTGCTCCTACTCTGGACAGAGAGCACTGTGGTCAGACAAAGGAAATTCAAAAAGAAAAGAACTTCTTGTGGAGCATATAGAAGCTGATAAGTGCTGGAAGGATTACCCAGGGAAAAAAAATGTTTTTAATTTATCAACTGGCTACAGAGAGTTAACCCCTTAAGGACTGAGCGTTTTTCCATTTTTGCTCTTTGGTTTTTTCCTCCTTACGTTTTAAAAATCATAACCCTTTCAATTTTGCACCTAAAAATCCATATCATAACTTATTTTTTGCGCCACCAATTCTACTTTGTAATGACCTCAGTAATTTTACCAAAAAATCTACGGCGAAATGGAAAAAAAATTTGGGGGGCTTCCGTTTCTACGCAGTAAATCTTTCAGTAAAAATTATATGTTCTCTTTATTCTGTAGGTCCATACGATTAAAATGATACCCTACTTATATAGGTTTGATTTTGTCGGACTTCTGGAAAAAATCATAACTACATGCACGAAAATGTATACGTTTTAAATTGGCATCTTCTGACCCCTATAACTTTTTTATTTTTCCGTGTATGGGGAGGTATGAGGGCTCATTTTTTGCGCTGTGATCTGATGTTTTTAGTGGTACCATTTTTGCATTGATAGGACTTTTTGATAGCTTTTTATTCATTTTTTCATGATATAAAAAGTGAAAATACGCTATTTAGGACTATTTTTTTTTGCATGTGCGCCATTGATCAGGCGGTTTAATATATTTTTATAAATCGGACATTTCCGCACCCGGCGATATCACATGTTTATTTACATAGTTTTTTTTAAATGGGAAAAGGGAGGTGTTTGAAACTTTTATTAGGGAAGATTAAATGAGCTTTATTCAATTTTTTTTGCAGTGTTCTAGCTCCCATAGGGACCTATAACACTGCACACACTGATCTTTTACATTGATCAATGGTTTCTCATAGGAAACCATTGATCAATGATTCTTCTGCTTGACTGCTCATGCCTGGATCTCTGGCACTGAGCAGTCATTCGGCAATCGGACAACAGGAGACAGGTAAGGGGACCCTCCTCGTGTCCTACAGCTGTTTGGGATGCCGTGATTTTGTTGCGGCAATCCCGAACAGCCCCCTGAGCTAACCGGCAGCGTTTTACTTTCACTTTAGAAGCTCAACTTTGAACGCCGCATCCTAAAGGGTTAATAGCGCGCGGCACCGCGATCAGTGCCACGCGCTATTAGCCACATGTCCCGGCCATTGTTAGAGGCCAGGCCCGACCCGCTATGATGCTGTTAGAGGCTGGCCCCGCGTTATAGAACGAGAGCGGACTCAGGGCGTACAGGTAGGCCCTAAGTCTCCTTAAGGAGTTAAACAGATTTGTAAATTATATCCGTGAAGAGAAATGAAAATATCGGCACTCACCAGTGTGGCTGCAGGGTCTTCTTTATTACTTAATTACTTCTATTAAAAATTTTTTTTAATCCTTTCAGCACTTATGAGCTGCTGAATTGGAGTTCTTTTCGGTCTAAGTTCTCTCTGATGACACCTGTCTCGGGAACTGTCCAGAGTAGAAGCAAATCCCCTATCTTTTTAATAGAAGTTATTTACAAATCTGTTTAACTTTCTGACATCAGATGATTAATAAAATAAATAAATAAAAAATGATATATGTTATCCGCCGGAGTACCCCTTTAAGTTATTAACCTACTTGAACCAGGTGGCAGTGAAATGCCATGTGGGTTTATTGGGGGGGGGGGGGGGGAAGATTTATCAAAACCTATGAATTAGAAAAGTTGACCAGTTGCCCATAGCAACCAGATAGTTATTAATCAGGGGCCTTTTAAAAAAAAATGAAAGACGCGATCTGATTGGTTGCCAAGGGCAACTGGTCAACTTTTCCTCTGCACAGGTTTTCATAAATCTCCCCCTAAGTACCTGCTGTCAATTGTTTAAAGTTTTGCTGAGAAGTAGCAAATGTCTAACAAGTGAATGTGCGTCTTCCTTTCCACATTTACGCTACGAGGTGACGACAAGTACAAACAGAAAATGGATTCAATGTCCAAAAGGGTTGAATAAAAATAAAAAAATAAACTCTGTACTTCATTGAACCTTCATAAAACCGAAAGCAGTAGCACCAACCACGCCTCTCACAGGAATCCCAACGTGTTTCGGGTGCGGTATGCACTCTTACTCATGAGCCATGCATTTTGCACCTGAAAAGTCTTGACATATCGTGTGAGGAGGCTCGGCAGTAGTGTTTTTATTTAACTGTTTGGGCACTGGATTCATTTTGTGCTGCTGCTAGGAGTTGTAGTTAACCAAAAAATAAATATATAAAAAAAATAAAACACGCCAACCCCTGCCCACACCAGGGAAAGGATCCAGCATCCAAATAATTGAATAAAAACATTGTGCTTTATTGTATCATCATAAAACCAGCAGCAGTACCACCACCGAGCCCCTCACAGGAATGCCGACTCGTTTCGAGGTGCAGCATGCAAGGCTTATGAGTAAGGGGGGCGTACCGCACTAGAAACTGATTCCTGTGAGGGGCTCGGTGTAGTTGGCCGCTTTGTCTGCTGTTCTTGTTTATAAAGATACCATAAAGTTGTTTTGTTTTTTTTATTTAACCATTTGGACGCTGGATACATTTTTTAACACGAAACTACAACTCGCAACATATCCTAAAAAAAATACTAACCTCAACCTGCATGAAGGGTTTCCACAGTTGGTAGCTTTTTTTTTAAATAGCTGGTGATATGAAACTACAACTCCCAGCATGCCCTGACAGCCAGACACTTCTTAGCATTTTGGGAGATTGGAATAAGTGGAGATATACAGAGTGTCGGAACTTTCACAATGATGTATAAGTGTTGCGGCACTTGCAAAACTACAACTCCCATCATGCCCGGACAGCCTGCGGCTGTCCGGGCATGATGGGAGTTGTAGTTTTGCAACAGATTAGGGGGGACACATTGTATACAATCCTCCAATCATAGGGGGATGCTGATATGAAATAGATACGATACAATCGGACCGATAATCGCAGCACGATCCCATTTTCTGATCACACACAGTGAAGGTCGATGTCTATAAGAGACAAGCGATGACTTTCTAGGAACTACAAGTGCCAGGATGCCCAGCCTGCCAGGTGGGGGCGGTGCTCACCTTAGACAGGACCCCGCAGAGCTCCACCGGCGGCCCGGGCTCGGTCTCCAGGTCTTCCTCTGACCCTGAGGAGTTCCAGCTCTGATTATCAGACATGAGCGGCCGCCCGGCTCTCCGCACTCCCCCGGTCACCACGGTACAGGGAGCTTCCTTTCAGTCCTAGTCTCCCTTCCCGGATCTTTCAGCAGCAGCCGCCCCGCCCAGTCCGCTCTCCTCACCGATCCGGCTAGAAATAAACAGGCGACAGAGATGAGCTGCAAACTATCAATCTCCCAGCGCCGCCATATTCTCCGCGAGACGTCACGGCCCGTCCGGAAGGCGTGGCTGGGGAGGGGCCACACGGGCTGTCTAAATCAGCCCCGCCCATTTTTCTTCGGCGCACTCAAACTTCAAGTTGGGAAGGAACAACCTACCATGAGTGTCTGTTCAAGCCCCGCCCTCGATGACAACACGTCATGACAGCCATGTTCCAGGAAGAGCGTCGTCACGGCGGCCATTTTAGTTTGTTGTTGTCCGTGGTGACGGAATTCTTCCCCTCGCGCTTCGTTCTCTCTTCCTCATAGATGTTTGGCTTCACACTACCTTTTTGTTTTCATTACTGTCTGTTTAACCCACTTTTTTTTTTTTTTGCATGTTTGTTTTTTCCCTCTTTGGTTTTTTACAGCCATAAGTATTTAATCCCTTAAAGGGGTACTCTGGGGAAGTAAACTTACCACACACCCCTAGCCACAGGTGTCTCATTGTGGGGTCCCACAGCTGGACACCCCTGCAATCTTCAGTACTGGGCCCGGCTACTTATGCTTCCTCAGCGCGCTTAGGCCCTCACCCTGCTGCACAATAGCAAATGACGGCTTGCTTAGACAATCACCAGCTGAGGTGGGACATCGCTTGGTATTGCGCAGGAAGGTGGGGGCAGGGACACGCCGAGGATGGGTGCTGGGACTCCATACATTTGGGATATAACTGATAAATTGAGTTCCGCAGAGTACCCCTTAAGGTCCTGGGGTTTTTTCGTTTTTGCATTTTCGTTTTTTCCTCCTTACCTTTAAAAAAATTCATAACTCTTTCAATTTTGCACCTAAAAATCCATATGATTGCTTATTTTTTGCACCATCAATTCTACTTTGTAATGACATCAGTAATTTTACCCAAAAATCTACAGCGAAACGGAAAAAAAAATCATTGTGAGACAAAATTGAAAAAAAAAACACCATTTTGTAAATTTTGGGGGCTTACGTTTCTACACAGTACATTTTCCGGTAAAAATGACACCTTATCTTTATTCTGTAGGTCCATATGATTAAAATGATACCCTACTTAGGCTGGGTCCACACTACGTTTTGTCCCATACGGGAGCGCATACGGCAGGAGGGAGCTAAAAGCTCGCGCTCCCGTATGTAACCGTATGCGCTCCCATATGTCATTCATTTCAATGAGCCGACCGGAGTGAAACGTTCGGTCCGGTCGGCTCATTTTTGCGCCGTATGCACTTTTACAACCGGACCTAAAACCGTGGTTGACCACGGTTTTAGGTCCGGTTGTAAAAGCGCATACGGCGCAAAAATGAGCCGACCGGACCGAACGTTTCACTCCGGTCGGCTCATTGAAATGAATGACATACGGGAGCGCATACGGGAGCGCGAGCTTTTAGCTCCCTCCTGCCGTATGCGCTCCCGTATGGGACAAAACGTAGTGTGGACCCAGCCTTATATAGGTTGGATATTGTCGTACTTCTGGAAAAAAATCATAACTACATGCAGGAAATGTATACGTTTAAAATTGTCCTCTTCTGACCCCTATAACTTTTTTATTTTTCCGCAAATGGGGCGGTATGAGAGCTCATTTTTTGCGCCGTGATCTGAAGTTTTTAGCAATACCATTTTTGTATTGATAGGACTATTTATTCATTTTTTCATGATATAAAAAGTGGCCAAAAATGCACTATTTTTGGACTTTGGAATTTTTTTGCTCTTACGCTATTGACTGTGCGGTTTAATTAAGGATATATTTTTATAATTCGGACATTTCCACACGCGGCAATACCACATATGCAGGGGTGTGGAAATTTTATAATAAACTACTTGTCCACGGGACTAAAATGGAGCAAAATCTACTTGTCCCTCATGACGATCCACTTGTCCCGGCCAATTTTCGCTTTTACGCTCTCGTTTTTTCCTCCTCGTCCTATAATATCCATAACTACCTGCTATAATGATACCTTTTAATTTTTCAATAACATATTCTCTGAACCAAAAAAATATATAAATATATATTAAGGGAAGTGAAATTGAAATAGTAAAAGATAATTTTGCAGATCTGCGCCATTTACCTTGTGGTTGAGGTAACATGTTAGTTTTATACTTTAGGCGCCTGATTACAGCAATACCAGATTTGTATAGTTTACGTCATGTTTTACTAATTCTGGACTTTTTCTAATTTTTTTTAATTGCCATTTTTTAACCCCTGTAGCTTTATTTTTTTTCCGCATACCAGGCTCATTTTTTGCGCCATAATCTGTTTTTTGTATCAGTGCCATTTTGGTATTGATCTGACTTTTTAATCGCTTTTTAACTTTTTTTTTCTGGGATATTATAAAAATTTCAAATCTGTGGTTTGGTATTTTTTTTTACATTTACCGTACGGGATACATAATATTATATTTTAATAGGTTGCACAATTACGCACGAAGCGATACCAAATATGTTTATTTTTATTATGTTTACATGTTTTTATATAGGTAAAGGGGGTGATTTTAACTTTTAACATGGAAGGGGTTAATGCAGCGGTCTTCAAACTGTGGCCCTCCAGATGTTGCAAAACTACAACTCCCAGCATGCCCGGACAGCCAACGGCTGTCCTGGCATGCTGGGAATTGTAGTTTTGTAACATCTGGAGGGGCACAGTTTGAAGACCACTGGGTTAATATGTGTCTTTCAAACTTTTATTAAAACTTTTATTTATTATTATTATTATTTTTTTTGACACTTTATTAGACTTATAAGGAATCATTAGATTCCTCAGACAGATGAATAGAGTTCTATTGAACTCTATTAATCTGTGTGCTCTGTGATCCATTGATAGAGCCGGGTCCAGCCAGGATCTATCAATGACAGAGCCGGGACAGAAGGAAGCAGAGGTAAGTCCTCCGGCTACCTCTATAGTGGATCTCGCCCCGCGATCGCGCTGCAGGGGGGCGATCCACCCCACTAGCCCACCAGGGAGCGTTCACATGTCCCTTTAGACGCCGCTGTCAGCTTTGACAGCGGCGATCTAAAGGGTTAATAGCCAGCCGCGGCTGGCTATTAGCGGCGGCCCCCGGCTACTGAGAACAGCCGGGGGCTGCAGAGTGTGGAGCGGGCAGGAATCCGGAGCCCGCTCCATACTCCCCTGTGAGCGCCGCATGCAGTCTCCCCGTGCAGACGTGCGGGGAGTGAAGGCAGAGGACGCAGGTCTGCACGGGGAGAAATAAGCCACGCCCCCTCATCTCCCCCCCCGCACGTCTGCAGAGCAGGGGAGAAAAGACAAATACTGTACACAGCTTCTCATCTCCCCTGCTCTGCTTCCGAGGACACAGGCTGCAGAGTATGGAGCGGGCAGGAGTCGGCAGCCCGCTCCATACAGACTGCAGATCGCCGCACTTGTCAGGTCCGGCCCTGCTTGCATGAAGCCGGGCTAAGGGCCCGACAAATTCACCTGCCCGGCGGCCAAAACTGCTAGTCCCGGGCGTCGGGCGATAGAAATTCCACATCCCTGATATGTTTATTTTTAGTTTTTATGGGAAAAGGGGGGTGATTCAAACTTTTATTAGGGATTTTTTTTGCAATGTTATAGCTCCCATAGGGGGCTATAACACTGCACACACTGATATTTACATTGATCAATGGTTTCTCATTGGAAACCATTGATCAATGATTCTGCCGGTTGACTGCTCATGCCTTGATCTCAAGCACTGAGCAGTCATTCGGCGATCGGATACCAGGAGGCAAGGTAGGAGACCCTCCTGCTGTCTCACAGCTGTTCGGGATGCCCCCTGAGCTAACCGGCAATGATTTACTTTCACTTTAGATGTGATGTTCAAGTTTGAACGCCGCAACTAAAGGGTTAATAGCACGTGGCACCGCGATCAGTGCCGCGCGCTATTAGCCACAGGTCCCGGCCGTGGCCCCGCATTATAGAACGGGAGCAGACTCATGATGTACCGGTACGTCATGGGTCCTTAAGGGGTTAAGGACACGTCACTTTTCATCCTTGTCCTTTTATTTTTCTCCACCTCGACTTCTAATAGCCTTAACACTTTTCATTTTCCACCTACAGATCCATATGAGGGCTCATTTTTTGCGTCACCAATTGTACTTTTAAATGACATTGCTCATTTTACCACTAAATCTATGGTGAAACAAAAATATATATATTTGTGGGCAAAATAGAAAAATATACTGCCATTTCACAACTTTTGGGGGTTTCCGTTTCTATGCAGTGCACTTTTCAGTAAAAATGACACAATGGCTCATATTTATCAATCAGCCTGAAACCCTAATTGTCAGTTTTTTTCCCTTAGCAACCAATCGCAGCTCAAGTTTCACTTTAAAAGAGCTTGTTAAGGTATGAAAGCTGAGCTGTGATTGGTTGCTATTGGAAAAAACAGACAATTAGGGTTTCAGGCTTATTAATAAATCAGGGCCATTGAGGGAGATTTATCAAAAACTGTGTAAAGGAACAGATTTGTAGTTGCCCATGGCAAGCATTTGGATTGCTTGTTTCATTTTTAAAGAGACTGGTGAAAAATGAAAGAAGCGATCTGATTGGTGGCCATGGGCAACTGCACTACTCTTCCTCTACACAGGTTTTGATAAATCTCCCCCATTATCTTTATTCTGATTGTAATGATACCCAAATTACATAGGTTTTATACTTTAAAAAAATTTATAATGTTTAGTCTGCTTAAAATTGTCCTCTTCTGACGACGGTTTTCAGTCCGGCCACAAAACTGGATATGGGGCAAAAATGAGCTGACCAGAGTGACTATCTGACTCCGGTCGGCTCATTTAAATAAATGAGATCGGGACAGGCTCCAGCTGGGGTACAGGAGCACCTGGTTTTCACATCCCCCAGCTCGATCCGGTCCCGGCATTAACAAATAGTGGTGTGAATGCACCCTATCATGGATCTGTAAGGCTGCAGTCATACCATGTTTGGGTCATACAGTAGCAGGCAGGGGAATTATAAAAACACCTCCTGCCGTATCCCTTCAGGATCCATGCTGAACCCCATTCATTTCAATGAGGTGACCAGGGTCAGCTAGTGACTCCAATCGGCTCATTTTCCCCCTGTATCCAGTTTTTTAACCGGACTGAAAAGTGCAACACACTATGGTTTTCAAATTGTTATGTATTCACATCCTATAGAAAAAAATATAGTGAATATGTATATTGTATTCTATGAAGAATCATGCACACAATTGTGTTCTATTAGTTACCAGAGGAGCATAGATTAAAGAAAAATAAAAAAGCTTCCTGCAATGAACATGTGTTTCTGATAATGTCATATGATCTTTTTACTTGTGGATCAGCAGAAACCAGATGTCAGTGTCATGTGGGTAATGTTCTAAAAATATAGCACTTTATTAATGTTATTATTGATTGACAATTTCTGTGTAAATGGCTCTTTCCAAACAACATAGAAATGAGAAAAACAATGGCCACAGAGAAACAGATCTGGACAGAATACTCAAAGTTATAGAAGAGTGAAATACGTATCGCAGGTCATCCTGTAATGGAACACCAGTATTATAAGTTTGGGGAGTGGGGGGAATTGGTGCTATAATAGATTTATTTCACTGCCTGGGGCATGGCGCCTTAAACTATAGCAAACATCAAAACGTCACATGACAAGAAGAGACTTATAGAAAAATTATGGAAGCGGATCATCTTTCTCCTATGATGGGTCACAGTCTTCACTGCAACATTCCATAAATTGTGCCCCTTCCCCATGGGAAAACACCTGTTCTACCTATTCCTTGGTCCAGCCTTGACTGTTAGACACGAAAAGCTAAATCATTTACTTCTAAGACTGTCCTCTAAGGTGACTAGTCAGAATAAGCTGCCCTGTATGTGTGTACATAAGAAGCAACACTATTTCTGACCATTTTCTAACTTGTATATGGTATTTTTCATAAAAATATATAATACAAATGCAACTAAAATGAACATGTGAATGCCATGCAAGGAGAGAGGGCCCTGCCACAGAAGCTTACAGTGTATAAGGGAAGTCTTTCTGCAGCTTGTGCATGTTCACAGGCCTATCCTCCTCCCATCTCCCTCTGCCCATAGACTTGTACTGCTTGTAATTTGATCCCTGTCTGAGCTATAGACAAGCCCTAAGAAGGCCAGGGCAAAACATAGCTGATTTTTAGAAAGGAAGACAGGCTATCAGGGAACTTTCCTAAAGCCTTCCCTTTCAGGGGCAGCAAACTACAAGGATATGTACCCTAAAAGGTTTTCCAGGGAAATTGATAGCACTATTGATGACATACACAGCCGTTTGGTACCTGTACTACACAGTGAGGAGGTTGGAAGCAGTGAATACTTTACTACATGTGGAGTACAGGGCAAACTGTTTCTGGCCCCATTTTCTGTGTAGTGCAGGCACGGAACAGCAAATGAGTAGGGGTGCCGGCAAATTGCTTATCATTTGTTGTTGGCCTTTCCTGTGTACAGGCCATCGATAGTATTTCACTGAAAAAAAACATTTGGGTTTATTCGCACACAGGATGGATTTAAATGGGAACACAACAAAAAACACAAATAGCCAGCACAACTACATGATATACGAGTGCATGCTGCTGTGGCAAATGCAAAGTATACAAACACAAAAATTGCAGTGGCACATTTTATCGACATTTTTTATATGTTTTTTTTTTATTTTTTTTAAAGGCTCTCAGCACACTTTTTGATCAAAATGTGACCCCATTCGCCACGTGGAGGCGGCCATTTACTCACAACTTTCACCTCTGCTGTGCATATAGCCTCTTGACTGGGTGACATGCTAGATCAAATGGATTTAAATGGGCACTCCATTGCTCAACATTTGGAACAAAATGTTCCAAACGCTGGAGCCGACGCTCGGAGTTCGTGATGTCATAGCCCCCTCCCATGATGTCACGCCCCGCCCCCTCAATGCAAGTCTATGGGACTGCAGATCAGTCCCATAGACTCAGTGATCATCGTTTAGCTGCACAATTACAAGTCTATGGGGCAGCAAGAGCAGTTTAGCTGCACAATTACAAGTCTATGGGGCAGCAAGAGAACACAGGAGTAATGCATGCTATTGTACGCTTATCCCTGCTTGTTCTCCCTATCGGTGGGGTCATCAAGGCCCCAACAGTTGGCACTTGCCACTTCTCTCCTTTAGTACATTCATAGACATTGCTTAAAAAGATGCAGAAGCTGCTGCAATGACAGAACTAACTGGCCTCTGTAGGGAGAAAGTATAAGTTATTCAAGTTTACTCCCATTCTTCTCTATCTCCTAATTATAGTGAAAGTATTATATGGAAGTAAAAATACAATTTAATTCTTAGATAGGCTATCCACATCCAGAAAGCCAATTCTTGGCACCCATACCGATTAGCTGTTTGAAGCGGCTACAGTGCTTGGGCAAGCAAATGTGCCTCTTCACTGTTTACATTGCTCGGTACATCTGCAAACTAAACATTTAGTAGTAGGCGATGTAGGGTATGGGTAATTGTTGTACTGCCTTCTTAAATTGTCTTTCAATGGTTTGTTAACCACAGCATCCAATACTTGTAGCCATGAAGTCATATCTCCAGAAATGATGACCAGATGAGTGTTAAAGGGGTACTCCGGTGAAAACCTTTTTTCTTTTAAATCAAATCAAAGTTAAACATATTTGTAAATTACTTCTATTAAAAAATCTTAATCCTTCCTGTACTTATTAGCTGCTTAATACTACAGAGGAAATTCTTTTCTTTTTGGAATGCTCTCTGATGACATCACGACCACAGTTCTCTCTTCTGACGTTATTATAATAATAATAACGCTTTATTTATTGTTGTCCTTAGTGGGATTTGAACCCAAGTCCCCAGCACTGCAAGGCAGCAGTGCTAACCACTGAGCCACGATGCTGCCCTTAGCATACATCTGCTATGCACGGTTGCTAAAATGGACAGAGATGTCAGCAGAGAGCACTGTGCTCGTGATGTCATCAGTGTTCCAAAAAGAAAGGAATTTCCTCTGTAGCATTCAGCAGCTAATAAGTACTGGAAGGATTAAGATTTTTTAATAGAAGTAATTTACAAATATGTTTAACTTTCTGTCACCAGTTGATTTAAAAGAAAAAAGGTTTTCACCGGAGTACCCCTTTAAGAAACTGCCCTTGGAGAGCAGAAAAGTTGCAGAGAAGAGGAGGAATCATAGAAACTGGTGTCCTGAAGTGATTTTTTATTTATTTATTTATTTGCGTCAAATTTATCAACCCCCTGCGATATGTTGCACGTAAGCAATACCAAAGCAAAATTAAATTAATTCAAAACTCACTTTCAAAAGACAACAATGATAAATGTTCCTCACGCCTCAGCATCATCCTTCTGCACCAGCCCATGCCGGCTTTAATTTTGTTATCTTTAACTTTTTTCAGTTTCCAGAAGTTTTAGCTGCATAATAGAGTCCTGCATCGGGATTGGGATCCACGGGTCCTGCGGGACCCAATAAAAGGCTTGCGGGCACAGGATAATCCAGCGCAGTCCCACAAACCTCTGAAATGCCACAAGAGGATGATGAAATGGCATGCTATTTCCAAAAGATGTGACAAAATGTTTACAAGAGCGAGCAGGATTAGACACATACCTTGCAGGAACAGGCGGAAGCAGTATTCAAAAAAAAACTGTCCCGCGCCGAGCTCTACTGCATAGTTTATCTGGTTACTGGATATCTTTTGCTATGCATTTCCCTGACAAACTCTGAAAACTTTAAAGGGGTATTCCAGAAAAAAAAATGTATATATCAACTTTCTCCAGAAAGTTAAACAGATTTGTAAATAACTTCTATAAAAAATTTTTAATCCTTCTAATAATTATCAGCTGCTGAAGTTGAGTTGTTCTTTTCTGCTGGCACCTCTGTCTGTCTCGGGAACTGCACAGAGCAGAATAGGTTTGCTATGGGTATTTGCTTCTACTCTGGACAGTTCCTGAGACAGGTGTCATCAGAGAGCACTTAGACAGAAAAGAACACCTCAACTTCAGCAGCTCATAAGTACTGAAAGGATTAAGATTTTTTAATAGAAGTAATTTACAAATTTGTTTAACTTTCTGGAGCCAGTTGAAAGTTTTTTTTCCTGGATAACCCCTTTAACTCCTTGGGGAGGGAGGGCGTACCTATACACCCTCAGCCCACGCCCCTTTCTATAATGCGGGGCCACGCCGTGGCCCCGCGTCCTAGCGGGACAGGCCAAGCCTCTAACAACAGCCGGGACCCGTGGCTAATAGCACGCAGCACTGATCACGGTGCTGCGCGCTATTAACCCTTTAGACGCGGTGTTCAAAGTTGAACGCCACGTCTAAAGTGAAAATAAAGCACTGCCGGTTAGCTCAGGGGGCTGTTCGGGATCGCCGCGATGAAATCACGGCATCCCGAACATCTGTAAAGACAGCAGGAGGGTCCTACCTTCCACCATGCTGTCAGATCGCCGAATGACTGCTCAGTGCCTGAGATCCAGGCATGAGCAGTCAAGCGGCAGAATCATTTATCAATGGTTTCCTATGAGAAACCATTGATCAATGTAAAACATCAGTGTGTGCAGTGTTATAGCACCCTATGGGAGCTATAACATTGCAAAAAAAAAAAGTGAATAAAGATCATTTAACCCCTTCCCTAATAAAAGTTTGAATCACCCCCCTTTTCCCAATAAAAAAAAAACATGTGTAAATAAAAATAAACATATGTGGTATCGCCGTGTGCGTAAATGTCCGAATTATTAAAATATATCATTAACTAAACCACATGGTCAATGGCGTACGCGCAAAAAAATTCAAAGTCCAAAATAGCGTATTTTTGGTCACTTTTTATATAATGAAAAAATGAATAAAAAGTAATGCATAAATGGTACCGCTAAAAACTAATCACGGTGCAAAAAATGAGCCTTCATACCGCCCCATACGCAGAAAAATGAAAAATTATAGGGGTCAGAAGATGACAATTTTAAACGTATGCATTTTCCATGATTTTTTCCAGAAGTACGACAAAATCAAACCTATATAAGTAGGGTATCATTTTAATCGTATGGACCTACAGAATAAGATAAGGTGTCATTTTTACCGAAAAATGTACTGCGTAGAAACTGAAGCCCTCAAAAGTTACAAAATGGCATTTTTTCGTCAATTTTGTTGCACAATGATTTTTTTTCCATTTCCATTTTTGGGTAAAATGACTGATGTCATTACAAAGAAGAATTGGTGGCGCAAAAAATAAGCCATCATATGGATTTTTAGCTGCAAAATTGAAAGCGTTATGATTTTTAAAACGTAAAGAGGAAAAAACGAAAGTGCAAAACTGGAAAACCCTCTGTCCCCAAGGGGTTAAGAGTCTTCTGTGCCTGCCAGCACCTGACATAACACTCCATGGCACCATCATTTCTAGCAGATGTACAGTTGTTGGTTTCTTCTGCCACATTTATCGCTTTAATTTTAAAATTGAATTTGTAGCTCTAACGTACTGTAGTAATTTGTTACTGGCCCATTTGCCTTTTCCTAGAATACATTACACAACTACATGAGCGTAGTTACTTTAAGATAATGAGAAGAATACTTTGACCATGCTTATCTGTAACAAATGTAACATCTAAGAAGCAAGGTTGCAAAAACATGCAAAGTTATTACACCATTCATCGTTATATGATTGTCGTGTGATCTTCCATTAAGTCTTAGTCATTGATTTTTCTTTTTAGGACTTTGATCTGTATTGATTGATTTAGTCTATTATTATTCTTATTGGATTCAAAACGTATTCACAAGCATTTTCCAGTAAAGACTTGGTGTAGACTTGTAATTGAAAAACATAGATTTACCGTCAAAATTTTAGCAGGCTTAAAAAAAGAAGTTATCAGCATTGTTCTAGTCATATTTAAAAGCTTACTGAACTGTTCACACAGTGGCTACCTCCATGTTGGCCTTGCACCCCACCCACCTCTATCAGGTGTGTATATAAGGTGTCTTGGATGTTCCAGACCCTGCCATGCTTACTGAACTGTTCACACAGAGGCATATTCACAGTGTAGGGTCCGTCCCAAGGAGGCTACCTTATCGCGGTGGGACGGTCCAAGCTATTTGACCGCCGGCGGAGACAAATTTGCGAGCTAAGTGCCTCACTATCTCATAGTTTCACATTTGCATCTATTACACCATAGCTGTATAGCTCTCCATGTTTTAACTGCATATTCATGTTGCACCTATATCTTTGTGCTGGCAGTGTGCTGCTGCATTCTTCTGTTGCCATATTTAAAAGTAGAGACAACAGTATCATTGATGTATTCTAACTATGGTGGAATACTTATTTTGTCTTTACTGGGCATTTAAAAGTGAAATGTTACAAACATCACAAAAGGTAAACTGCATTTTCTTAATTTCATTGACTCGCAGTAGACTCTGGGTTGCCAAGGAGCCATAGCCAAAGAGGTCCTGGACTTGTGCACTTTGTCTACATAAAGATGAATAAAAATAACAGTTTGTAAATTTCATATCTGTACATCCATCATAAGTTTAGGTAGTTATGTGGTCTGCAATAATGTCACCAAATTACACTACATCCTGTCGTAACCAAAGGATTATAGCACATCACTCTGCAGAGGGGACACCATATAATGCTATGTTTACAATTGTTACTGAACTACTTTTGCTGCTAATGTTTAATGTCACAAACCCAAGCCCATTCATTGCAAAGGACCATAGTCTACCATTCACTATGCTTGGTTCATTTCTGAGCATATACTGTAGTTTTGCGGGGCTCAAAACCTTCTGGTGTAGTCTGTTGGTATAAACGGGCACAACTAGGGTATGATGCAGTACAATTCTGCAGTTATAGTGATATATACAGTAAAAGAAAAAGCTAGTTTGAACATATCTTAACGGCTCACTCAGCCAATCAGCAGCAGAGAGGGGGGTCCCATCTCTGGCAGTGATTGGCTGAGTGGGCTGTCACTTGCGCTTGTCTCAGAAGTATCAGGGGTCCATACAGGAGTTCAGTTTCAGTTCACAGAGTACCACTTTGTTAAATATATTAACCCCTTAAGGACGCAGCTCATTTTCACCTTAAGGACGGAGCCATTTTTTGCAATTCTGACCACTGTCACTTTAAGCATTAATAACTCTGGGATGCTTTTAACGATTATTCTGACTCTGAGATTGTTTTTCCATGACATATTCTACTTTATTTTAGTGGTAAATTTTAGTCGTTACTTGCATCCTTTCGGGGTGAAAAATCCCAAAATGTCATGCAAATGTTGAAAATTTTGCATTTTTCTAACTTCTCTCTGCTTGTAAGGAAAATGGACATTCCAAATAAATGTTATATTGATTCACAAATACAATTGGTCAGCACTCATTGCTGACTAATGGCAGGGGATAGGAGGAGCCTGCAGCACTGCAACCTCGCTCCTATCCCTCAGGATGATCGGGGCTGTCACTATCAGCTACGATAATCCCTATTTTACTGATGTCTGAATTGACATGCGATTTTCTACGATCGCCGACATGGGGGGGTCTCAGGACCCCCCTCGGCGATGTGCCGGGATGCCTACTGAATGATTTCAGCAGGCATCCTGGTCCGGTCCCCAATCAGCTAACGACGGGGACCGGAATTCCCAGGGGCGTATCCATAAGCCCTACGTCCTTAAGGACCCGGGATGCAAGGCATATGCATACGCCCTGCGTCCTGAACAGGTTAAAAAGAATGGGACCCAAAACTGACCCCACTAGTAACAGTCACCCAATTATGTTATTAACCATTAATAACCACGCTCTGTTTTCTATTTCTAACCAGTTACTTGCACATATTTTCCCCCAGCCCAAGCATTCTTATTTTATGTACCAACCTTTTATGTGACACTGTATCAAATGCTTTTAAAAATCTAAATATGACATCCAGTGATTCCCCCTGGTCCAGTCTGGAGCTCACTTCCTCATAAAAGCTGATCAGGTTAGTTTGACAGGACCGATCCCTCATAAAGCCAAGCTGATATGGGGTCATACATTTATTTTCATCTCTGCTGCTGATTGGCTGAGTGAGCCGTTAAGATATGTTCAAACTAGCGTTTTCTTTTACTGTATATATCACTATAACTGCAGAATTGTACTGCATCATACCCTAGTTGTGCCCGTTTATACCAACAGACTACACCAGAACGTTTTGATACTCCAAAATAGCATCCTTTAGAAAACCCTCAAACAATTTACATACAATGAAGGTTAAACTAACAGGCTTATAATTCCTGGGTCATTTTTTGGCCTCTTTTTGAATATTGGCTCCACATTTGCTATGTGCCAGTCCTGGTGAACAGTCCCTGTCCTTGAAAATTAGAAATAGGAGTCTGTCTATTACATTACATAACTCCCTTAGAACGCAGGGGTGAATGCCATCTGGACTTGATGATTTGTCTATTTTGATTGTTAAGGTGGCACTGTACTTCTTCCAGGGTTAGACAGGGGACATGCCAATGTATTTTACCTGGCATTTCACAGTGGAGAAGAATGTGTTTAATATATTCGCTTTTTTCTCATGACGGTCTATTATTTTTTAAAAGGAGCATAGCCTTCTAGTTTGTGCATTATACCATAGATCAACTGGTGCCAGAAAGTTATACAGATTTGTAAATTACTTCTATTTAAAAATCTTAATTCTTCCAGTACTTTTCAGCTTCTATATGCTCCACAGGAAGTTATTTTCTTTTTGAAATTCTTTTCAGTCTGACCACAGTGCTCTCTGCTGACACCTCTGTCCATATCTGGAACTGTCCAGAGCAGAATAGGTTTGCTATGGGGATTTGCTCCTGCTCTGGACAGTGTCAGTAGACAGCACTGTGGTCAGAAAGAAAATAAATTAAAAAAAGAAATGCAAGAAGAAAAGAACTTCCTCTGTAGTATACAGCAGCTGATAAATACTGGAAGGATTAAATTTTTTTAATAGAAGTAATTTACAAATCTGTTTAACTTTCTGGCACCAGTTGATTAAAAATAATAATAATATTTTCCACTGGAGTACCACTTTAATGTTCCTTAACCCCTTAAGGACACAGCTCATTTTGGCCCTAAGGACAAGGCCAATTTTATTTTTGCATTTTTGTTTTTCCTCCTCACCTTCTAAAAATCATAACTCTTTTATTTTTCCATACACACACGAGTATGATGGCTTGTTTTTTGCGTGACAGTTGTCTTTGTAATGACATCACTCATTTTACCATAAAATGTATGGCGCAACCAAAAAATACTATTTGTGTGGGCAAATTGAAAAGAAAACCGCAATTTTGCAAATGTTGGAAGGTTTCGTTTTCACACTGTACAATTTACGGTAAAAATGACATGTTTTCTTAATTCTGTGGGTCAATACGATAAAAATTATACCCATGATTACATACTTTTCTATTACTGTACCGCTTAGAAAAAATCTCAAACGTTTTAGCCAAATTAATGCATTTAAAATCCCTCTATTTTGACGACCTATAACTCTTTCATTTTTCCGTATAAGCAGCGGTATGAGGGCTCATTTTTTGCGCTGTGATCTGTACTTTTTATTAATACCACATTTGCATATATAAAACTTTTAATTCATTATTTTTTTCATAATTTTTTCATATTATGTGACAAAAAAAGCAGCAATTTTGGACTTTAAATTTTTTTTACGTTTACGCCATTTACCGTACGGGATCAATAACATTATATTTTGATAGTTCGGACATTTACACACGCGGCAATACCAAATACATTTATACTTTTTTACAAATATTTTTTATTAAAATTTTTTACACTTTCTGGGGGTAAAATGGGAAAAAGGGATGATTTACATTTTTATTGGGGGAGGGGATTTTTCTAATGTGTTTTCCTATATCTTTAAAAAAAAATTACTTTTTTTAACACTTTAACCCCTTAAGGACTGAGCCCTTTTTACCTTAAAGGATAACTGTAGTGCAATAATTTTATATATTGCTGTGCCTTGGCTGCAAAAATAAACAAAATAAACTTTACCGGCCTCACGGTCCAGCGGTGCGAACCTCATTCTACTTCCTGGGGACGGAGATGTCACAGAGCCGTCGGCGTATCACCGGCCGCAGCGATGTCCCGCCCGGGCTGGTGATAGGCTGAGCGCACTGTCATGTAAGGAGCTCTGACCGGCTTCTTACATGACAGTGCTCTCAGCCTATCACCAGCCAGGGCGGGACATCGCTGCGGCCGGTGATACGCCGATGGCTCTGTGACGTCTCCGTTCCCAGGAAGTTGAATGAGGTTCGCACCACTGGACCGTGAGGCCGGTACAGGACCGACGGGGGAACGTAGGAAGGTATGTTAACATATATTTTGTTTATTTCTGCAGCCCGGGCACAGCAATATATAAATGTCCTGCACTACAGTTGTCCTTTAACCTCTTAAGGATGCAGGGCGTACCTGTACGCCCTGCGCCCGGTCCCGGTATTTAACCTGTTAAGGACCCAGGACGTAAACTTATGCCCTGAGTCCCGGTCCAGCGATATAACGCGGGGTCACACGGTGACCCCACATCATATCGCAGCGGGCCCGGCGTCATAGTAAAGCCGGGACCTGCCGCGCTATTAGCCACGGGTCCCGGCCATTGTTAGAGGTGGGCCCGACCCGCGTTATAGAAAGGGAAAGCACCCAGGACGTACCGGCACGTCCTTGTTCCTTAAGGGGTTAAGAGGTATGTCTCCTCGTAAGTTTGGGCTGTTGCACAGAGACATGAACCATCTTCATTTACTTCAGTAGTGATTGACGGTAAATTAAAGAAGAGGCGTGTTTAACCACTTGGATGAGGAACAAACGTGCCATGTTAAAAAGAACTGCAGGCCCCACTTTTGAAAATCTGGTGCAAATAGCACTGTTTGTGGCGCTTATAAAACTGCACTAAATACCCTGCACTAAATACCCTTCCTCCAGTACAGGAGTGGCACTTTTTTTTTTTTTTTTACAAGAAATCAGCTCTCTGTTTCTAATCCTGGATAACCCCTTTTATCTTAAAGGGGTACTCCGCTGCCTAGTGCTTAATTCACCAACTTTTTACCTCTTACTCAATGACTTCACATAACACCCCTGTACTGTATGCGCCTTATCCATTAGCGTTGTCCTTCCCTGAGTTGGCGTTTTGTCTGGCTCACGTTGTTGCTTATTTCCTGTTGTTCAGTCTGTGAAAACTACCATTCCCCTAATACTTTGCGGCCTGATTATGCGCTTAGGTGCCAACTATTTTTCCTTGTTATTCTGCCCATCCTTTTTTTTGTTCACGCCCATGTGCATGCCCCTTTGTTTTTATTTCCGCCCATAGGCGTCCTAGCTTACGCCCCTTGTTTCTTCTTTCCACGACCATTATGTTCCATCGTTCGGTAGAGAAATGTGCGCCTGCGCATCCCTACGCTACCAGCGTAGTGCTAACGTAGCATACGTTAGTAGCGTAGCCATGCGCATGCGCAGTTCTCCTTCCAGTTCAGGGCTTACGTTCCTAGCGTAGCCCTGCACATGCCCAGTTGTCCTTACAGCTCAGGGCTACGCTACTAACGTAAGCCCTTATCTGTATGGACTACTGCGCATGCGCAGGGCTACGCTACTGACATAGCCGACGTTAGCACTACGCTGTAAGCGTAGTGTTGAGAACGCAATTCACAAAATGACCAGACATGCGCACTACGCGCCGAAGACGACTCTCAAAATATACATGACGCATGCACGGGGGTCCTGAAGCTGGGGACCCCCGCAATATAGCATGCGGCACCTACCTGTTTCTTGTCCGAAAGCGCTGGAGGGTCTAGGCCGTCACGCCCCCTCCCATAGACTTGCATTGAGGGGACGGGGTGTGACGTCACATGGGGCGGAGTCATGATGTCACGAACTTCCGTTCCCGTGGTCAAGACCCAGACCCTCCAGTGCTTCCGGACAAGAAACAGGTGGGTGCCGCATGCTACATTGCGGGGGTCCCCAGCGGCGGGACCCCCGCGATCAGACATCTTATCCCCTATCCTTTGTATAGGGGATGAGATGTCTAGGGGTGAAGTACCCCTTTAAGTGACCAACATAACCTTATAGATCTATTTAAAGTGGTAATCTGGTGGAAAATAAATATTTTCAAATCAACTGGTGCCAGAAAGTTAAACAGATTTGTAAATTATTTCTATATAAAATTCTTAATCCTTCCAGTACCTATCAGCTGCTGTATGCTACAGAGAAAGTTGTGTAGTTCTTTTCAGTCTGACCACAGTGCTCTTTGCTTACACCTCTGTCTGTGCTAGGAACTGTCCAGCCTGGAGTAAACTCCAATAGCAAACCTTTCCTGCTCTGCACAGTTCCTGACAAGGACAGAGGTGGCAGCAGAGAACACTGTGGTCAGACTGGAAAGAACTAGACAACTTTCTCAGTAATATACAGCAGCTGATATGTACTGAAAGGATAAAGATTTTTTAAACCCCTTAAGGACTCAGGGTTTTTCCGTTTTTGCACTTTCGTTTTTTCCTCCTTACCTTTTAAAAATCATAACCCTTTCAATTTTCCACCTAAAAATCTATATTATGGCTTATTTTTTACGTCACCAATTCTACTTTGCAGTGACATTAGTCATTTTACCCAAAAATGCACGGCGAAACGGAAAAAAAAATCATTGTGCGACAAAATCGAAAAAAAAACGCCATTTTGTAACTTTTGGGGGCTTCAGTTTCTATGCAGTGCATATTTCGGTAAAAATGACACCTTATCATTATTCTGTAGGTCCATACGGTTAAAATGATACCCTACTTATATAGGTTTGATTTTGTCGCACTTCTGGAAAAAATCATAACTACATGCAGGAAAATGTATACGTCTAAAAATGTCATCTTCTGACCCCTATAACTTTTTTATTTTTCTACATACAGCGTGGTATGAGGGCTCATTTTTTGCGCCGTGATCTGAAGTTTTTATCGGTATGATTTTTGTTTTGATCGGACTTTTGATCACTTTTTATTCATTTTTTTAATGGTATAAAAAGTGACCAAAATACGCTTTTTTGGACTTTGGAATTTTTTTGCGCGGACGCCATTGACCGTGCGGTTTAATTAATGATATATTTTTATAGTTCGGACATTTACGCACGCGGCGATACCACATATGTTTATTTTTTTTTTTTTTTACACTGTTTAATTTTTCTAATGGGAAAAGGGGGGTGATTCAAACTTTTATTAGGGAAGGGGTTAAATGACCTTTATTAACACTTTTTTTTTGCAGTGTTATAGGTCCCATAGGGACCTATAACACTGCACACACTGATCTCCTATGCTGATCACTGGCGTGTATTAACACGCCTGTGATCAGCATTATCGTCGCTTGACTGCTCCTGCCTGGATCTCAGGCACGGAGCAGTCATTCGTCGATCGGACACCGAGGAGGCAGGTAAGGGCCCTCCCGGTGTCCGATCAGCTGTTCGGGATGCCGCGATTTCACCACGGCGGTCTCGAACAGCCTGACTGAGCAGCCGGGTCACTTTCAGTTTCTCTTTAGAAGCGGCGGTCAGCTTCTAAAGGGTTAATACCGCACATCGCCGCGATCGGCGATGTGTGGTATTAGCCGCGGGTCCCGGCCGTTGATGAGCGCCGGGACCGACGCGATATGATGCAGGATCGCGGCGCGATCCCGCTTCATATCGCGGGAGCCGGCGCAGGACGTAAATATACGTCCTGCGTCGTTAAGGGGTTAAATAGAAGTAATTTACAAATCTGTATACATTTCTGGCACCAGTTGATTTGAATTCTCCCCCCCCCCCCACAGGAGTACCCCTTTAACATACTCCTGGCACTTCTATGTTCTACATGCAGCTAACCTTATTCTGAAGACCCCACAGGTCAGCACTGTTATCTGCGCCTGTTTCTTCTATAAATACACTACTTATATCTTATAATTATGTTGGTGTTGGTGTGAAGAATTACAGTAATAGATGTTTATTGAGTAGTTTGCAGTGGTTCATTGCTTTTTAGTAAATGGATGGTCTGAAACTCTTAAATCTTAAGTGACCCATTAATCTACCACACTGAGATATTGACAGAATTGCATCAGTAATAATGGGTATTAAAACAAATACTACTTAAAAGCAGTTCCAGTTACAACTAATGTTGTCATAATTGCTATGGGAAGTATTCTGAGGGATAAGAGATGAATTTTAGATAAAACAAAAATATTTTTTTACTCCTGCTTTGCAATGAAGAACATATTTTGTTTAGTTTTTAAATGGAGAGGAATCTTGTGCTTCTTTTCACCATGGTGTACTCATGTTGACCTGGCCATAAACATAAGGTAGCTGCCATCAGGATACCTGTGCAGCCGAAATCTGTCCATCCCCATACACATATATGCTCATCAAGTCTACATGTGTTCTGATGGCTAAGAGGGGAGAAAGCTACCGTGATTTTTTTCTAAAAGTGCTTTTTTTTTAAACCTAAGAATAAAATGATCAGGTAGTTAACCCCTTCCCGCAAATGGACGTATATTTACATCCACTGGGGCTCCCGCTGTATGATGCACGCCCAGTTGAGCGGGCTGATGTCCGGCATTAACCCTTTAGACTCCGTGATCAAAGTTGATTGCAGCGTCTAAAATGGGAGAAAACAGTTGCCGGTTAGCTCAGTGGGCTGTTCAGGACTGTCGCAGTGAAATTGCGGCATCCCAAACAGCTGACAGCGAGAGGCTTCTTACCTTGCTCCTCGCTGTCCGATCGGTGTTCTATTGCTCCAAGCCTGGAGCAGCAGAGCACTGATAACACTGATCAATTCTCTCCTATGGAGAAGCATTGATCAGTGTATGCAATCCAAAGAATGAATGGTATAGTCTCCCATGGGGAATAAAAAAAAGTGTAAAAAATAAATAAATGAATAAATAAATATGCATTAACACCTTCCCTAATAAAAGTTGAAATCACCCCTTTTTGCCATTTTTCAAATAAAAAAATATAAAAAAATAAATAAAACCTAAACATGTGTGGTATTAAACCGTACGGTCAAAGGCGCAAGCGTAAAAAAATTCCAAAGTCCAGAAATGCATATTTTTTTGGTCACTTCATATCCTAGGAAAAAAAGAATAAAACGTGATCAAAAGGTGCCATTAAAGGGGTACTCCCTTTTTCTTTTAAATCAACTGGTGGCAGAAAGTTAAACATATTTGTAAATGACTTCTATTAAAAAATCTTAATCCTTCCTGTACTTATTAGCTGCTGAATACTACAGAGGAAATTCTTTTCTTTTTGGAATGCTCTCTGATGACATCACAACCACAGTTCTCTCTGCTGACGTTATTATAATAATATTATTATGCATGGTTGCTAAAATGGACAGAGATGTCAGCAGAGAGCACTGTGTTCGTGATGTCATCAGTGTTCCAAAAAGAAAGGAATTTCCTCTGTAGCATTCAGCAGCTAATAAGCACTGAAAGGATGAAGATTTTTTAATAGAAGTAATTTACAAATATGTTTAACTTTCTGCCACCAGTTGATTTAAAAGAAAAAAAGGTTTTCACCGGAGTACCCCTTTAAAATAAAAATGGTCCTGATAAAAGTGGACAATTTTAAACATACAAATTTTGGTGCATGTAGTTATAATTTCTTTAAAATAGTAAAACAAACTACAACCTATATAAATTAGGTATCTTTGGAACCGTATTGACCTACAGAATAAAGATAAGGTGTCATTTGTACTGAAAAGTGCTCTGCGTTGAATTGGAAGCCCCCAACATTTTCAAAATGGCATTTTTTTTCCCAATTTTGCCCTACAAATATATATATTTTTTGGTTCGCCGTAAATTTTGTGGTGAAATAATTGATGTAATTGCAAAGTAAAATTGGTGGCACAAAAAACAAGCCCTCATATGGGTCTGTAGGTGGAAAATTTTAAGTGTTATGATTTTTAGAAGATGAGGAGGAAAAAACAAAAGTGCAAAAATGAAAAATGGCCTGAGAGGGAAGGGGTTCAATCTTCATACATCTGTATTTGGGGGAGAGTTGGGAGATCACTAGCAAAATCGGTGGGTTTAGCTGACGTATGAAACATGTATGACCAGCTTTAGAGTTTTGAGTTATTGTCACTTGAAGTATTTATATTCGATATTTAACAGTTTTAACAGTTTTTATGAAGGGAACTATTCAGCAACCATTACTCTATTTTCACACCGTGTTTTTGGTGCATGTTTGTCACCTGTATCGATAAATCTTCTGGCATATATAGTAACAGTATTCATTTACCTGAACATCATCAAAAGAGTATAATTTTGACCGTTGTGATGGTTTGTGTGAAGGTTTCTATTTAATAGGTTTATTCTATTCTATAGAGCGGTATACAGCAAAAACCATTTATACCATGCAATATGCCATTATCATAGCTATGCTCACAACTAAGGGTGCAGCAAGCCATATCTTTCTCTGCAGCAGCATTGCACAATGCGCATTGTAATGAAAAAGTGTCAGTGCAGCGCATGGATGCTTAAATCTCCAGTCACTGGCTCGCTTCTCTAGGTAACACAGTAGTAAGGATTCCCAGTACAATAAAAGAATGTTCTGTACAAAAATATCTGTGTGTGTCAAGGTTACTTACAGCTGAGTATATGGGATGTAAATTGACTATATTATTGACTATTATTATTTTGAATTGACTATTCACCCCCCCCCCCTTGTATTTTACAGTGTCAGTCAGAGGTATGCTTTTTAAGTAGTCAACGATTTATTCCTTTAAAGATGCCCATGCAAATGCATACTGTGGCATCTGTTGCCCATAGCCTACTATTTACCCTTTTTAAAAATGTAGACAGTCTGCTTTACTGTTCCATACACAAGGACACATTTTTGGCCTCTCTGGTGAAAGGGGCCCAGTGAATACATTTGACCTATGCATTAGGGATCGACCGATTATCGGTATGGACGATATTATCGGCCGATAATCACGATTTTGGGCATTATCGGTATCGGCAATTACCTTGTCGATAAGCCGATAATGCCCCGCCCCCACCGCACCGCGACCGCCCACCCGATCCGCCGCACCGCACCGTGACCGCCCCCCGTAGTGCTGGGCGGTATACCAGTATGGATTTTTTCCCATACCGCTATACCGGTCGGGCCCCTCCCCCACCCTCCGAGTCAATAAAAAAAATTTTACTTACCGTAATGGGGGTGGTCCGGGCCATCCATCCTTCCTGTAGTGTCCGGCGGCATTTCGGGTGGGGGGTGAACCAGTCCGGGCTGTCCTTCTTCTCCGGGGGTCCTCTTCTCCACTCCGGGCAGGCTCCGGCCTAGTACGCTGCATAGACGCCGCTACGGCGTGACGTCAGGTGCGTCGCTGCGCACGGGCGTCACTGTGCAGCGGCGTCTATGCAGTGTACTAGGCCGGAGCCTGCCTGGAGTGGAGAAGAGGACCCCCGGAGAAGAAGGACAGCCTGGACCGGTTCACCCTCCACCCGGAATGCTGCCGGACACTACAGGAAGGGAGGATGGATGGCCCGGACCACCCTGACAGGTAGGGGGAGAGAAGCGTGTGGTGGTGGTGGTGGCGGCGGCGGCCTATGGCACCGCAAAAGCCACCACAGTGCATTGATTTAAAGCGCCCGCTTTAAATCAATGCTCTGCAGCGGTGTCGAGGGGGGATAAATAGCCGATAACTTATACCGGAATATCGGTATAAGTTATCGGCTATCGGCCCTAACCTCCACCGATTATCGGTATCGGCCCTAAAAAACCGATATCGGTCGAGCCCTACTATGTATAACCTATGTCTTCTGGGCAAGACAGAAGAAAAATGTCTGAGCATCTCCTGATGCTGGTGATATGTGGGATCTGCATCCATGTCCCATGACCAGCCATAAAGATGCATTTCAGACATAGTATAGATCAGAAAATTTTTTTCTGTCCAGACTCAAACCTCCTAGAAAAATACATTGTCTGTCAGAAAGCCTTAGTTAAAATGGAAAGAGTGCGGGGTGTCTCTGGCAGGAGGCTTCCCCAAAAATGCCGACAGTGCTGGAGCGCTTCACTGGTACTGGTGAAATAGAACTGCAGTATTAAAATCCAATAGGTATTTATTAGCTACGATAAAGGTAACAAAACAAAAAACAGGGGGGGGGGAAGCAATCTTGTACATACTACGCGTTTCGAAAGGTATCCCTTTCTTCCTTCCTCTGCCCGCATCCTGCGAGTAACATCGGAGGACCAAAGCACCTCCTCCCGCAGCATCGCTACCTGCAGCACCGCTTTTCCAGCTAACGGTACCAGCAGTAACCTGCTCCTGCAGAACATCCACGACCAGCAGAGAAGATCCAGTAGCAGAGGAGACCTCCAGCGGCATCGGGATTCCCGCCGCACTCCCCCCAAAGTGCTGTCCAGAGTTTTGCCTGCTCGCTAGCACAACTTGACAAGGTGAGCAGGCATTTCATTTCCTAATAACTCTGCCTATCTAACGCTCATTTTAGCAAAGGTAAAGGCACCATCAAGGCGCCATCTCTGTGTTTTTTCTTTCCATATATATCCTGTAGAAAGCCTTAGTTAGGCATAGTGTAATCTGCTATATAACAAGAACAATAATAAAAGTAAAAAAATAAAAAAATAAAAATACTGAGAGTTGGATCACTTTCATGGTTTTTACACTTCTGTTTAAGCTTGTGGGATAAAATTTGTCATGTTTGTATTTTAATATTTCATCTCATGTTCCACAAAAGCCTCCAAGGCCAGAGTTCACAGAATCAGGCACAACTCTAGTAGGAGTGCAGTCACTTTCCTGGCATGGAAACATAGGATATGTCTGTTTACTAAAACACGTAGGGCAGCACTTACCACGAAAGGATTGTTTAAAACTCCTGCTCAGGTTGGCCTATCTTCAAGTAGATATTTTATGGCTTTGTTTTTGTATACTGACACAGGAACCCTATTTTTGTTATTCCATGTATAACCTTTTGTACCGTTTCCTTTACATGTCTCTGGGACACTTTTAGGCTGTTTCTCTTGATTCCTGCATTTTTCTGTTGTTGAGCTGATGTTCTTAGCAGGGTCCACATTCTAATTAAGGGGAAAAGGTAAAACGGGAGTTTGCATTGTAGTAAATTATTATGGAGTCTTTCAAGCCCCTTTGTTGTGTGCATTGGTTAGTAAGACCAGATATGAATTGCACTTATTAACTCACACTTGGGCTGAAACAACTAATCGATTATAAAAATAGTTGTCAATTATTTTTTAATCGATTAATTGGTTGGGTGATTAGTCGATCAGACAATTTCCAAAGTTCACATATATGTAGCGATTATCACTATGTATAACCCAGCACATATGCCCAGCCCACACGGTTTTGCGCTTCCTGCAGCGCATCTTTGCAACTATCGTGAGTCCTCAGCTATTAGGCTTCGTGTGATAGGACAGACTTGCAATAGTTGCAAACAGGAGATGCAAAAAGTGGAAGAAAATGTGTGCTGTGCCCAGTCTTTACAACACAAACTGATGGGGGCCCATAGGATATCCAGGGATTGTGCAGTTGTCCCCATTCACTGGTCACAAATAAGAAACAAGCACGAGAAACCTAGAAAAAAGTAACATGAAAGTATATACAGAATATATCTATCTCTACTGCTAGTACAATGCTATATATGAAATATGACATATTTAACTAAGCAATACTGCTATGGTGAAAAATAGAGGTTCTTAGCTTACCATTTGGCCAAATAGTGTGTACCATCCCACCACGATAAGGTGACCTCTTTGGGATGGATCCTACACTATGAATATGCTTCTCCTAGGCTAGCACTGAGCCTCAATTTCTGGGCATGTAAGGTCTAGCACATCCCTCACGAAATGAAATGGATGGGGTGGAGGCAGACATGTGCAATAAAAAAAAGGTAGAAGTTAGTCATCACATTCTGATACACAACCATTGTATGAAAAAAATATACAGGTACACGCTGCTGCGGCTGAACTACAAATACAAGCAAAAGAATTACAGCAGCACACTGCTAGCACAAATATATATATGAAATATGACATGTTATGACTGCTATGGTGAAACATAGAGGTTCTTAGCTCACCATTTTGCCAAATAGTGTGTACCATCCCACCACGATAAGGTGACCTCTTTGGGATATATTATTATTATTATTATTTTATCTCAAATAAGTGAGTGCAACCCTCACATTTTTGTAAATATTTTATTACACCTTTTTAATGTGACAACAATGAAGAAATTACACTACTATGATGTAAAGTAGTGAGGGCACAGCCTGTATAAGTGTTTAATGTTGTGTCCCCTCAAAACAACTCAACACACAGCCATTACCGCCTAAACCATGGCAACAAAAGAGAGAACACCCCTAAATGTAAATGTCCAAAATGGGCCAAATTAGCCATTTTCCCTCCCTGATGTCATGTGACTTGTTAGTTTTACAAGATCTCAGGTGTGAATAGGGGGAAGGTGTCTTACATTTGGTGTTATTGGTCTCACACGCTAAAATACTGGTCACTGAAAGTTTAACATGGCACTCATGGCAAATAACTCTCTGATGATCTAACAAAGTAATTGTTACTCTACATAAAGGTGGCCTAGGCTGTAAGAAGATTGCCAAGACCCTGAAACTGAGATGCAGCAATGTGGGAAAGACCTTACAGCAATTTCACAGGACAGGTTCCACTTAGAACAGACCTTGCCATGGTCAACCAAAGTTGGCAATCTAGAGGTTGTCTTTGGGAAAGATAAGTAACAAACTCCATATCAGTGGGGGTTTGACCACTGGGCCCCCATTGATTGTGTGGCTGTTTCAGTCAGGGCCATATACTTTAAATGAAACAGCAGAGCTTAAGCTGAACTGCTCCATTCACATTCTTTCCTGTGGTAGTTGTGTGGCTGGTAGTTGGTGAAAATTCCAGTGGTAAACCCCCATGTATCTAGCATTTATCACCTATATCTCAAGTTGTTAAGTTCTGCGCTTCGACCAGACACGCTGGCCGTGAGTGCTTTCCTTCTCCTCCCCTCAGCCTGTGGGGCCGAGATTCGCAGCCCGTCACTCACCTCCGCTCTCCACTGTCTCTTCTATGCTTCCTCAGTGCCGGCCTAAGCCCCCGCCTTCTAGGGCCCGCACGCGCTGGAGCTTTGAGATTTAACCCCTTAAGGACTCAGCCCATTTTGGCCTTAAGGACTCAGACAATTTAATTTTTACGTTTTCATTTTTTCCTCCTCGCCTTCTATAAATCATAACTCTTTTATATTTTCATCCACAGACTAGTATGAGGGCTTGTTTTTTGCGCGACCAGTTGTCCTTTGTAATGACATCACTCATTATATCATAAAATGTATGGCGCAACCAAAAAACACTATTTTTGTGGGGAAATTAAAACGAAAAAACGCAATTTTGCTAATTTTGGAAGGTTTTGTTTTCACGCCGTACAATTTATGGTAAAAATTACATGTGTTCTTTATTCTGAGGGTCAATACGATTAAAATTATACCCATTATTATATACTTTTATATTATTGTTGCGCTTAAAAAAAATCACAAACTTTTTAACCAAATTAGTACGTTTATAATCCCTTTATTTTGATGACCTCTAACTTTTTATTTTTCCGTATAAGTGGTGGTATGGGGGCTCATTTTTTGCGCCATGATCTGTACTTTTTTTTGATACCACATTTGCATATAAAAAAACTTTTAATACATTTTTTATAATTTTTTTTTTAATAAAATGTATTAAAAAAGTAGGAATTTTGGACTTTTTTTTTTTTTCGTTCACGCCGTTCACCGTACGGGATCATTAACATTTTATTTTAATAGTTCGGACATTTACACATGCGGCGATACCAAATATGTCTATAAAAAATGTTTTTTACGCTTTTTGGGGGTAAAATAGGAAAAAACGGACGTTTTACTTTTTTATTGGGGGAGGGGATTTTTCACTTTTTTTTTACTTTTACTTTTAAATTTTTTAAATTTTTTTTTACACTTGAATAGTCCCCATAGGGGACTATTCATAGCAATACCATGATTGCTAATACTGATCTGTTCTATGTATAGGACATAGAACAGATCAGTATTATCGGTCATCTCCTGCTCGATCACAGACCAGAGCAGGAGACGCCGGGAGCCGCACGGAGGAAGGAGAGGGGACCTCCGTGCGGCGTTATGAATGATCGGATCCCCGCAGCAGCGCTGCGGGTGATCCGATCGTTCATTTAAATCGCGAACTGCCGCAGATGCCGTGATCTGTATTGATCCCGGCACCTGAGGGGTTAATGGCGGACGCCCGCGAGATCGCGGGCGTCGGCCATTGCCGGCGGGTCCCTGGCTGCGATCAGCAGCCGGGATCAGCCGCGCATGACACGGGCATCGCTCCGATGCCCGCGGTTATGCACAGGACGTAAATGTACGTCCTGGTGCGTTAAGTACCACCTCACCAGTCCTAGTCCTTAAGGGGTTAAAGGTGCCAGTGCACCCTTAATTAGTAATCACACCTGTAACCTGGTTATAAGTTTCTGCACCTTCCTCCACTCTCTGCTGGATCTTTGTTGCCTTTGTGCTTGAGAGAAAGCTATCATTTGCCTTGCCTTTTCCGTGTTCCAGACTACATTGTTCTGTTACTTGATCTTGCTCCTGTGCCGCCTGCCTATAGACCTCTGGCAACATTACTGACTTCACACCTGTGCAGCCAGCCCTGACCTTCATATATCCTGACCATGACTTGCCGTATCCCTCCCATGCCTCGGGGTAGCGTGCCAGGGGTAGCGACCTGGGTGGTGGCTGCCGCAGCAAGACCATCCCGCTTTGCGGCGGGCTCTGGTGAAAACCAGCGGCACCTTAGACTCCGCTCCCTGGCACGGCCCGCATCATCAGCCACACAGGTCCAGCGGATCCACTACTACCCTGTGTGCTACAGCTTATTGCCATGAGTCTTACACAAGTGATAAACGCCTTGGCTTAAATATCCCTTAAAATTGTAATTACACTTAGACCCTCGGTACTATGTTACTGCTCACAAGGTTCTCTCTCCATAAAAGCTTTATATTAGTCTGTCACTGGGTAACACAGCTAGAATTCTTATCAGTACAGCATTATTACCTTGCAATGATTATGTAGCTGGAGATCAGATTAAAGGATGCTATCAAGGCAGTGAAATACAGAAATGTAATATTGCCATTGAAACATAAATTATCATCATTAAGTGAAACATCAATACCTTACTCAGTCTTATTTTTCAAAGGTTGCCAGTTGTTTGTTAAAGGAAAAAATGGTAAGAACTTTATATAATAGTGTATGGCATGAGGAGATCAGTGCATTCACAATGTATAAAATTATCTTCGGCGAGGTTTCCGAAAAACATCAAACAACATTTTTTTCTGGCAAAATCGCAGTGGCCAGATGTTAGCTGAAAGTCTTGAGGGAATCATGAAACACCAAACCTACTTGGCATTTGCCTCACTCCTCTTGGGTGTTTTTTTTTTTTTTTTTGCTCAGTGGCAGTTTTGTAAAATGGCAGTGTGCTGAGACTATGGCTTTTTCAAAAATCCACAGTTTTATTTTTTTGGTAAAAAAAAAAAGGCAAAAATAATCTGTGTGGAAACCTAACCTTACAATGTTCTAAACCTTTTCAATTCACACAAAATTATCAGGCTAGGTTCACACTACAGAATTGCCGACCAGAATTCTGCTTCAGCAGAATCCAATTGCTGTCAATGGTATTCTGCTGCACAATGTATACTATGGAATTTCAGCATGGGACATTCCACTGAATTCCACCGCCAAAAGAATGATCTTGTTCATTCTTTAGGCAGAAATCACTTCACAGACATTGCCGTCTAAGGGGTGGCAATGTCTGTGCGGTCCTAGTGCCGATTCAGTGTAAACCAAGCCTAGAAGAAAATTACATTTTCTTAGTTTTTATCTTCTTTTCTTTGTGTAGATTTTGAGGACAACTGGGGTGTAGTTGGACTTGTGTATGCTTATTTGCCTTTCATCCTTTGGTTGAGCAAAGATTTTATTGATTAGAGCCAGATACTGGAACATGTTCTTTTTTATAATTTGTTTCTGTAAAATTTTTATTACATTTTTAATACATTATTATTGACAGTCATCTTGCCTGACCTGCCGATCTAACTGATGTAGCCTGGCTTAGCCATAGGCATAGAATTATACAGTAAATGCAATCTAATGCAATTGCATATCAAAGTCCCCATTGGGGACTGAGAAAGTGTCAAAAATGTAATTACCCTTAAAAAAAATATAAAAATTTATATATATATATATATATATATATATATATATATATTGTGGCAGTGTGGCAAGGAAAGGGTGTGTTTCCTTGGCTCACCCTGCAGAAGCTCTCACCTGCTTCTTAGGTAATGAGGCAGGAAAGAAGGGAAGTGTATATGAGATGGAGACTCAGTCTAATCTAGGCTCTTCCTAGGAGACAGCATGTGGGCTGTAGGGAAGAGACAGAGTCTGCTGAGGAGTACACAGCCCGAGTTATGAGGGACTCAAAGAGTGACATGAAGTGTGAGTAGAAGGTTGCAGGGGACATATGTTTAACCGACTGAGGGAAGCTCAGCGGTTGTTAGTCAGGACAAGCTGATCTGTTTAGTCAGTGACCAGACGGTCTAGGATTTTGTTTGTTCCTGCTTTTTGTTTATTTCTTTCCCTGCAACCTGTCTAATAAAACTGGCAAGGTGCCAGATTTGCATTATAAGCGTTTGTTTGCTGGTTTATTGAGAAGAAACGCATCCTGTGGCGTGGTCCAGCACGATCCCAGAGCTAATCCCCAAGACGGATCGTCACATTTTGGTGGAGGATGCGGGCACGCCGTTGCTAAGGGCAACCAACAAGTGAGTTGGAGAGGAGCTGTTACTAGGAGCAACCCCCTGCAAGATTGCAAGTCGGAGGAGCCCAGCAGAGGAGTTCAAGCACAGTTTTGTGTCTGTGGAGGAGCGTTGCTAGGGGCAACGGATCGAGAATTTTTTTTTCAAGAAAATGGGACAACCTCGAAAGGCTGTTGCTGGGAGCAACCGACGTGGGCCACAACCGGTGGTCGCCAAGAAGAAGCCGAGGTCCCGTGAGTTGTCGGTGGGCGGAATCCCACTGTGGGTGGACTTGGATTGTTGCCAGACTGTATCTCTGATTATGCCAGAAATAATTCCATTTGTGAAGTCCCGCCCGGAGCCCGGTAAGACTGTTCAAATTACCTTTGATACATGTTTTGGGACAGTAAGCCATATGATGGAGGTATGTGCGGAATTTACAGTGGAAATTGTACTGGGCAGAGACTTTCCGTATTTCTGGCAGCTGTGGGATGCTGAGAGTGCACCTGAGAGTTCGCACACAAAGGTTCCGGAAGGAGTGAGGACTGGGGGGTCTCTACTGGACTGTGTGAATGGTGCTGTATATTGTGAACCCATGCAGGCTGATAATGTTTTTCTTGAAACACTTATGTTAATGTGTTCTGATGTAAAGAGTTCTATTCCCACCTCTCGCAGGACAAAAGAAAACCTGTGTGAGCTGGAAATAGAAGGTAAAAAGATGACTGTTTTGTTAGATCCAAAATGTGTAATAAGTCTGGTAAAGACCAGCTGCAGAAAGCCGGACCCCGCTATAGTGTCTATACAAGCCGGTATTTGGGGTTATAAAACTGTTAATGTTTGTATTTCTACTCCCTATGGTACCATAAGTCACAAGGTTGCAATAGAGCCTACCTTAGAGTATGAAGTAGTGCTGGGGAAGGATTTTCCGTTTTTTCAGCAGTTGTGGGAAGATAGTCAGGTGACTAGAGCAGGAACACCTGATAGGCTCACAACACTTGGTTTTCACCACATAGCAGGGGACCGTAACTCAGCAGAGGACGGGGAGTGTCAGCAGACCCTAGGTATATGTCAGGTGGGAGTGTGCCAGACCACTAGGGGAGCTGAAGAACAGTCCACGAGTCAAGTTAAAGTGGTGACTGGAATAGAAGCTACGGAGATGGCTGTGGAAAAAACAAAAACTCCAGAAAAGAGTACCAGTGGAGCTGGGGGCTGCACTTACGGTCACAGACAGAGTCCTAAGTGAAGGAGACTGTGACAAGACAAAAGAAAAGTCTGCCAAGAAGCCGAGAGACAGTTCAGAGGAACTGATCAGGAATCTCCCTGACTCGCTGGTGCCAAGAGCCATTGAAGTTGTTGCTAGGGGCAACAAACTTACCGCCAAGGGATTGCCGGTCCGACGGGAGTGTTTAGCGAGAGTCTCCAGAGTTGCCAACGTGGTGGGAGAGGAAGAGTGCCAGGTGTCAGTGGCACCTGTTGTGGATGATAATAATGAGGCACAAGTGGCCGCAACCCCGGAAAAGGGGGAGACTTCATCGAGAGATGGAGAAGAGCTGGGTCGAGTGTCTGACAGAGGACCAGAGGATGTCTCAAGGTGTTACAGCGAGAGTGAGGAGACCGCTGTCAGTAAAAGGTCTCGGAAAAGACGAGCTGGCCTTGGAAAAAAACTGGAGCAGATCCAGAATCTGGAAGAAACCCTGCAGATGGTTTCTGTGAAGTTGTTGGAGAAAGAAAAAGAGGTACATCGCTTGACAGAGGAGAAGGACAAATCACTTGCTGACTTTAAGAAAGAGCAAGAAGCGAGGCTTCAGCTGGAAAAAATAATGGAGCACCACAGAAGTGAGTTCGTGGCTCTGCAGGATGAACTGTCCCGCTCCCAGGGTCTTGTGACCAGCAAGGAGAGTGAAGTGCAGAGTCTGGCCAAGCGGATGTCATTCCAGGAAGAAGAAGTGAGTCTTCTACATGGTGCATATCAGGCTCTGCAGAGTGATCACAAGGCTAGCCTGGTAGCCATGAAAAAAATAGAAAAAGAGAAGAATGAAATGAAGATGGAAGCTGAAGCTCTTGCCAGCAATCTGGAGAGTGTCTCTAAAGCTAAGAGACAACTTGAGGAGGAAGTCAAGGTGAAGAATGCCCTTGCACATGCTCTTCAATCTGCTCGTCATGACAATGTCTTGCTCCGTGAGCAGTATGAGGAGGCCCTGGAACAAGTTGAGACTCTGCAACATGAAAACAAGAACTTGCAACAGAAGATCTCAGATCTATCTCAACAGATTGGTGAGAGTGGAAAATCTATCAATGAGTTAGTGAAGTCCAAGAAACAGTTGCTGGACAGTGAGAAGGTGATCTCCGCACAACTCAAGAGTGAGCAGCTGAAATATATAAAGCTGGAAGATGACATGAAGATCTTAAAAGAGAGCCTGGAAGCGCAGAACGAAAGGCGCAGAAGGTCCCACGTAGCTGCCCTGGTTTTGCTGGGAGCGCAACTCTACGAGCAGGTGGCTGTGCTGGCGGACAATGAACAATTGAGGAAACAATTGCTGTCTTTGGAAGATACTGTCAGGGACTTGACAGAGTTACTTGACAGTGAGAGGATGAAGTCCGCTAAGCTCCAGTGTAAGCTGCGAAAATGTGAGAAAAAGGAAGAGGACCAGGAAGTCCTAAAAGTGAGCAGAGACCAAGATATGGCGGAATTGGCTCAAGAAAGGCTTCTGGGGCCGAAGTTACAGGATACAGTTATGCTTTCTCTGATTGCGAAAAAGTCCTCTAAATTTAAGATTGAGGTGAAGTCCTGTAAGAAGTCTCCTGAAGCTAGGACTGAGCTGAAACCTGGTGGGAAATCCTCTGAAGTGAAGACTAAGGAGAAGAGAGGTGGGAAATCCTCTGAACCTGAGCAGACCAAAAATTCTGAAGGTAATGCTGAGGCAGAGAAATCCTCTGAAGCAGAAGCTAAACCAGAGTCAACCTCAAAAGCTGTGAGTAAAGAGAATGGCACAACTGAAGCTACAGGTGAAGAGAAGAGTAAGCCTGAAGAAGCTGCAGTAGTAGAAGCTGATTCTACACAAGAATCTGAAGGAGCCAAAGACTCTGAAGCCAAACCTGAGGAAGCTGGTGCCCCAGAAGAGAAAGCTGGATGGGATGAGATGAACCCGTGTCAGAGGTCCTCTGACGGTACAGAGAACAAGACAGTGGTTGGTGAAGCCACTGAGGCCGAAAGTTTTTCTAAAGCAGAGGCAGAGGTCCGGCAAGCAAGAAGACAAAGGTTAGAAGCATCGGTCCTCTCACTCCTTAATTTCAAGAAGCCTGCCCACACCAGGGTGAAGAACCTGGTACTTGAGAGGTGTGACCGAGAGACTTGCAATTGGTGGCTGGTAAAAGTCCGAAAAAAAAAAAAAAGTCAAGGACTTCAGAGACTGTGGGACAAAAATTGTCCAAGAGAAAGGAAAGGCAGATGGTTTCTGCCTTTCAAATACATGTGCTCCTTCCCGGTGGTCTGAGCAAAGGGGGGGGGATATGTGGCAGTGTGGCAAGGAAAGGGTGTATTTCCTTGGCTCACCCTGCAGAAGCTCTCACCTGCTTCTTAGGTAATGAGGCAGGAAAGAAGGGAAGTGTATATGAGATGGAGACTCAGTCTAATCTAGGCTCTTCCTAGGAGACAGCATGTGGGCTGTAGGGAAGAGACAGAGTCTGCTGAGGAGTACACAGCCCGAGTTATGAGGGACTCAAAGAGTGACATGAAGTGTGAGTAGAAGGTTGCAGGGGACATATGTTTAACCGACTGAGGGAAGCTCAGCGGTTGTTAGTCAGGACAAGCTGATCTGTTTAGTCAGTGACCAGACGGTCTAGGATTTTGTTTGTTCCTGCTTTTTGTTAATTTCTTTCCCTGCAACCTGTCTAATAAAACTGGCAAGGTGCCAGATTTGCATTATAAGCGTTTGTTTGCTGGTTTATTGAGAAGAAACGCATCCTGTGGCGTGGTCCAGGACGATCCCAGAGCTAATCCCCAAGACGGATCGTCACAATATATATATAAATATAAAAAAGAATATACATATTTGGTATAGCTACATGCGTAAATATGTCCAAACTTAAAAAATATAATGTTTATGAGCTTGTAAATGGCATAAACATAAAAAAAATATCAAGCACCAAAAATACTCATTTTTAATCAAATCGTATATCAGAAAAAACATTATAAAAAGCGATCAAATAGTCTCATCAAAGAAAAAGGTACCGATGAAAAGTACAGATAACGATGCATAAAATGAGCCCTCATTCATTCCTATATACAGAAAAAAATAAAAAAAGTTATAGGGGGTCAGAAAATGTTGTTGTAGTAATACCCAATTTGTATAATTCTTTCCTATTATTGTACTGTTTTAATCTCATTGACCTACAGAATAAAGATAATGGCCCTCATTTACTTAGAAAATCAGGTTGTAAGTCTATCTTGCTTTCTTACCCGACTGCTTTTTTCCCCTGATTTTCATTATTATGTTGCATCCTGTTTGTCGCACGTGGGTTTTGTTGGTTTTGGTTTCCAACTCCTCTGAGTTGTCGGGAAAAAATCCACAACAATTCAACAAATTTGGGTTGGAAACCTTTATAAATACGTGGAAAAGCTCAGAAATGTCGGGTTACGCCCCTTTTTCGGGTTTGGGAGAATCCACATCGGGTCTGTCGGAAAAAATGTTGCATCGTGTCGCAGACTGGCGCACGATGTCGCAGACATGTCGCAGACAAAGATGCGCCAAAAGAAGTCGGGTTTAGAATAGTAAATGAGGGCCAATGTATTGTTTTAACTATGAAGTGCACAGCGTAAAAAACAAAACCTCCAAAAGTAGCAAAATAGCTTTCTGATAAATTTTTCCCCCCAAATATAAATTGTTTGGTTTCATAGCACATCTTAAAGGGTACCTCTCATCAAAAAAACTTTTGATATATTATAGATTAATGTATGCAGAATAACTTTACAATTGCATGTTATTAAAAAAATATGCTTATTTCTATTACATTTTCCACTTTGAAGAAATGACCACTAGGGGTCTCCCTACCAGTCCTGGCAGCAAGCATTTCAGACTCATGCTGGAGTCCTAAACACTACGAGCTGCCAGTCTGCTTTGTTCACAAAGGAGAACACTCAGAGCTGCCAGCCTGCTTTGTTCACAGCCAGCATGAGTCAGAAATGCTTGCTGACAGGACTGATCGGGAAAAATACAATAGAAAGAAGCATATTTTTCATTAACATGCTATTGGAAAGTTATTCAACATTCATTAATCTAAAATATATCAAAAGTTTATTTGATGAGAGGTACCCTTTAAGGTAAAATTAAAGATGTAATTACAAAGTACAATTGGTTGTGCAAAAAAACAAACAAGCTCTCTGTAGGGTCTGTAGGTGAAAAAATAAGAGTTATGGATTTTAAAAAGAGAGGAGGTAAAAATAAAAACGAAAAAATGAAAATTGGTCTGTCCTTAAAGGGGTACTCCCGTGGAAAACTTTTTTTTTAAATCAACTGGTGCCAGAAAGTTGAACAGATTTGTAAATTACTTCTATTAAAAAATCTTAATCCTTCCAGTACCTTCTAGGGGCTATATACTACAGAAGAAATGCTTTTCTTTTTAGATTTCTCTGATGTCATGACCACAGTGCTCTCTGCTGACCTCTGCTGTCCATTTTTGGAACTGTTCAGAGTAGGAGAAAATCCCCATAGCAAACATATGCTGCTCTGGACAGTTCCTAAAATGGACAGCAGAGGTCAGCAGAGAGCACTGTGGTTGTGACATCAGAGAAATCAAAAAACAAAAGCATTTCCTCTGTAGTATACAGCCCATAAAATGTATTTGAAGGATTAAGATTTTTTAATAGAAGTAATTTACAAATCTGTTTAACTTTCTGGCACCAGTTGATTTAAAAAAAAAAAAAAAAAAAGTTTTCCACGGAAGTACCCCTGTTCAGGACCCCGGGCGTACAGGTAGGTCTTGACACCCTGGTACTTAAAGGAGCAGTCCGGTGCACACTTTTTTCATTTTATCCCGTCCGGGCTGCAAAATAAAAGAAAACACACTTTGGCCCTCATTTACTATCGCCAAACCAACAGCATATGTCGGGTTTATGTCGTCGCACATTGTCTAAGCCATGGCGCAGACAATGTGCAACATGTTGCGACACTAAGTCCCGAACCACCCGACTCGGCTTGCTGAAAAGCCTAAAAAGGGGCGTTCCCCGACAAAAACCCTACTTTCACACATATTTACCAATTTTCCCGACCACATTACTCGGGTTTTGTGTTGTTTTTTAACCGACAGCTGCAAGCTGTTGCAAAAAACGTGTTCAAGTTTGTGCAAACTATTTCCCAACCAGGGTGCCTCCAGTTGTTGCAAAACTACACCTCTCAGCATGCCCGAACCGGCAAAGACTGTCCGGGCATGCTGGGAGTAGTAGTTTCAAAACAACTGGAGGCACCCTGCTTGAAAAACAATGAGCAAAGTGTGCAGGGAGAAAAATAAAACATTAACATTTTGCTCACCTAGTCCCGGTCCCTGAAGATTTGTCTCCGTGTGTTCTGGAGTTTCCTCTCTTCTTGGTACAGTAGGACCTTTCCCTTTTCAGCCAATCACTGGCCGCAGTGGTGTCACGTGTCAAGCCAGTGATTGGATGATGGGGAGAGGTCTTGTACTGCAGTAATACACTAGGTTTCCCAGGTCCCGTGGAAGATTAGAAATCCGCCCGGGAATTAAACCCAGTGTATTACTGCAGTACAAGAATGTGACAGGAGGGGAGAGAGGAGTGTGACAGGGGGGGGTTTGGAGGGGAATGTGACAAGGGGGGAATGTGACAGGAGGGGGGGGGGAATGTGACAAGGGGGAAATGTGACAGGAGGGGGGGAGAGGAATGTGACAGGAGGAGGGGGAGAGGGGAATGTGACAAGGGGGAATGTGACAGGAGGGGGGAGAGGAATGTGACAGGAGGAGGGGGAGAGGGGAATGTGACAAGGGGGGAATGTGACAGGTGGGGGGGAGGGGAATGTGACAAGGGGGGAATGTGACAGGAGGAGGGGGAGAGGGGAATGTGACAGGACGGAGGGGGTTAGGGAATGTGCTTTCTGTTTGCTGCAGCCATAATCTTCAGCAAACAGAAAGCAGTTCTTTTCTCACACTCCCTCGCTTCTGAGTGGAATGAATTCTGACAGGAATCTTGTCAGAATCTGAGAGGGATTCTGCTGCGACACTATAACTCATATGCGACATTGTGCGGCACTCACATGCGACACATTAGTAAATATGTGTGAAAAGCCCTAGCTATCAGTGGTAAAAAAGAAAAATACAACCCGGAAAACTTAGTAAATGAGGGCCTTTATCTTACCTGCCAACAAGCCCCCGGAGCTCCGGTACAGGTGTTCGGTCCCCGGGCTGTATTCTTCTTACTTCCTGTTAGCCCGGCACGTCACACGGAGCTTCAGCCTATCACTGGCCGCAGCGATGTCCCGCCTCGGCCGGTGATAGGCTGAAGCTCCGTGTGACGTGCCGGGCTAACAGGAAGTAAGAAGAATACAGCCCGGGGACTGAACACCTGTACCGGAGCTCCGGGGGCTCGTTGGCAGGTAAGGGAAAGTGTGTTTTCTTTTATTTTGCAGCCCGGACGGGATAAAATGAAAAAAGTGTGCACCGGAGTACTCCTTTAAGGACTCATGACGTACATGTACGTCCGTGGGACGTCAGGCAGGGACTGGACCGGGGTGACTGCTGATATCGATCAGCAGCACCCTACGCAAATTCCCGGGGGGTCATTAGACCCCCCATGTCGGCGATCACGGCAAATCACAAGTGAATTCACACTTGCCATTTGCGCGATTACGGGTCATTACGGGTCTACGGTGACCCGGAATATAAGGGGGATCGTGTTGTCCAAGACACCAACGATCCCCCTGAAGGGAAAGGAGTGAGGTGGCAGGGGTGCCACCCCTCCTATCCCTGCTATTGGTCGTATAGATGTGACGACCAATAGCAGATCGGGGGGGGGGGGTACTTCTGGTTTCCCCGTTCTGCCCACCCACAATAGGCGGGGCAGGACAGGGAAATCGACAGGGACCGGCGCCGAAGGTCACTTACCGATCTGCAGAGGCGGCGGGCGACGGTGATCGGCGGGCGGCGATGTCGTGCGGCTGGCTCCCTGGATCCTATGGAAGCCGGTGAGTTGCCTAGCAACATCTGGGGGGCTACAGTCTGAGACCACTATATAGTGGTCTCTAAACTATAGCCCTCCAGATGTTGCAAAACTACAACTACCAGCATGCCCAGACAGCTGTTTGGGCATGCTGGGAGTTGTAGTATTGCAACAGCTGGAGATCTACAATTTAGAGACCACTGCACAGTGATCTCCAAACTGTATCCCTCTAGATCTTGCAAAACTACAACTCCTAACATGCCCACACAGCAGTTTGCTGTCTGTGCATGCTGGGATTTGTAGTTTTGCAACATCTGGAGGGCCACAGTTTGGAGATAACTGTGCAGTGGTCTCTAAACTCTAGGCCTCCAGGTGTTGCAAAACTGCAAATCCCAGCATGCCCAAACAGCAAACAGCTGTCTCGGCATGCTGGGAGTTGTAGTTGCGTACCTCCAGCTGTTGCATAACTACATCTCCCAGCATGCCCTTCGGTGATCAGTACATGCTGGGAGTCGTAGTTTTGCAACAGCTGGAGACACACTGGTCAGGAAATACTGAATTAGGTAACAGAACCTAACTGAAGGTTTTCCAACCAGTGTGCCTCCAGCTGTTGCAAAAGTACAACTCCCAGCATGAACGGTCTGTCAGTACATGCAGTACATGCAGTACAGTACAGGGTACATTCACACGGGCAGGTTTACAGTAAGTTTCCTGCTTGAAGTTTGAGCTTTCGCAAATTTTTCGCCGCAGCGCAAACTCCTAGCGGGAAACTCACCGTAACCTGCCAGTGCGAATGTACCCTAAAAACACTACACTACACTAACACATAATAAAGGATAAAACACAACATATACACCCCCTTACACTGTCCCCCCCCAATAAAAATGAAAAACATATTGTATGGCAGTGTTTCCAAAACGGAGCCTCCAGCTGTTGCAAAACAACAACTTTCAGCATTTCCGGACAGCCACTGACTGTTCAGGCATGCTGGGAGTTTAGCAACAGCTGGAGGCACCCTGTTTGGGAATCACTGGCGTAGAATACCCCTATGTCCACCCCTATGCGATCCCTAATTTAGTCCTCAAATGCGCATGGCGCTCTCTCACTTCAGAGCCCTGTCGTATTTCAAAGAAACAGTTTAGGGCCACATATGGGGTATCTCCGTACTCGGGAGAAATTTCACTACAAATTTTGTGGGGCTTTTTCTCCTTTTACCCCTTATGAAAAGGAAAAGTTGGGGGCTACATCAGCCTGTTACTCTAAAAAAAAAAAAAAAATTTTTACACTAACATGCTGGTGTTGCCCCATACTTTTTGTTTTCACAAGCTGTGAAAGCAAAAAGAGACCCCCAAAATCTGTAGAGCAATTTCTCCTGAATACGGAAATACCCCATATGTGGATGTAAAAAGCCCTACGGGCGTAAAAGGCTCAGGAGTGAGAGTGCACTATGTACATTTCAGGCCTAAATTGGTGATTTGCAAAGGGGTGGCTGAATTTACAGCGGTTCTGACATAAATGTAAAAAAATAAATACCCACATGTGACCCCATTTTGGAAACTACACCCCTCATGGAATGTAACAAGGGGTTTAGTGAGCCTTAACACCCCATAGGTGTTTGACGAATTTTCATTAAAGTTGGATGGGAAAATGAAAAAAAAAATAAATGTCACTAAAATGCTGGTGTTACCCTAAATTTTTTCTTTTTCACAAGGGAAAATAGGAAAAAGGGCCCCCAAAATTTCATTTAGAGTAAGAACATACCCCATATGTGGATGTAAAGTGCTCTGCGGGCGAACTACAATGCTCAGAAGAGAAGGAGCGCCATTGGGATTTTGAAGAGAAAATTTGTCCGGAATTGAAGGCCATGTGTGTTTACAAAGCCCCAGAAGTGCCAGAACAATGGACCCCTTCCACATGTGACCCCATTTTGGAAACTACACCCCTCACGTATTGTTATAAGGGGTGCAGTGAGCATTTACGTCCCACTGGTGTCCGACAGATTTTTGGAAGTGATCCGTAAAAATGGGGTTACAAATTTTGGGGGGCATTTTATCCTATTTTGCCTTGTAAAAATTTTAAATTTGAGGAAAAACTAGCATTTTAGTGAAAAAATTATAATAATTTACACATCCAACTTTAACGAAAAGTCGTCAAACACCTGTGGGGTGTTAAGGCTCACTGGACTACTACTTGCCTTGAGGGGTGTAGTTTCCAAAATAGTATGCCATGTGTTTTTTTTTTTTTTGCTGTTCTGGCACCATAGGGGCTTCTTAAATGTGACATGCCCCCCAAAAACCATTTCTCCTTCAATTTGCTGCTATTCCTGTGAAACACCTAAAGGGTTAACAAACCTTTTGAATGTCATTTTGAATACTTTGAGGGGTGCAGTTTTTATAATGGGGTAATTTATGGGGTATTTCTAAAATGAAAGCCCTTCAAATCCACTTCAAAACTTAACTGGTCCCTGAAAAATTTCGATTTAGAAAATTTGGTGAAAAATTGGAAAATTGCTGCTATACTTTGAAGACCTCTGATGTCTTCCAAAAGTAAAAGCATAGAAAAAAGGAGACAAAAGGATGCGCTCCCAGGTAAAATGTGGTAAAGCTTAATGTGAATTAGCGCTTACCAAGTGTGGTTGTACTCCATCCAAGTACAACCATGGAAAAGCATATGTAGTAATAGGATCTCAGCAGCTGCTCCGCTCCACATAACCACAGATACAGTACAGATTTCCTCCAAAAAGGCAGAGATGCCTGATGAAGCAGAACTTCCGCGAAACGCGTTGCATTGTGGGAATAAAGAAAAAGTTGTATTTTACCTGATCTCCAGCGCCTTCATGATCTCTGCCTTTTTGGAGGAAATCTGTACTGTATCAAAAGTAAAAACATGTCAACTTTATAATGCAAGCATAAAGTAGACATATTGTATATGTGAATAAATATATAATTTATTTGGAATATTCATTTTCCTTATTAGCAGAGAGCTTCAAAGTAAAAAAAAATGCTAAATTTACAATTTTTTCATCAAATTTGGGAATTTTTCACCAAGAAATGATGCAAGTATCGACAAAATTTTACCACTAACATAACGTAGAATATGTCACAAAAAAACATTCTCTGAATTAGAATGAAAGGTAAAAGCATCCCAGAGTTATTAATGCTTAAAGTGACAGTGGTTAGATGGGCAAAAAATGGCCGGGTCCTACAGTGAAAATTGGCTGGGTCCTCAAGGGGTTAAAGGGGTACTATGGTGGAAAACAATTGCTTTTTTTAAATCAACTGGTGCCAGAAAAATAAACAGATATGTAAATTACTTCTATATAAAAATCTTAATTCTTCCAGTACTTATCAGCTGCTGTATACTATGTATTCAAAAAGAAAAGAACTTCCTGTGGAGCATACAGTAGCTGACAAGTACTGGAAGGATTAAGATTTGAAAAAGATGTAATTTACAAATCTGTTTAACTTTCTAGTACCAGTTGATTTTAAAAGAATTGTTTTCCACTGGAGTACCCCTTTAAAGTCCAAAACGGGCCATGTCCTTAAGGGGTTAAGGGTGCATTATGATTTGCAAAAAAAAGCCCCAGAAACGCCCCAAAGAAAACCCTAAAAAACTTAGTTTTCAATTCCCATTAAATTCAATGGGGAATGCTCAACAAAGTATGAAAGCAGCACTGAAAATCAGAGCTGAAAGAAAAGAATTTGCATGTTGCTTTTTCATAGAGGTTTCATTTGGAAACTCACATTGAAATCAAAAGGTGTTTTTTTTTTTTTTTATAACCAAGTGACCACACCCTTAGAGATAAGCCCCACTGAAGGTAATCATCTTTAAAGGGGTATTCCAGGAATTATTATTTTTTGGCTATGCTACAGGGGCTGTAAAGTTAGTGTAGTTCATAATATAGTGTCTGTACCTGTGTGTGATGGTTTTCTCACAATTCTTATGTGATTTTCACTCCAATATTTATTTTTAACAGCATACAAAATGACTGTTGTCTCAGATTTTTCCCAGGTTGCAATGCGGCCGAGACCTGACCCCACTAGTCAGCTGATGACAGGGAGCCTGTCTGCTTCAATGGGTGGAGCAATTGATTGGTGGGAGAGAGATCAATCTGCAACTAATACAACAGCTGTAGACACCATGTAGGCACAGGTCTTTTGAATGGATGCAGCTCATTTATGTTTCAACGGGAGGTGTGGCTGATGTGCGGGAGGGAGGAAAATGGAATTATGGGATTTGTAGTCAAAAAAAGAAAATTGAAACAGGAAATACCAGTTCACAAAAAGCTATCCACAGTGTTATGGTAATCTCACAACATAGCTATTTAGCCCCATAGCCATTTAGCCCCTTATGGTGGATAACCCCTTTAATTGTATGTGAGTGTTTTCAAGGCATGCTCAGTGACCTGTGTGGAGGTCATTGTGCAGGGATAGGAGCTGGAATTGGGTACATCCCATCTATGTATTGGGTCACATTTCACTTTACTCGTATCTGTGATAAAAAGGGGTGAATTGTGAAGCTGGAGTGATTTGTGTGAGTACTTAAAGTTGCACATAAGGGATCACTGCTAGAATCTAAACAGCCTTTTCATCTTTTTTTCTCTACAATCTACCTCTAGGGGGAGGGGTAGATTAGTCACACACAGGTGCTTAAATCTTAGTTTGGGACTCAGTCTGAGGCTATGTTCACACTACGGAATTCTCACGGAATTCCACGAGAGGAATTCCGTGGTGTGAACTCAACATTAGTGTGAATGGGTCTCCGCGAGACCCGTTCACACTGCGGAATTTCCGTGGCGGACAATTCCGCCGCTGAAACTGTTCCGTGCAAAGAAAGAACATGTTCATTCTTTGTGCGGATTCCGCGAGCACTGCATAGCCGTCAATGGTGACGGCTCAGTGCCCCGCGGCCCTAGCGACGAAGTCCCCCCGGTGGCGGCCGCCAGGCGGAACCTCCGCTCGCGGAATTTAGCAAGTGGAGATTCCGTAGTGTGAACGGGGCCTAAGCGGGCTTTGGTAAGAGAGGCATTGCAAGAGAGTTACACAACTGAGAGATATCTACTGCAGGGAGTGAATTGTGCTGCTGTGCGGAGTGAATTGTGAAGCTGGAGTGATTTGTGTGAGTACTTAAAGTTGCACATAAGGGATCACTGCTAGAATCTAGACAGCCTTTTCACCTTTTTTTTTCTCCAGTCTACCTCTAGGGGGAGGGGTAGATTAGTCACACACAGGTGCTTAAATCTTAGTTTGGGACTAAGTCTGAGCGGGCTTTGGTAAGAGAGGCATTGTAAGAGAGATAGAAAACTGAGAGTTTGAATCAGGAGTTTGAGATCGTTGTGAGTGTCACTTTATTTACACTGTAGAGACTTTAACTCACAAGGTCTACAGAGAATTCATTTGTAGTATTTACTGTCTGTTTTTGGCTGTTAATCTGTGAAATCCCCATAACTAGATGGCATCCATATTGGAACATGCAGTCCGGTGTACATCCTGTTCAATGTATGCTATCTTTGAACAGCAGTTTGAGGGTGAATATTGTTGTGCATGATGTGTGTGAGTTGTTCATTTGGAAGCCCAGATCTTGGATCTAGAGGAGCAACTGGCAACACTGAGATACATTGACAAACTGGAGAGGAGTCTCCTGCTCACTGAGCAAGTACTCTCTGGGGTAGAGGTGGGGGGGGGGGGGGAATAGTGGGATGGAGTTGCAGGACAGTCAGGCAGCTAGCTGAGTTAGGGAGGCTAGTCCTGATCTGGCACACCCCAACAAGTTTGCCCGGTTGGCAGATGAGGGGGATGCCATTTCAGAGCTAGCAGTACTGCAGCAAGACTCTGCCTCTGACTGCCAGGGGGGTGTCTGCTCCAGTAAGGAGGGAGGGAGGAGTGCAGGGCAGGCATGACAGGTACTGGTTATTGGGGGACTCAATTATTAGGGGGACAGACAGGGCGATCTGTCACAAAGACCGGGATCGCCGAACAGGGTGTTGTCTTCCTGGCGCTCGAGTTCGGCACATTGCGGATCGGGTTGACAGGTTGCTGGGTGGGGCTGGAGAGGACCCAGAGGTCATGGTACATATTGGCACCAATGACAAAGTAAGAGGTAATTTCAGGGACTTAGGCCGCAAGCTTAAGGCAAGGACCTCCAAGGTAATATTTTCTGAAATATTACTTGTACCACGAGCCACAGAGGCAGCAGGAGATCAGGGAGGTAAACAAGTGGCTCAGAAGCTGGTGTAGGAAGGAGGGGTTTGGGTTCATGGAGAACTGGGCCGACTTCGCTGCCGCTTACCGGCTCTACCGTAGGGACGGGCTGCACCTCAATGGGTGCAGCTGTGCTTGGGGAGAAGATGGCTAGAAGGGTGGAGGAGTGTTTAAACGAGGGACTGGGCGGGAGGGAACCTACAACATACAGGGGGAAGATAGTGTAGATAGAGAGGGGGGACTTATTAATATATCTGGGGGTGGAGCGGCGGGAGGGGTTAGAATAGTTAATAGAGATAGGCTTCAAAGGAAGAAAAAACATACACCATCGAATTGCATGTTGACTAATGCCAGAAGTCTGACAAATAAAACAGATGAACTGGAGGGGTTGATGTCTGAGGAGAATTATGACATAGTGAGTATGACAGAGACTTGGTTGGACAATACCTGTGACTGGGCGTTCAACATACAGGGTTATAGTCTATTCAGGAAGGATCGGACAAAACGGAAAGGGGATGGAGTCTGTCTTTATTTAAAGTCCAGTCTGAAGGCCGCACTGCGGGAGAATATATGGGAGGGAAACGATAATGTGGAGTCAATATGGGTAGAAATATATGAAGATAAAAATAAAAAAAATTCTGTATAAGCCACCAAACATAATGGAAGAGGCAAAAGATCAATTAATGAGGCAAATAAACATGGCAGCAAATCAGAATGAGGTGATAATAATGGGGGACTTTAACTATCTTAAATAAACTGGGAAACTGAGTCCTGTGAATCTCATACAGCTAAAGACAATTATCTGTCCCAAATGGTGCACAGCCCGACCAGAGGGGGCGCCCTACTAGACTTAATATTAACCAACAGACCTGACAGAGTAACTAATGTGCAAGTAGAAGGACACCTAGTAAATAATGATCATAATATAATACATTATAACTTGTTCTTCAATAAGGGAATCTCTCGAGGGGCCACAAAAACAATGAACTTTAGGAAGGCAAAGTTTGATCAACTCAGAGAAGCCCTTAACAATATAAAATGGGATAATGTCCTCAAAAACAAGAATACTGACACTAAATAGGAGACTTTTAAAAATATATTATACACTCACTGTAAGATGTATATACCTTATGGGAATAAAAGGGTCAGAAATAAAAGAAAACCAATATGGATGAATAAAAACATTAAGGGGGCAATAAATGACAAAAATAAAGCATTCAAACTACTAAAAGAGGACGGCAGTGAAGAAGCATTAACCCCTTAAGGACCACGGGTTTTTCCGTTTTTGCACTTTCATTTTTTCCTCCTCACCTTTTAAAAATCATAACCCTTTCAATTTTGCACCTAAAAATCCATATGATGGCTTATTTTTTGCGCCACCAATTCTACTTTGCAGTGTCATCAGTCATTTTACCCAAAAATCTACGGCAAAACGGAAAAAAAATCATTGTGCGACAAAATTGAAGAAAAAACGCCATTTTGAACTTTTGGGGGCTTCCGTTTCTACGCAGTACATATTTTGGTAAATATGACACCTTATCTTTATTCTGTAGGTCCATACGGTTAAAATGATACCCTACTTATATAGGTTTGATTTTGTCGTACTTTTGTAAAAAATCATAACTACATGCAGAAAAATGTATACGTTTAAAATGGTCATCTTCTGACCCCTATAACTTTTTTATTTTTCTACATATGGGGCGGTATGATCGGACTTTTTGATCGCTTTTTATTCATTGTTTCATGATATAAAAAGCGACCAAAAATATACGTTATTTTGGACTTTGGAATTTTTTTGCGCGTACTCCATTGACCGTGCGGTTTAATTAATGATATATTTTTATAGTTCGGACATTTACGCACGCGGCGATACCACATATGTTTATATTTATTTACATGGTGTGTTTTTTATGGGAAAAGGGGGTGATTTGAACTTTTATTTAGGAAAGGGTTAAAACACATTTATTAACTTTTTTTTTACATTTTTTTTTTTGCAGTGTTATAGCTCCCATAGGGACCTATAACACTGCACAGACTGATCTTTTACCCTGATCCCTGCAAAGCCATAGCTTTGCAGTGATCAGGGTTATCGGCGGTCAATTGATCAAGCCTGAATCTCAGGCTTGGAGCAATCAATTGCCGAGGGGACACGCCGGAGGCAGGTAAGAGGACCTCCGCTCGTGTCCCAGCGGATCGGGTCACCGCATTTTCACTGCGGTGGTCCCGATCAGCCCCGCTGAGCAGCCGGGAAGGTTTTACTTTCGGTTTAGACGCGGCATTCAACTTTGAACGCTGCGTCTAAAGGGTTATTAGCGTGCTGCACCACGATCGCTGCCGCGCGCTATTATCCCCGGGTCCCATGCCGGGACCGACCCGATATGACGCGGGGTCATCGTGTGACCCTACGTTATATCGCAGGAGCCGGCCAAGGACGTAAATATACGTCCTTGGTCGTTAATGGGTTAAAAAGCTATAGAGAAAAATTTTAAATATGTAAAAAACAGATAAAAGCCGCAAAAAATTTAGATAGTTTTACTCTCTTTGGCAATGAGTATTTCTAACTCCAAAATGTTCTTTAACTATATAAATAGCAAAAAGGTCAAAAATGAAAGTGTAGGCCCCTTTAAAAAACGATAAAGAAGAAATTATAATCAGGAAAAAGCAAAAATATTAAACAAATTCTTCTCCACTGTATTCACCGAGGAAAATGAAATGCCAGGTGAAATACAGCGAGATAAGGTAAACTCCCCAGTACAGGTCACCTGTCTAACCCAGGAAGAAGTACAGTGCCGCCTACAAAAAATCAAAATAGACAAATGAAACCAGGTCCAGATGGCATTCACCCCCGTGTTCTAAAGGAATTAAAGGGGTTATCCAGGAAAAAACTTTTTTTTTATATATCAACTGGCACCAGAGAGTTAAACAGATTTGTAAACTACTTCTATAAAAAAATCTTAATCCTTTCAGTACTTATGAGCTTCTGAAGTTAAGGTTCTTTTCTGTCTAAGTCCTCTCTGATGAAACCTGTCTCGGGAAACGCCCAGTTTAGAAGCAAATCCCCATAGGAAACCTCTTCTAAACTGGGCGTTTCCCGAGACAGGTGTCATCAGAGAGCACTTAGACAGAAAAGAACAACCTTAACTTCAGAAGCTCATAAGTACTGAAAGGATTAAGATTTTTTAATAGAAGTAATTTACAAATCTGTTTAACTTTCTGGAGCCAGTTGATATATATAAATTTTTTTTTCCTGGAATACCCCTTTAAGTAATGTAATAGACAGACACCTATTTTTAATATTCAGGGACTCTATAGTAACAGGGACTGTTCCCCAGGACTGGCGCATGGCAAATGTGGTGGCAATATTTAAAAAGGGGACAAAAGGTGACCCAGGGAATTATAGACCTGTTAGTTTAACCTCTGTTGTATGTAAATTGTTTGAGGGTTTTCTAAGAGATGCTATTTTGGAATATCTTGTTAAAATAAATGTATGACTCCATATCAGCATGGCTTTATGAGGGATCGATCCTGTCAAACTAACCTGATCAGCTTTTCTGAGGAGGTGAGCTCCAGACTGGACCAGGGGGAATCGCTGAATGTCGCATATCTGGATTTTTCCAAAGCATTTGATACGGTGCCACCTAAACGGTTGGTGCATAAAATGAGAAGGATTGGGCTGGGGGAGAATGTGTGTAAGTGGGTAAGTAACTGTCTCAGTGATAGGAAACAGAGGGTGGTTATTAATGGTACTTATTCTGATTGGGTGACTGTTACTAGTGGGGTTCCACAGGGGTCAGTCTTGGGTCCTGTCCTATTTAATATATTCATTAATGACCTTGTAGAGGGGTTAAATAGTAATCTTAGTAGCAATCTTTGCAGTTGATACTAAACTCTGTCAAGCGGTAAAAACTATAGATGACAGTGCACTGTTACAAATGGATCTGGATAGGTTGGAGGTTTGGGCTGGGAAGTGGCAGATGAGGTTCAACACTGATAAATGTAAGGTAATGCACATGGGGGAAAAAAATCCGAACTGGCATTATGCATTAAATGGGAGCACACTTGGGACGACTGACATGGAAAAGGACTTGGGAGTCTTAGTTAACAGTAAATTTAGCTGTAATGACCAGTGTCGGGCAGCTGCTGCCAAGGCAAATAAAATCATGGGGTGCATCAATAGGGGCATAGATGCCCACGACAAGGAAATAATTCTACCGCTGTACAAATCACTAGTCAGACCACACATAGAATATTGTGTACAGTACTGGGCACCAGTGTACAAGAAATATATAGTGGAGCTGGAGAGGGTTCAAAGACGGCAACCAGGGTAATTCTGGGAAAGATTATCAGAATTAGGGTTATTTAGTTTAGAAAAGAGAAGGCTTAGGGGAGACCTAATAACTATGTATAAATATATCATGGGACATTACAGAGATCTTTCCCATGATCTATTCATACCCAGGACTGTATCTATAACAAGGGGGAATCCTCTACGTGTAGAAGAAAGAAGGTTTCTACACCAGCATAGATGGGGGTTCTTTACTGTAAGAGCAGTGAGACTGTGGAATTCTCTCCCGGAGAAGGTGGTCATAGTGAACTCTGTAAAATAATTTTAAAGGGGTCTGGATGCATTTTTGGAGAATAATAACATCACCGGTTATGGATACTAGAATTATAGGGACAGAACGTTGATCCAGGGAATTATTCTGACTGCCATATTTGGAGTCAGGAAGGAATTTTTACCTCTAGTATGAGGGTTTTTTGCCTTCCTTCGGATTAACTCAGTAGGGACTCATTAGGGTTATAGGTTGAACTTGATGGACTCTGGTCTTTTTTCAACCTTATGAACTTTTTTATATTATTTATTATTACTACTTATTACTATGTTGTAAAATAATCTGTACAGAACAGAATGTGTTGGCTTAATATTAGGCTTTAGGCTTAAAGTGGCTATACTAAAAACGTCAAGATTTCTGGATTATTTTATAATCAGAGATAGTAATATGGAAAATGTAAAAAAAAAAAAATATATATATATATATATATATATATATATATATATATATATATATATGTTTAACATAAAAACTAGATTTCAACAATAGGTAATTTTTTTTAAGTGACCAATGACTCCATGCTGTCCTGAAGTCCCGAATTGTAACTGATGATGTTTTGGGAAATTAAAGCAGGTATTATGCTGTATACAGTATGTCAACAATAATATCACCAGTTGCATGAAGCTCAATTGTTTTAATGTGTCATCTGCAGGGACTGAACACTTAGGAAGGTTGTATCTTGTAATGCCTGAATAACATAATGTACAATGATGTGAATTGAGGTTTGTGTTAGGGTTAATAGAAAGCTGAGGAATAACCACCACTGTAATGAGTTATCATATGCTTCATGTTCAGAGCCCAGGGAAAGGCTTTTCCATGTTATTATATAATCAATGATCTTCCAGTATCTTTCATTTAGGTTATATACTTGACTGCACAAATCCAAGGAGCTAGGTGGTTAATGGACCTGCAATTTGCTGGAGTTGCCTTTTTAGCATGTATTGATGACTAATAAAGGTGATGGTAGAAGTTGCTCACAGGGCTAGGGCTACTGACTATGTCACATGACCTTTTGCATTAGGGTGTGCATTCAAAAGCCACGTCACCAGCACCTGATTAAATAGTCCTCAGGGTGTGTCCCGGTGGTTGCTCCCCGCCCAGCTGGCTTGAGTGAAGGATCTCTTTCTATACGCAGATTTTACTATACACTGCTAGCTAGATTAGCAGCAATAATGTTGTCAGCCTGTCACCTGTGTCTAGAAGGAACTCCATACTGATTGACAACATTACCACGACAGACCACATACGTAATTACAAAGCATTTATATCTAGTGATGCCCCTATATGCTTAAATGTTACCACCACACTATAACTACTTTCTTTACCACCACAGACCATATAAATTATTACAGTGCAGTTATATTCAGTGATGCCTCTACATACTGCCTAAATTATACCGCACCCTAACTACTATCGTAACCACTACAGACCATGTAAGTGATTAAAGTGTAGTTACACCTGAAAAGTCACATGTAACACCTTCTCTAATTAGAGTGGTTCATTTTCCCTTTTCTTCTCTATCCAGCCCACACCATCATGATGATTTCTTCCAGTCACAGCTCTTCTCCACAGTATCTGCCAGATCAAATAGTAATAATGCCCCCCTTGGTGTCCCACACAGTAGAGTTGTTAGATAAGTGGGTTAGGGAAGAGTAGGTAGGTCTCACTCATTAGGTAGGTTCCCCTATAGGTAGTTTTTCCTATAGATAGTTGTCCCCTGTAGGTAGAGCCTCCGGTAATAGTTGATCCCTGTATGCATACTTTCTAGAGATAGTTGCCCCCTGTAGGTTTTTCGCCCCTTTATGTTGGACCTATTGTAGGTAGTATACCCCCTGTATGTAAGGCCCCCCTGTAGGTATTTTGCACCCTCTATAGAGCACCCACTGTAGGGAGATTCCCCCTGTGTATAGGTCCCCCATATAGGTAGTTCCCCCACGTATATAGGTCCCCATATAGGTAGTCCCTCCCTCCCTGTAGGTAGCCCCCCTCTCCAGTGGGGCAAAATAGTATTTAGTCAGCCACCAATTGTGCAAGTTCTCCCAATTAAAAAGATGAGAGGCCTGTCATTTTCATCATAGGTATACCTCAACTATGAGAGACATAATGAGAAAAAAAAATCCATAAAATCACATTGTCTGATTTTTAAATAATTTATTTTAAAATTATGGTGGAAAATAAGTATTTGGTCAATAACAAAAGTTCATCTCAATACTTTTTAACATACCCTTTCTTGGCAATGACAAAGGTCAAACGTTTTCTTTAAGTCTAGAGCAGTGATGTTTTGGGGCTGTCGCTGGGCAACACAGACTTTCAACTCCCTCCAAAGGCTTTCTATGGGGTTGAGATCTGGAGACTGGCTAGGCCACTCTAGGACCTTGAAATGCTTCTTACGAAGCCACTCCTTTGTTGCCCGGGCGGTGTGTTTGAGATCATTGTCATGCTGAAAGACCCAGCCACAATTCATCTTCAATGCCCTTGCTGATAGAGGGAGGTTTTCACTCAAAATCTCACGATACATGGCCCCATTCATTCTTTCCTTTACACGGATCATTCGTCCTAATCCCTCTGCTGAAAAACAGTCACAAGGCATGATGTTTCCACCCCCATGCTTCACAGTAGGTATGCATAGGAAATAGAAAGGGGAAAAAAACGGTGTGGGAGGCACTGCTAAAGGTAGGTCACAGATTGAAGACACAGGCCAGCACAGGAAAAATAGTATTTTATTTCTGGCAATTCGGACAACGCGTTTTGGCACGCTAACAGTGGCTTCCTCAGGTGCAACAATATAGCTATAAAAATAAGTAAAAGGACATGCACAGTGCAAGCAGTCAATTTAAAAGAATATAGCTTATAGACCTAGATAAAAGATGTAAAAATCTGTTTTTAAAGAAAGAGCATTGGGTGTTCAACAGTAAAAATGCCATCATGAAATCTATAGCATCTGAAGTAAATGGGTATGTATACAGAGAGGCGTTTAAAACCGTAAAATATTCCATAGAAACAAAATTTGATAAAAGCCAAATTCATATATCTGCATATGAACACTTATGCAGAATTGGTTGTTTCACACAAAACTAGTGGCCAGCATAATATATAACCAAATATCTATATAATATTTAGCACAATATTTGACCATATTTCTACATATGGGCAAAAATTGTGTGGTTGAAGAGCGAATATACAACTGTACAGGTATACACATATATAGTAAAAAAAAAAAAAAAAATGTATGCAAAAATCAGGTTCCAACTTTTTAGGGGTGAGTCTGCAGGAGTAATAAATATATTGAAAGTCCCTGTGTATAGACCCGCTGGGTGGATAGATGAAGTGCCGGTTTAAATATACAGACATTGTTGTAGTGAGAAATACTGGAGGTTGCCCTTACCAATCCTGTGAAGTTCTCTAGCTTAGGGATGCTGAAAAAGGAAAGTAAATGAGTATAATAGCGAGAGGGAACGAGAGGATGGAGGGGACCAAGAGTAGTGAACATGAGGTAAACAGGAATACCTGGTAGGCAATCCTCTATATGTGATGTGCTGGCGTGGTCTGGCAGCGTGTGTCGGGAGCGCGCGCATAAAGCATGCGAAGTGCCGATATGTCACTTCCGGTCACAGGATGGTTGCCAGGCATCTGGGGACACTAAACTGTCAGTGAAGCCTGGCACAGGGATAAAGTAATACGCACATTAGGTGCATGGCGAATGAATAAAGGGTAATAAAGGACGGCGGTGAACGTGTGTAAAAATGCATGATGGTGGTGTAATAGTATTTGGTGGGATGTATAGTATATAATTGACGCATATATGGACTATGTGAAATATGCTGTGAAAAGGGGGGTTGTCCCTGGAGTAAGTTAGCCGGGCAATAAGGGATTATGATGTTGGGAAATGGTGTATATTTGTATATTGGCCTATAAACATTCTGTTTAGCCAGTACCACAGAATTTGTAGGAACTGTACACAGGTGAACAACTACAAAGCACAGTCCAAAATACTGCAAAAATGTTTTAAGCAGAAAAATTACCCCGCCTATATTCTGAAATATGCCTTTACCCGCAATCTATCCAGCAGTCAAACCTCCTTACTACAACCACCCACCAATACTACTGCTCAGGAAACATCTTCATCAACCTAGATAACCAAGAACTGTGCCAACGCAAACTCAGAATTTGCAACACATTTTATCACTACATGCAATCAGTCACATAACCACATCTGGAAGATTTTCAAAAAGAATTGGCATATCCTGCTTCAGGACCCAGTCTTTAAGAAACTTACACCTCCAACACCCGGATTCACTTTCCAAAGAGCAAAGACCCTAGAAAACATTTTGATACCAAGTCGCTTAAGGAAAACAACCAAAAAATCACCTCAGCAAACTCTGGCCCCATTACCCACAGGTGCATTTAGATGTGGACAGAATGGTTGTCTTTGCTGTAGCTCTACCTCCAATATCACATCCACAACTTTTCCTATAAAAACCTGTCTAGACTGCAGCTCCACCCATGTTATATACCTCATTGAATGCAAATGTGGAGTACAGTACATCAGGACAACCACTCAAACATTACGCAAATGTCTGAATGGCCAAAGCTACAATTGCTGGATAGGCCATCTCTAACAATCTCGTCATCTTATGTAAAAAAAAGCACAACAAGGTCTTCTCGTTCATCAACATCACACCCATCGAGCAGGTCGCTCAACACAAGGACAACAGAATTGGGACACTGAAAAGAAGAGAAGCCTACTGAATTTTTTAAATGCGATGTCTACACCCTGATGGACTGAACAAATGTATAGAACTTTGATCATTATATTAATAGGGGTATATAAAACACACACTTCTCTACACCCACCGATATCCATTTTTTACCCCCTCCCTGTACCCTTACCCCCACCTCCAGTCCTTTATGTAGTCCCTCCCGAGTTGGTTCACTAACAGAACCCCCCCATCTTTCCCAATCCTCATGTTCCATTACCATTCCCACCATTCCTACCACCCTCCCATAATACGCTCTCCCCCCTTTTTTTTATGTCTCTCTTATACCCTCAGCCCGATTTAAAGTGTATTTAAATTCACACGCTCCATGCCATATCCCCCCACCCCATATCACCTTTTTTTTATTGTTTTCCATCCTTTGGCCCTGTTAGTATCACAGTCCAATTTTTGTGTATTCCACTGTGTATCAATCTCCATATACACTATTTCCCAACATCATAATCCCTTATTGCCCGGCTACCTTAGTCCGAGGACAACCCCCCCCCCCCCCCCCTCCCTCCCCATTCCAATCACTGTACCATCTACATCATTATCATTCAGACCCTTTTTCACTGCATATTTCACATAGCCCATATATACATCAATTCTAAACTATACATTCCTCCAAATACTATTACACACCACCATCATACATTTTTACACAAGTTCACCGCCGTCCTTTATTACCATTCATCTAAATCAATCCACCATAGGCAAATCATTAGCCACGCACCTAACATGCCTATTACTTTATCCCTGCACCAGACTTCACTGACAGTTTAGTGTCCCCAGATGCCTGTGACCGGAAGTGACGTATCGGCACTTTGCATGCTTTATGCGCGCGCTCCCGGCACACGCTGCCAGACCACGCCAGCACATCGCATATACAGGATTCCCTACCAGGTATTCCTGTTTACCTCATGTTCACTACTCTTGGTCCCCTCCATCCTCTTGTTCCCTCTCACTATTATACTCATTTACTTTCCTCTTTCAGCATCCCTAAGCTAAAGAACTTCACAGGATTGGTAAGGGCAACCTCCAGTATTTCTCACTACAACAATGGGGGAGATTTATCAAAACCTGTCCAGAGGAAAAGTTGCCCAGTTGCCCATAGCAACCAATCAGCTTGCTTCTTTCATTTTTAACAAGGCCTCTGCAAAATGAAAGAAGCGATCTGATTGGTTGCTTTGGGCAACTCAGCAACTTTTCCTTTGCACAGATTTTGATAAATCTCCCCCAATGTCTGTATATTTAAACCGGCACTTCATCTATCCACCTAGCGGGTCTATACACAGTGAGTTTCAATATGTTTATTACTTCTGCAGACTCCAAAAAGCTGGAACCTGATTTTTGCATAATTTTGTTTTTTTAACCATACATGTGTATACCTGTACAGTTGTATATCCACTCTTCAACCACACTATTTTTGCCCTTATGTAGAAATATGGTCATATATTGTGCTAAATATTGATTTTACCTAAATGTATATGAATTTGGCTTTTATCAAATTTTGTTTCTGTGGAATATTTAACGGTTTTAAATGCCTCTCTGTATACGTACCTATTTACTTCAGATGCTATAGATTTCATGATGGCATTTTTACTGTTGAAAACCCTATGCTCTTCTCTAAAAACAGATTTTTACATCTTTTATGTATGTCTATAAGCTATATTCTTTTAAATTGTTTGCATTGTGCATGTCCTTTTTCTTATAGCTATATTGTTGGACCTGAGAAAGGCACTGTTACTGTGCCGAAACGCGTTGTCCGAATTGCCAGAAATAAAATTACATTTTTCCTGTGCTGGCCTTTGTCTTCAATCTGTGACCTACCTTGAGCAGTGCCTCCCAGACCGTTTTTTTCCTTCCTATTTTCTCTGCATCCCTACTGGTTCCCTAAGGGAGTCCGGTACCAGCCTGAGTGCAGCAGCTCACATCTACTCTGACCTTGCAACACAACATACTACTAGGATATTTTGACTCACCATAGCCGTATATCAGGGTACATGAAAGGTTAGTATATCACTTAGGTGTGGTGGAGGGCTCACACCAGGTTGATATACGATACAAAAGGGAGCGCACCCTGTTTTCTGTTTTATCTCCCTCACAAGATTCACAGTAGGTATGGTGTTCTTTGGATGCAACTCAGCATTCTTTCTCCTCCAAACACGACGAGTTGAGTTTGTACCAAAAAGTTCTGCTTTGGTTTCATCTGACCATATGAAATTCTCCCAATCCTCTTCTGGATCATCCAATTGCTCTCTAGCAAACTTCAGATGGGTTCGGAAATGTACTGGCTTAAGCAGGGTACACGTTTGGCACTGCATGATTTGAGTCCCTGGCGGCATAGTATGTTACTCATGGTAGCCTTTGTTACTTTGGTCCCAGCTCTCTGCAGGTCATTCACTCCCCACGTGTGGTTCTGGGATTTTTGCTCACCGTTCTTGTGGTCATTTTATATATGTTTTCATATACTTTTTTATATACTCCCTTTATAGTTTATACTCCATCTTGTATATCATCAGCCATGTTGTCTATAATCCACCATCTTGTATTTCTTTCATTATGAACTAATCATGAACTTCACTAGCAATTATGGCCAGGAAGCCTGTGATTCAAGGTTACAATTGCTGAGCAAGAAGCTTCAAGGCTGTTTAGTTTGAAGGGATATACACATACATCTCCTCCTTTCTGCTTATGAGATAAGACATATGCTTGTAACTGTATAATCTGGAAGTGTGCCATCCTTTCATGTATGTCTATAAGAATCTGGTTTCTGTAGTAAAACGTCAGAAGAGTCAGTATACAGCTTTGGAGTCTCTCATTCATTCTTCTCCCGGGCCTGGTCACTTATAACTACTTATTCGGAATCAAGCAACATATTTGAAGGAATCCATTGAATTCCCTAACAAATTGGAGTCCCTGGGTGGGCTTGAAGATGACTTAAAAAGCTGCATTACCGAACCTTCAGACCTCAAGGAGGAGCAGTGACACCTGGAACTACAGATTAATAAAACAGCGCTGTAGGGTAAGACTTTATCTTGCCACCTCTATCTGTGCTTCCCGGGCTAATCCTGCTCCTTTGTCTGAGGGGGTAGGTATGCATGCTTTCAGTATAATCTTTTTCCTTCGAGTCAAAAGAACCCTTTATAGAGGATATGTTGTTTTAGTAATATGTGGTTGGTCTCTGTTTGTCCATATTTGTGTGTTCTGTCTTGTGGGGTTTGTATAAGATAGGGCAGCGAGTCGGACAGGGAGCATTTTAAGTAATTAAGAGGGAATATTCCTGATGGACCCCCTTAACCGGTCTCTTTGAATTAAAAGAGAAGCGTCTACAGAGGGAAATTTCCCTGGGAAAAAGGGATGACTCTTAGATACAGAGGGAAATATCCCGGTAAGCCCTTATGAAATAAGGCAGGAAAGGGTGACTATGATGACTGGCTGGCACAAAGGGAACAATACTACCACACTGAATTTTCTGCACTTTTACACTGATTTTGGTAGCAAATCAGGAAGTCTTCTCACAAATTTGGCGAGAGGGCATATCCTATCTATCCCCAATCCCAGGGTTAAACTCTTGACTAACCGACGCCACATTGTAGATTATATAGGTAGATACTATGCAGACTTCCACTCCCAAACTGCCTTCCCTCCCCTCCCATTAGATAATTTACTCTGAAAAGTGCAACTGCCTCGTATTTCAGAATACCAATTGGAAGCTCTAAATGCTCCTATATCAACGGAAGTAGTCAAACTGGCCATAAGTAACCCCAAAATTTTTTTATTAAAACTTTAAATAGATGCCAAAAAGGCTTTTGATAATGTAAATTGGTCCTGGCTGGGAGCGGTGTTGGATGAGATGTGTATAAAGGGTACCTTTTGGAATTTGATTCTTCCAAAGCTAGAATTTATCTTCTGAGATTCCTTTCCCAGATTTTCCCCTTACATAAAGGTACTCGACAGGGTTACCCACTTCCCCCCCAGCTTTTTGATGTTGCCCGGGAGCTGTTACTGGCTTGTTACTTAACCTCTCCAGAGGTTTTTTCAGGTATTCAAGTGGGTGCGGGGGAGGCGCGCATCTCATTCTTTGCAGACGATATAATTTTATCTGATCCGTCGACAGCCATTCCCAAAACAATGGATATTCTGCAACATTTTGGATCCTATTCAGGATACTAGGTTAACTCACATAAATCTGCATTCTTATTACTAAAACAACCTTCTACTCAGTATCTTTCCACAATGCATCAATTAGTCATACCCATAGCTACCCAATCCATAACTAACATAGGGAAGACCCCTCAATCTTTACATTCTCTCAATTACCCACCCTTAATACGCAAAATCCATGATGAATTACACCAACGGCATGGCCTACCATTGTCTCTGCTGGGCCGTTGCCATCTCCTTAAAATGTGCAGTTTATGAAATTACTTTACCCCTTACACACAATACCCCTGCTTCTCAAACATACTGATGCTCGACTACCAACTTCCATGTTTACCAGTTTTATATGGGCTGGGAAGAAGCCATGAGTAGGGGATGGAGGAATGAACTTCCCCGATATTAGAAGCTACAATCTGGCCTGTCTCCTACCCCACATAATGGATTGGTATCATGGCACTTCAGTCTACTCCAATACACTACTGGAATCTTAATATGCCGCTCCATGGCACCCATTAGCACTTTTACATTGCTCTTTAGCCTCTTTGCTGCCAGTCATCAAACAATCTCTATTATTCAAAGATACGTTGGCAGCTTGGAAAGCTCTCAGAAAACGTGTGTGTCTCTTGTTCACTTATTCTAAACATCTCTCACCCTGCACAGACTTTCCAGCAGGTTCAGATAGTGCACTCTTTGGTTCAGGGAGGCAGAGGGGATTCGCATTTTTGGAGATCTTATGGACATCACTACTAAGAGCAGGTGCTCCATGTCAGATTTAACAACCAAATTTGGTATTCCACGGTCTGACAATATAATCAATTACGTTCTTACTGCATTTCCAAACTCAAAGATTTGTCGAAAGAGTTAACCACAAATTAATTATCTTCTGACCTCTACGAACGAAAGATCTATACCCGACATCTATGCTAGGCTCAGAAAGTGGTTTATACCTTCTGAGCCCAAAAGAGTAGGCCAACACTGGGCTAAACTGCTGGGGAACCCTCACATGCCAGACCATATCTTAACAGGCCTATCAGACTTTCGAAAACACGTCCATAACGAAAAGTGGCGGAAAACCCAATTGAAATTGATGCACTCTGCTATTTATGCCTTTACTTTGCCTCCGTCCCCTAGTATCCCGAATAGAATTGATCATTGTCCTAAATGTCATCTCCATAAGGCAGACCTCTTCCATTGTATTTGTCAATGTCCTCAGATTCATTCCTACTGGGTCGAGATCGCAAATGTCTTGTAGTTGGTCAGTACCTTGGATAAAGATCTGCATTATTGTGAGGCATTGTTTCACATAGGGGTCTCGGGTTCCGATTGCACCTTCTCTTACTCCAATCTTCCACCTATTGCACATTCGGTCCTCACACTTGCAAAACAGGGGATATTGTGGGAATGGTTGTCCCCCACCCCTCCGACATGTTCACATCTGTTAGTGGACTTAAAACATTTATTCACATTAGATCGCCAAATGGAAACTATTCCTTACTCTTTATTACGACTCTTCCGAGTTAAACTCTATCATGAGACCCTTTGCAAATACCCAATGGTACATATTGCAAGAACTAGCGGGATCCTTGGGGGCTCTAACAATTCCATTAGACTCTGCCTATATCTATGGGTTTTTACAGAACTACTTACCTAAATTATGATATTCTTACTCCTTCAGATGGTCTTCGGGAGACAATGGGAGCCATGTGATGTCTTTCTGCTTGTCTATTTGTTGGTCTTTTCATATGTCTATTCGTCTGTAAGTCAGTTTGTTGGTTTCATGTTTATTTCTTCCTCTTATAGCTTGATATCCACAAATGTATTTTGGATTTTGTTGTTATAGTTAGCGATCTCAGTGCACATTTATCTCTCTACTTGGAGTTATCCATTACTGAGTTACTGATTTTACATATCCTAAGTGTCATCTAAGGTTTCTCCTGGTGCTTCCTTTCCAGATTCAAGGCCTAGCCATTATATAACGCTGATAGTTCTCATTGTTTTCCTGGTTATGCAATGTTTAGATAGTACTGAACAGCTGACCGTTTGACCACTATGTGAGGTGGTGTCATTTCTATGTTTTATTTCCTGTACCGGTTTGCTTTATTCATAAAATAAAAAAATTGTTGAAAAAAAATAAAAATAAGGCAGAAATAAGATACGGAGGGAAGAGGGGGGAGTGCCCTAGAACATACAAAACCATGATTGATTTGTTTGGGAGACACAAACATATGAAAAGTAGTGCTATAGTAGGAATAAAGGGATGTAAGGAGTTAAGAAGGAAGTCAGGATGTGACAGTGATGGAATACTGAGTAATCAGCATAGGGAAGACAGAGTCACTGGATATGTTTACAAGTTGAATAAGAAGCTAGTGGAAAAAAATAGGAAGTTATAGGCAGAAGCTTTCTGTGATGCTCATGTGCATGTTTGTTATTGTGAAGTCTGTAATATTGTCTACTGTATATACAGCACATGTTATATCTAACATTTTTAAGTGAATATTATAATTCTATGGTAATGGGAGATGTAAAATCAAGCTTCTTTTTCCTACCTCTTATGCAAGGTATGATACATGTTTAATGTTTCAAAATGGCGTCCGGGGATTAGCCAACGCCCAAACATTCCAAGAGGAGGGCTTGTCTTAAATGCAACTGTAATGTAGTTTTATAGACCTTTCCGAGTGGGGAGTGGCTTGTATGTCACCTACTGTAGACAAATAAATGTGTAATTAACATAGGAATATTTGTGAATGGTTTTAGTAAATTTAGGTTTAAGAATTAAGAATTTCATGGGATAAATCAAGTGTTTCATATTTGCAGTAAATATATTTAGTAAATGTGGAAATTGCCGGTTTAGTGGAAATTCTGGAGTATGCAATGTTTTAGTTGAATTAGCAATAGCAGAATATAATCTCTGCGAGGCTGCTTAAAAAAGCTATTGATAAGCTTCTGTGTCTCTGAGTTTGTTCACAAATATATTTCTGTCACTACTGTTTATGTTTGGTTGTAATTCTGGATCTCCAAAGATAAAATTCAGTGTTTGTGTTTAAACAGTAAGATTTTAGTTGTTGGTTTGTGTTGGGTTTTGGCTGCTATATACTAATCCTGATCTTGTGTCTTGATAGTTCTATTTATTTTGTAGTGTTCTCTCTCTGTATTTCATTGTATGTCACTGCGCATTCTTTGGCCGGTTATTGTCTCTCCTTGCTTTTGATGTGTTCCTAATATGTTCTGGTCTGCTGTTCTGTTTGGTTTGACACTCCTGTATTGTACTCCAGTAATGGACTGGGCTCAGTTGTTATTCAGTGCTAGGGTGTGGGACACGGCACATCTGTAGTGATTCAGGTACATGTCAAAGGCAGCATTTTCCTTCCCTGTCTTTCTCTCAGAGGTTGTGTATGAGATGCTTAACACTGAGGGGGATCTGCATTTTTATCTCATCTCTGTTCTTCTCAGAATTCTATGTTAGAGCGGCACTCATAGTTTGTTTTCTTTTGTTTTCCTTCTGTTTTTCTTATGTAATTTTTCTTTTATGATAAAATATTAAGTTACCTTTTTATTTTGCGTAATTTTGCCTTGAATTATTGTAAGGCTTCGTAGAAAAAACTGTACTCTCCTGTCTATCTGAGGTGCAGCTTTGAGACATTGTTGTCTTATTGGGTTAAAATTCTGTTCTCAAGAAAGACTGACATAATTCCAGAATTGTATCTTGGTTTGTGGGAGAGGGAGTCCCCCCGTAGATTACATTTGCTGACTTGTAGCAGCTTTGTGGTTATCCCTCTCCTTTAACTGGGCTTCTTCCCATTCGAGCACACCCCCCCTGTCCTACACAGGATAAAAAGAAAAAAAACTGACCTTGAATCCAGTAAATTGCTCCCTAGTGGAAAACGTCTGATTCAGAGGAGGGAGGGAGATGATGGGAGGGGGGGGGGGGGGTGATTCTAGACAAACTCTCTCTCTCTCTCTATAAAGGAAACTATATGGAGCTGATGCTACAGAAGACAGTAGGGTTCTCACATTAAACTCTATGGAGTATGCAGTTAAGTTACTCTACATTACACCAAGTAGTCAAAACAGAACCACTCCTACCTTATTGCCCAGGGCAAAAAGTAGAGTCGGCTGCACTAACTGATGCCTACAGACTTGGCTGGGGGTAAAACCGCTAACAGACTTATCTGAAAGGTCTTTTCTCACCTTTCAGGCGAACCAATCAAAGATGCAGAGAGTTGGAGCACTCATGGAGGCACTGCTAATGCCATAGGAAGTGGGAATTGTCAAAATTAGGGCCCATACTGAGGCTGGTACTCTAGAAGCCAAAGGTAATGAGTTGGCTGACACCACTGCCATGGAAAGGGAAGGACAAGCAATTCCTAGTGCTATCTGCCAAAGACATGGAGGTAAGCATCTTAAAAACTCTTTCACAACAGGCAGATGTTGCTGTAAAGGAATCTTGGAAGAAATTAAGGAGGTGAGGAGGAAAGACGACATAGGGGGGACTTCTACAAAACTCTGCCTGCCTAGAGCTCTGTTCCCAATGATGGCCCAAGTAATATATGGTAAAACACATTTGTCCAAAGGGGCCATGCGGCAAGTCATAGACAAATCTTGGATAGCCCTGGTATCTCCACCACCGCTGTAGCTTTTTATTTGAGCCTGTATGACCTGTGCTCTACACAATCCAGGAAGGACTGTACCAGTCCCCCGAAAGTATATCCAAAGCCACTCTATCCGCTTTAGAGAGTTCAGGTAGATTACATAAGCTTGACCCTTTGTTTAGGCTATGCGTATGTCTTGGTGTGTGTAGATCTCTTTTCAGACTGACCTGAGGCCTACCCCATGGGGAGGATGTATAACAGCTACAACGCTATTGGGAATCTGACCTCTTATGTGCAGGCCTTGTGTAAGCGTCTGAAACTAACACATGGGCAAGTATTTTCTTCCATTCCAGATCCAGACAGTCTTGAAGGAACTCATAGTCTCCAGCCTGGTGACTGGGTGGTGATAAAGAGATACATCTGAAAATCTTTGGACCCCTGATTTGATGGCCCATACAAGGTGTTACTGACTAACAGCACTTTTGTAAAGCTAGGGGGAAAGGCTAAGTGGATCCATTCCTCACACGGCAAGAAAGTGCTGGCTCCAGTGGAAGAATAAGGATCTGCATGTATATCCTTTTCATGTTGTGTATAATAGTCACAGGAACAGGAACAAAAACCTACACCAAGAAAGGGAAATTGACAATAAGTTTCTCAAACACCATACACTGCTAGGTCAAGAACTAAATGTGTTAGACTGCTGGATTTGTACCCAGTCTCCTGTATCAGCTTCCAGCATGCCGTATCTAGCAATCCCAGTACACATAGAAGAAATATTAAGATGGACAACTTGTTCTGACAATCTAGCTAATAATGATACCTCTGTGGGGATTCCAATAGTAGGGTGGGAAGAAGCCCCCTGGTGGCAGGGCAATTTAAGTGAAACTGATAATTACAAAAACCAAACTATGTACCATGCAATGATCCTGTTGGTTGTTCCCCAGGAGACCCTACTAGTAGGAACGTAGAGGTTGGTTACTGTGGACTGCTGGGACAGAAGTGGTGTTATACAAATGCACAGCCGTACTGATTGACTTGGACGAAAGACTTGTAAACCAACACTCTTCCTTCTGGATCCTGCCAAAAGGAACTTATTGGGTATGCGGGGAACATGCTTACAAATGGTTACCAGTGGGTGTAAACTAGAGGTGCACCGAAATGGAAATTTCAGAACCGAAGCGAAACCCAAATAAAAAAAAATGTCCGGCCGAAACCGATACCAAAACCGAAAATGACTTCTCCCCGTCTTCTGGTAAAATGCAGCGCTCCGCTCATTAGATTAGATTAGATTAGATTCCCCCACATTAGATTGCCAGCTCCCCCACATTAGGTCGGGAGTTCCCCCACATTAATAGGCAGCTCCCCCACAATAGTAGGCAGCTCCCCCACATTAATAGGTAGCTCCCCAACAATAGTAGACAGCTCCCCCACATTAATAGGCAGCTCCCCAACAATAGTAGGCAGCTCCCCCACAATAGTAGCAGTTCCCCCACAATAGTAGGCAGCTCCCCCACATTAGGTCAGCATTTCCCCCACAATAGTAGGCAGGTTCCCCACAATAGTAGGCAGTTCCCCCACAATATTAGGCAGCTCCCCCCAACAATATTAGGCAGCTCCCCCCCACATTAGGTCAGCAGTTCCCCCACAATAGTAGGCAGTTCCCCCACAACAGTAGGCAGTTCCCCCACAATATTAGGCAGCTCCCCCCAACAATATTAGGCAGCTACCCCCACATTTGTAGGCAGTTCCCCCCCCACATTAGGTCAGCAGTTCCCCCACAATAGTAGGCAGCTTCCCCCCACCCCACAGACATACAGCTTCCATCTATATACAGTGTATGGCTGGAGGCTGTATGTCTGTTCTGCTGCCCCCACAGTGATCCGGTCACCACTCCTCCGGCCCGGGGTCACATCGATTGCTATGGCCTATGGACCATAGCAGTAGGTGCCGGGACCGTAGGAGTGGTGCAGGGACCGTAGGAACACTGAAGAACACTTACCAGGCACCGGCCAGCACGCGTTCTCCTGCAACGATCCTGCGGTCCTTCTGCGTCTCTATGGTTGTATGCATGGGACGTCCCGTGCCGTGCGTACAACCATAGAGGCGGAGAAGCGAAGGACCTGAAGGAGGACGCGCGCTGGCCGGGGAATGGTGAGTGACCGGCGGACATCCTTATGTCCCGAAAAGATTTTTCGGGACACAGGGATGTCCGGGATAGGAATACTTCTTTTTATGTGCCCGGGCTGGCTCCCATGTGTGGCTGCAGGCGGGGGCCGACCAGAGCATATAAAAACTAATACTGTATACTAAAAACCAGAGGGCCTCCAGCTGTTGTGAAACTACAACTCCCAGCATGCCCGGACAGCCTTTGCCGGTCCGGGCATGCTGGGAGTTGTAGTTTCACAACAGCTGGAGGCCCCCTGGTTTTTAGTATACAGTATTAGTTGTTATATGCTCTGGCCGGCCCCCACCTGCAGCCACACACGGGAGTCGGTCTGGGCACATAAAAAGAAGTATTCCTATCCCGGAGAGCGCGCCCCCCCCCCCCCAAATGTTGCGCCCGGTGCGGCCGGCCCCCCCTGCACCCCCCATGCTACGCCTCTGGCACTGGCAGTGCTTGTAACTTGTGCTGTGGGCGGGCAGGGGAGGTGGGTCATTATCGGCATATTTTTTGTTGTTTTGGCATTTCCCCAAAATAGCTATTTTCGGCCGATATGTATCGGCCGCCGATATATCGGTGCATCCCTAGTGTAAACGGTACTTGTACCTTAGCTAGACTGACACCTGCTACTTGGATAGTACATGACAATGACATAGACTTAAAGACTGTACCCGGACACATGTTGTATAAAGGAGAAAAAAACAATACCGCAAGAAAGAATGGTAGGTCACACATAGTACGAAAGGGAGCTGCTAATAAAATAATTAGTTCTATTTTACTGTACCCGATGGTAATTCAAACGTGGGGTAGTTGGTGGAAGCTACAAATAGTGTTGAGCGGCATAGGCCATATTCGAATTCGCGAATATTCGCGAATATATGGACGAATATTCGTCATATATTCGTGAATATTCGCATATTCGTAATATCCCCGTTTTATTTTCGCGTATGCGAAAATTAGCATATGCGAAAATTAGCATATACAAAAACATGCATAAGTGAAAATTCGCACACCAGTCTCACACTAGTATTGGAGCATTCTTTACACCACACAAGCTGGAAGCAGAGAGGGATGATCAATGTGATGTGTACTGTGAAAAAAACTAACGAATATTCGTAATTACGAATATATAGTGCTATATTCGCGAATAAAATTTGCATTGCGAATATTCACGAGCAACACTAGCTACAAACTATCTTGATGACCAAATCTTTAACAATCTAGACGACCTTAATACCACCATACCGGATCAGCTGATAGTAGTGACTAATCAACATACGCTAGTTCTAGATTACCTGACCGCAGCTTGAGGGGGTATGTGCCAAATTGTAGGACCAGCCTGCTGTCATTACATAGACACTGACGGAAATGGAAAGGCCCGTAGGACACTCCAGGACATATAGAGACTGAGACAGAAGTATGATGAATATAATAAGAAGGAACGAGATTCCTGGTGGAGTGAGACATTTTCATCAATAAACCCTGTGAACTGGTTCAAGGGTTTGGGAGGGTGGTTTTTCAGGTATTATGCATGTTATGTTACAAATATTTTTGATTCTGCTATGCATATACTCAGCTTTCAAGATATTTAACCTATGCTGATCATATATGCGCAAATGACCAAATTAAGACTCCTATGGAATAAAGAATGGATTCCCTTATTCCTGAGACTGAAATAATCAAAAATGACAAAAAACAGAAGACACGGAAATTGGGGAACCCGGCAGAAGAAAATAGGTGATAATTAGGGTAGGTCCAGCAGGGGTGGTTTTGAACCCCTGAAGTACCTGGGATCCATCATGAGTTCATGTTTCCTAAATTTTGAATGGGGGATTGTGAGGGAAGTCAGCTTGGTATACGTTTTTATATGCGTTTTCATATACTCTTATCATTAGCCATGTTGTCTATAATCCGCCATCTTGTCTGTATTTCTTTCATTATTTTTACACTCTGCGCTCCGGCCACAAGCACTGGCCGTGAGCGCAGAGTCCCTGTGTCCCTGTCTGCCGGCGGGGCCAGGATTCACATCAAGGGACGCGCCCGCATGCAAATCCAGGCCCTTCACTCACCATGTTCCACTGCCGCCTCCTCTACTGTGTCTCAGCTCCGGTGCAGGGACGCGCGCACACCGGAGCTCTGAAATTTTAAGGGCCAGTATGCCCATAATTACTGTTTGCACCTGACACTACATTATAAAGTCCCTGCACTTCCCACACTTCCCTGTCGGATCTTCAGTGCCCCTAGCCTGAAATTAAGCAACCATTTAACCTGTTAGCCTTTCCCGTGTATCCAGACCTTCCGCTATGTTATTAGACTCCACACCTTTGCCTCCTGCCTTGACCTTCTGCTACATTTGACTACGCTACTGCCTTATTCTTCAGTGCCTCGCATTGCCCAGCTACCTGTGTGGTCGAGCCGTATCGGGGGTAGTGACCTGGGTGTCGCCTGCCGCAGCAAGCCCATCCTGCCTTGCGACAGGCTCTGGTAGACCATCGGCACCTTAGACTCCGCTCCCCCATACGGTCCGAGTCATCAGCCACACAGGTTAGTGGATCAACATCCAGCTCCGTTACAATTATGAACTAATCATGAACTTCACTAGCAATTATGGCCAGGAAGCCTATAATTCAAGGTTACAATTGCTGAGCAAGAAGCTTCAAGGCTGTTTAGTTTGAAAGGATACACACATACACCCTCCTTCCTGCTTATGAGATAAGACATATGTGTCAGGATCCGGACTGGTATGCAGCGAGGGCACTGGAGGTGGATCCTCTGTGCCAGTGGGGTGATGGCGTGGGCCGTACCAGGGGAACGGAGGGCCATACCAGGGGAACAGAATCTAAGGGGTTACTATTTTTCACCAGAGCCCGCGGCAAAGCGGGATGGACTTGCAGCGGCAGGTAACCCCCAGGTCGTTCCACCCAATAGCGACTCAACCCCGACTGACAGCTGAGACAGGCGCGGTACACAGGGACATGGCAAGAGCAAAGGTCGGACGTAGCAGAAGGTCAGGGCAGGCAGCAAGAGTTGTAGTCAGGGGCAACAGCAGAAGGTCTGGGTACACAGGCTTGGGAACACACTAAACGCTTCCTCAGGGCACTAAGGCAACAAGATCCGGGAAGGACAGGAAGGGGAAGCTGGTTTTTATTCACACGGAGCAGGTGGGAGCTAATTAGGAAGATTGGGCCAGGCACCAATTAGCGGTGCGCTGACCCTTTAAATCTGAGAGCCCCGGCGCGCGCGCGCCCTAGAGAGCGGGGCCTCGCGCACCGGGACCCAGCAGGAGATCGGAACAGTTGAGTGGGAGGGGTGCGATCCGTGAGCGGGCACGACCCGCTAGGCGGATCGCATCCCCGCCGGGCACAACAGAGCAGCGTCTCCGGTCAGCGCTGCCGACCGGAGCGCTGCAGGGCAGGAGACGCCGCGAGCGCTCCGGAGGAGGAGCCGGAGCGCTCGGCGTAACAGTACCCCCCCCCCTTAGGTCTCCCCCTCTTTTTGGAGCTCAGGAACCTATGGATGAGCTCCTTGTCGAGGATATTGTCCTCGGGCTCCCAAGACCTCTCTTCGGGGCCACAATTCTCCCAGTCAATGAGAATTTTTTTTTTTACCTCTGACCACCTTGGAGGCGAGGATTTCTTTTACCGTGAAGACATCAGAGGAGCCAGAGACAGGAGCAGGAACTGTGACCTTGGGGGAAAAGCGGTTAAGAACGAGAGGTTTGAGAAGGGAAACATGAAAGGAGTTAGGAATACGAAGAGAAGGAGGAAGATGAAGCTTGTAGGAGACAGAATTGATTTGACTTTTGACTTTAAATGGTCCAAGGTAACGTGGACCCAGCTTGTAGCTAGGAACACGAAATCGGATATATTTGGCAGAGAGCCACACTTTGTCCCCAGAAGCGAAGACAGTAGGAGTTCTTCTCTTCTTATCTGCATGTCTCTTCATATGAGACAAGGCCAGTAGGAGCGACTTTTGAGTCTCCTTCCAGATAGCAGAGAAGTCCCGGGTTACTTCATCTACGGCAGGAACTCCAGAAGAAGTGGGAATGGGGAGGGGGGGCAGAGGGTGACGGCCGTACACCACAAAGAATGGGGATTTGGCGGAGGATTCAGAATTTTTTAAATTGTACGAGAATTCAGCCCAGGGCAGAAGGTCGAACCAATCATCTTGGCGGGAGGAGAATGTCACAAGTAGTCACAAGTAGTCACCAAGAATCTGGTTTACCCTCTCTACTTGACCATTGAATTGGGGGTGATAGGAGGACGAGAATTTTAATTTGATCTTTAATTGGTTACAGAGAGCTCTCCAAAATTTCGACACAAATTGAACGCCTCTGTCCGAGACGATATGCGTGGGAAGCCCGTGAAGGCGAAAAATGTGCCGAAAAAATTGCTTCGCCAACTGTGGCGCAGAAGGAAGACCTGAAAGTGGAATGAAGTGAGCCATTTTGGAAAAACGATCAACGACCACCCAGATGACGGTATTGCCATGGGATACGGGAAGATCAGTAATGAAATCCATGGCAATTTGGGACCATGGTTGCTCAGGGACGGGCAAAGAAAGGAGGAGTCCAGCAGGCTTCTGGCGAGGGGTTTTATCCCGGGCACAAATACTACAGGCCCGAACGAAATCAGTAACGTCACCCTCTAGTGTAGGCCACCAATACAGACGGGAAATGAGCTGAATGGACTTTTCAATGCCAGCATGACCAGCCAGGTGAGAGGAATGCCCCCATTTGAGGATCTTAAGGCGAAGGCGTGGAGGAACAAAAGTTTTTCCAGGGGGGGTTTGTCCCAGTGAGGCTGGAGCAGAGGAGACCAGGCACTCAGGCGGTACGATATGCTGCAGAGGGGTTTCAGATTCGGAGGCATCAGAGGAACGAGAAAGGGCGTCAGCTCTGACATTCTTGTCAGCGGGACGGAAGTGTATCTCGAAGTTAAAGCGGGCAAAAAACAACGACCATCTAGCCTGGTGAGGAATCAGACGCTGAGCGAACTGGAGGTACGAGAGATTCTTGTGGTCAGTGTAAATGACAATGGGGTGTTTGGAACCCTCCAATAGATGCCTCCACTCCTCGAGTGCTAACTTGATGGCCAGAAGTTCACGATCTCCAATGGAGTAATTCTTTTCTGCCGGAGAGAACGTTTTTGAGAAAAAACCACAAGTAATGTTACGTCTGGTAGCGTTTTTTTGAAGAAGTATGGCTCCGGCTCCGACTGAGGAAGAGTCAACTTCCAGGAAGAATGGCTTCAACTGATCAGGTCTGGACAGCACTGGTGCATAGGCGAAGGCAGTTTTGAGACGACTGAAGGCCTCATCTGCTTGAGGAGGCCACGACTTAGGATTAGCATTCTTCCTGGTCAGGGCCACAATAGGGGCCACTATGGTGGAGAAGTGGGGAATAACCTGTCGGTAATAGTTAGCAAATCCCAGAAAGCGTTGGATAGCGTGGAGTCCAGAAGGGCGTGGCCAATCCAAAACCGCTGACAGTTTATCTGGATCCATTTGAAGCCCTTGGCCAGAGACTAGGTAACCTAGGAAAGGAAGACTGTTGCATTCAAAGAGACATTTTTCTAATTTAGCGTACAGGTGGTTTTCACGAAGCCTTTGGAGCACTTGACGGACATGACGACGGTGTTCCTCTAAGTTAGAGGAAAAAATCAAGATGTCGTCCAAGTAAACCACAACACAGGTATACAATAAGTCCCGAAAGATCTCATTAACGAAGTCCTGGAAGACTGCAGGGGCATTGCAGAGCCCAAAGGGCATAACTAGATATTCAAAATGTCCATCTCTGGTATTGAAAGCGGTCTTCCACTCATCACCTTTACGGATGCGAATAAGATACTTGCTCCGCGAAGACGGTCAAAGAGTTCAGAGATCAAAGGCAGGGGATAGCGTTTTTTGATGGTAATTTTATTTAAACCGCGGTAGTCAATACATGGTCGTAAGGATCCATCCTTTTTAGAAACAAAGAAGAACCCCGCACCAGCAGGGGATGAGGACTTCCGAATAAAACCTCTCTTTAAGTTCTCTTGGATATACTCAGACATGGCTTGAGTCTCTGGGGCTGACAGAGGATAAATCCTGCCACAAGGCGGAGTGGTATCAGGAAGGAGGTCAATGGGACAATCATAAGGCCTATGAGGTGGTAAGATCTCTGCTTGCTTTTTGCAGAAGACATCTGAAAACATCACAAAACACCTGGTAAGCCTTGGGAAGGCCCGGTAAAGGTGGAGCCTCAGGGGTTTGACAAGTGGGAGCAGATGTGAGGCATCGTTTGTGACAAGAAGGACCCCTACTTTTGATCTCCCCGGTGGTCCAGTCGAGGGTAGGAGCATGACGTTGGAGCCATGGCAGGCCGAGAAGCCTGTAACCTTCTTCAATAATAGCAACATGATAGGCACGTTCAAGTAGCTTCACTTTTAATTCCAAACATTGTAATTCAGGAGTTTGGGGGTCACTATTTATTTGTTTCAAGAGTAGAAGCTAGGAGTAAGGGATATGATGAGGATGTGAGCTTGTAAAATGTAATAACGTGTTACCTGCCACACTTTTTCTGAAACCCTGAGTTTGTAAAGTATTGCCAATCACCTGAATTTGAATGTCCAAGAACTCAAGAATGTCATCACCAAACACAGAGGGGAAGAACATGTTCACATTGTTGACATTCAAGTGAGCGACAAATTTATCAAACAAGGACTGGGAACCGTCCCATACCACTAGTACATAATCGACATAACGGGTAAACAATTTAATGTGCCTGATGTAAGGGTTTGTCTGGGAAAACACAATTTCTTTCAAAATGGGAGAAAAATTAATTGGTGTACGTGCAGGAGACCAGCGTGCCCATAGCTGTGCTGGTCTCCTGCCTGTATCAAGTGCCACCAAACTTGAAATCATTATGGAAAAAACAAACTTAAGGGAGTTACAAATAAAAGCAACACAAATAGGGAATTTGTCAGTTTCCCGAAGGAGTTCGGAGACAGCCTGTACACCCACATCCCAGGTGGTGTGGGTGTACAGGCTCCCAACGTCAATAGACGCAAGATGGTAATTGTCACACCAAGTGAAGTCCTGTAGCTGGCTGAGCAGGTCACCAAAGTATTTGACATAAGTGGGCATGAATCTTAGAAGAGGATTGAGGAGCCATTCATCATACTGTTGTGGTAGATTAAACTCATCGTTCTTGTACATAATGTATATACCGAAGCATAGAGAAATAAATCAGACAGAGCCATTGTGCTTTAGCGTTCCCTGTGTGCTGTCCACTGGCTTTATTTCAAATCGTTCAAGCTTATATCACCTTTGTCATTAACATAAGTTCCCACCCCCTGCTAGGGGATGTTCTAGCATTTAGGGAGTGTGCAAATATCATGAGGAATGTGCCTTGTCCTCATGGCTCTCCACTTCCTTTAACTGTTTCACAAGCCTCTTTTGTTCAGTCTTCACACGATGGTGGGGGGCCAAGATGGTGGGGGCCAAGATACCGGAAGGAGCAGAGGGGGAAAACAGATGGGGAAGGGGCCTCCTCAATTAATAATTTTTTTACATGGAAGGAAACCATAGAAACATCTATTACACTGTGACAAAGGTTTAGTCACAGAGGCGATCTCCGTGACAATGGGACGTCCGGTGGGTCGGCTCTGTGATTTATGTACCTTGGGGAGGAAATACCACTTTGGATAATTAGGGGGTTCGATGAGCAAGTTCTCAGCTGTTTTTGATGAAATTATTCATCTCTCCACTTGTATCCAGAGAAAAGAATGCAATTGCTTAACTGTGTTAAAGGGGTTATCAAGGAAAAAACTTTTTTTTTTAAATATCAACTGGCTTCAGAAAGTTAAACAGATTTGTAAATGACTTCTATTAAAAAATTCTTAATCCTTTCAGTACTTATGAGCTTCTGAAGTTGAGTTGTTCTTTTCTGTCTAAGTGCTCTCTGATGTCACGTGTCTTGGGAACTGCCCAGTTTAGAAGCAAATCCCCATAGCAAACCTCTTCTAAACTGGGCGGTTCCCGAGACACGTGTCATCAGAGAGCGCTTAGACAGAAAAGAACAACTCAACTTCAGAATCTCATAAATACTCAAAGGATTAAGATTTTTTAATAGAAGTAATTTAGAAATCTGTTTAACATTCTGGAGCCAGTTGATATATATAAAAAAAAGTTTTTTCCTGGATAACCCCTTTAAAGGTAGGATTAGCACTTGAAGAAGAGTATACGTCTCACATAGGCTGTATTGTTACTGAAGTAGTTATCCTATAATATATGATATGTATACATTTCTGTATACACAAAAAAAAGATAAGTATAAATCAATCAAATGACAACAACGACATTGCTATTTTTTTTTCACTTTTTCATTAAATGGTTATTTTGCAGAAAAAAGCCATGCAATTCTTATATGTTACACCACACAGGACTTTTCCAGTGTGCGTAGACGCCTAACTACATTTATTTTATAAACATATTATATATGTAGTTATTATTTTCTTCTTTTTTTCCTCTACATGCTCAGTAATTGTAAACCCGATTAAGATGACTGGAATAAATCCGATTATCTGATTGTTATCATGGATAACACTATATTAAGATAACCTGTAAGTATATAAATAGCTGGGACATTTAGGAAATTACTCTTCTGCTTTTCAAGAAGTATAATCTCCGTGTAACTTATTATCTTAGCTGATCTTGGCACCAGATTGTCTGAAACCTAAGCTCAAAACAGAGCATTTTGTTTTAATTTAGCTTCTTCTGTGAATGACTTGTGTTATAATGTCCTAAGATATGAAATCACAGGCATACAGAGGTACTGAAAAGGACTCCTCTGTAGCATCACTATTATGGCTCAGCACAAAACAATAGAGCCATTCCTGTAAGGCAATAATGTTGAAAAATGAGAAAGTGTAGTGAACTGATGACCTACGTGAAGGGAGTGGTTGTGGCTCAAAACCGCCCGGACATACTGTTTGGCACAGTTTTCTAATCAAAACTGCTGTTAACCTGCAAAATCTTCCGACCAACAAAAGTTTATTCATTTATGTAATTTACAGATGTTTTATTCACAAAACGGTATGGCTAATACCAGTCAGTAAGAAAAACCACAATGAACTGCATGTTCACACAGTTCTCAGTCAAGTCTCAAGCAACAGCAACTATGTGGAACCATATAGCAGATCCTCATCCTATTTGAGTTTAATGTAAACCAGTGCAGCGCTGGCAGCCTATGACATAACCGCATGTATAACATGTGAAATAGCCTTTTCTATCTGAGACTCATAGGGTGAATCCACACAGGCGGGTTTACAGCAAACATCCCATTGCAAGTTTGAGCCACAGCAGACACCACTTAAAGAGTACCTGTCACCAAACTAAACTTTTAATATATTGTTCCTTATGTAATTTACTATTTACTTGCTGTTAAAATTCTCAACTTTTACATGTTTTAAATGTCATTGAAAAAACAGCCACTAGGTGGCTCTGTTCTGTTCCCTGCACAAGTTAAACAGTTAGTTTGGTCTCCTCCCGGCCTGGCAGGAGACCAAACTCAGGAAGTGTTTGCAGGGCATGGCGAGTCACAGCTCTCAAAGGCTTCAGTGACATTATGCCTGCTGGGGAATGCCCACTTTCTCCTGCCGAGAGCTCAGAGAATGTGAGCAAAGGGAAAGGTATGATACACAGCTTTTTAAAGCTCAGAAAATTGTTTTTAGGGCAGGAAGAGTGTTAGGAGTAGTTAGGGAATATTATCTGAGCTAGTGTAGAAAATATGGTTTGATGACAGGTACTCTTTAAGACTGCTGCAAAGATTCTGCAGTGGAACACTGTAAACTCACCCATGTAAAGGTACCCATATACCAGATGAGTCTGATGAAATCTCTGAATATATGCTTTATCAACATATGGCTGAACAGCTCTAGTGTTAACAGTTTTTTTTTTTTGCTTGCACATAAAATGTCAAAAGATCTAAATAAAACAGCACTATATACAGTATTTAAAATTAGGGTCTCAGAAATGCCGGCCTATATTCTTATTTAGTTTATGATTATTATTGGAGTTGATTTTTTGTCCTCATTGTTGCCAAGAAAAGTTTCCTTTATCATTGCACCAAAAGAAATTGTGACTAGAGGAAATGGAAAATGTTTATCAGCTTCACAATCCTAGATTCTCTCAGGAATCTTTTCTTTTTTATTATGTCTGTAAGCTAATTTAACAATGAAGGCTATGAAATATATATATATATATATATATATATATATATATATATATATATATACATACATACACACATACATAGGTATACACTGTATATGTAAAAGTAACATTTTCTAAATTTGCCCACTGCTAGGAGTTAGCAACAAAACACAAACAACAAATGGGCCTATACTTACTGGCACCATTGCTTAAGGGAAATCTGTCATGAGTGTCATCTGCACTAACCTGTTGGTACAGACAGGTAGTGCAGGTGACACTGATGACAACGATACTTACCTGGTCCCATTCCATTCTTCGGTTCTCCGGCTATGCTCTTCGGTATCTTGTGTTCCAGGCCCGACTTGGAGCATTGGCAGAGCTTTCTGACGTCACTGCTCCTGCTTCTCTGCTGGGTCACGCTGCTAGCAAACAGCAGCAGTGATGGCACTGAGCTCTGCCCATGCTCCAAGTTAGGCTCAGAACAGAAGATACCGAAGAGGATAGCTGGAGAATCAGAGCATGGAATGAGACCAGGTAAGTATCGTTGTCATCAGTGTCACCTGCAATACCTGTCTATACCAACAGGTTAGTGCAGGTGACACTGATGACAGATTTCCTTTAAGTACAAGGTCAGTTTCCATTTACCTCCTTGCTGTTTAAGAGCCATAGCTCTTTTATTTTGCTATTGACAGAAGCGTACGCTCATATCTTCTAGTTTGGAGAGAAAGGAGAATGAAATGGGCACGACTACTGTATAAAAGAATAGACATGGGTGAATTATCTTATTTAGTACTCCTATAATACCTAACCATGACATAAAAAACTTTCCAATATTGGCAACTAGATCTGTTTTGAATAGTTTTTTATTTAAAGAGTTTTCAATAATACAAATATTTTTAAACAAGCGGGAATACATGGCTAAACATATAACAAAGTAGAGCAACACATTCGGTGACTATTTTATCAATATTTTCTACAAGTGGGTTATTATCAGTTGCAAAGATTTTTGTGCATAGTGAGGTTAATGAAATCCCCAGGTAGGGAATGATGTCTATACTGACCTGATATGTATACCTAGATTTTATAAGAGACTAGCTGAGTACCAGGCATTACCCGGTTTTTCCTTATTAATCCTTGTTGGGGAGGAAAATAAACAAAGGAGGAAGCTTTTGACTTCATATCCCATCCTCATATATTGTTGTCATATCCCAACCTCATATCCCATCTTCATATCCCGTCCTCATATCCCAGCCCCATATCCCATACTCATATCTCGCCCTTATATTCCAACCTCATATCCTATCCTCATATCTTGACCTCATATCCCGTCCTCCTATTACAACCTCATATCCCGTCCTCATATCCCGACCACCTATCCCGTCCTCACATCCCATCTTCATATCCCGACCTCATGTTTCATCCTAATATCCCATCCTCATATCCTGTCCTCCAGTTGGACTGATTTCTTATAGAATAAACATCTGAATACCCTGGCACACGCTATGTGGTGAGTGCGATTCTTTCCCTACTCTCTGTTTCATGTTAATATCCTTAGCCGTTTGGACGTGATGCTGGAACAAACACGCATACACACATTGAGTTTTATATATATATATAGATAATGTGGATGGTTTTAAATTAATTCAAGAATATAGGACTTGGTAATGTTTGGTCCATGAATGTTATAAGTTGTCCTAATAGGGGTTCTATAGCAAGGGCAAATCTTATCAGAGATTAGGGACACCCCTGGAGAGTACCGGTGTCAATAATCCAGATGTAAAGACTTTAACAGAAGGGGAAGACTATTAAGCCAAAATGGCTCTGTGAATGCAACCTGAAAGACCCCAATTTGTTTCCGAATTAGATTTGAATATCCCCAGTGAATTTCAAGGCAAGAAGCAGAGAAGGCATTCACTAACCTCAGCCCGTCTACAGGTTCTATCTATTATGTACAAACCCCTCCTAGTCTGGGTTGATCACATCAGATATTACACCAACTAGTCTTTTGGTGAGCATTTTTAAGTAAAACTTAAACATTTTCATTTATAAATGATGTGGGGTTGGGTGGGAGGAGACAGTGATCCTATGAAGGCCTTGTATTAACACTAAATTTGGAATGTGGTGTGAGTGTCTTTGTGTGTCTCTAAAAGTTCTCCTATTTTTCTTTCAGTGTAGAGGGTGCAAGTACCCAACCAATCTATTGTTTTATAATTGGAAAACTCATTTTTTGATACCTTTAGGAATTTCTTTGACCTCCTAACTCGACCTCCTATGCCAACCTCCTATCCCATCCTCCTATCCCCTCCTCCTATCTCGATCTCCTATCGCGACCTCCTATCGCGACCTCCTATCCGGTCCTCCTATCCCGTCCTCCTATCCTGTCCTCCTATCCCAACCTCCTATCCTGTCCTCCTATCTCCACCTCCTTACCCGTCTTCATATCCCGACCTCCTATCCCATCCTCCTATCTCCACCTCCTATCCCGTCCTCTTATCCCGTCCTCCTATCTCCACCTCCTAACTCGACCTCCTATCCTGTCCTCCCATCCCGACCTCCTATCCCAACCTTCTATCCCGACCGCCTATCTCAACCTTTTATCCCGTCCTCATATCCTGAGTTCCTAACTCAACCTCCCATCCCGTCCTTATATCCCGACCCGTAATATGTGCACCAGGTATTGAAATATCTCCAGCCGTACGGAAGTTATGTGGGAAGATACATTTCCCATTGATTTTCATGGGACTTTAAGCAAAAACCCTGACCCTCACAAATGGGGGTGGTTAAGGGTTAAATTAACTATCCTATATTTTAAGTGGACATATAAGTAACATGTGACCAAGTATTATCGAAATATCTCCAGCCGTTTGGAAGTTATGCAGTAACATATATTTCCCATAGGGTTGTATGGGACTTTAAACATAAACCCCGCCCCTGGCAAATGGGGGTGAGTAAGGGTTAAATCACCTATCCTATGTTTGTTGTTGACATATAAGTAACATGTGTGCCAAGTTTCATGTTAATAACTTTAGCCGTTTGGACGTTTTTGTGGAACATACATACATACACACATTGAGTTTTATATATATTATATTTGAGCTTAGTGAAAAGCTTAAATCTGAGAGATTTATTAAAAAATGTTGATTTCACAGAAATTCAAGGTATACGGTTGTAATAGGGTGCAAAACTAATTACGGACACTAGATGCCACTGTGCACTGCTGATTAGGAAATAAGATTAGTTGTTGCCCAATATGGAGGCTCTTTACTGATTAAGGACACTGGATACACCACGTTGACTATAGTGTTTATTATAGGCTTATTTTATGTTAGCTACTGACTTTACCCTTAGTGTCCCTTCATGATTACTGGGTTAGGATCTGCTGGTACATTATAGACTACATTCATCTTTTTCAGGATACAAATATCTTGTATATTCATCTTTTTCAGGATACAAATATCTTGTATTCCTGAGTTTTGCTGTACCTATTCCTTTATCAGCACCTGCTTATTATGTGCAGTGGCAAATTTAACTTAACACAGGTATAGAAAAGAAATAGAACAGAATGACATACCTCGCGTATCTGTTACACAGTGATTTAATTTGGGGATAGTTTTTCAACATGGAAGTTTTCTATGCTTGCTGTTGGGTCATACATAAGACCAAGTTGACAAAATACAAAATAAAATGTATAGATAAATAATTTGAAACATATAACCAATACTGGAATACTTTGGTACTAGAAAAGTTAACTGTTCCAGACGTAGCATAGGACATTCCAATAGTGATGGAACATTTCATGTCACTCAGAATGAATTGTGTTCTAAAGGTCAAGAATGATACCATTTTCTAAACCTGCAAAGATCATACTTGTCATACATCGAGTAGAAATATGGAGGCAGTAAGTGTATTTGTCATTTGCCTGTTTAGATAAACTGAAATGGCATACATAGATATACTAAAGTAAATTAACTTTGCTGACGGCAAAACACGTCTCCCCGAGCTGTATCTCGCTTCCGGGGTTAATCGGAAGTGACATGTGCGCTCCACAATACAGCATCTGGGGAACACATAAGGCCAAAAGTGACATCGAGCTCAATAACAGCACTGCTCAGAAAGGTGCCAATTGGATCCCATTGGGCCCATTCCTTTAGTGACACTGTCTTAGTATGGATTTATCAAAGTCCCACCAATGCTAAGAAATATGCACCGTGTGCCAAAAAAGAAGCAGGCATATGGGCACATGCATCAGATGGATATTATGATCACAGTAGTATATGCATCTTAGCATTGTTTCACATAATATTATTAAAGGTGGGTAAATATATAGTAAAGATATATTATAAAGGAGGAAATAAAGAGAAGGGAGTCACAAAGGGTAATATGATAAATCACAGAACAGGACCTAAAATCAATATTTATTAACTTGCCCCTAAAAAGAAAACAAAAAAGGGTTTCATAAATGCTCAATGAGCCACAAAAATACACACAGATACAAACCAAATAATGATAAACACAAAATCCAAGTGACCAGCACGTCTCATACACTATATAACACAGTGCGTGCTGAAGGTAATTACTCCGACAAAATTTACCGGATGCAAAATATATACATACATGATAAAGAAAACTCATATATACACACAAGAGTATCCACAAAGAAGTTTCCTATTTTGCCCTATCCCCCACGGCTCAGGTAATGGCTCAGGGCGGGACAAAAGGATGGGTAGGGAATCGGTACCTGTTATTCCCTACCAGTACACTGTTCTAGGCCCTAGACCTAGGCGGAATTGTCATCCTAAAAAGGACAGTCCCGCTCCGGAACCTAACCTATACTGCTATACTCCCCCTACATACACTAACTCACTCACTAGATACAAATACTGCCTCACTATCCGGGCAAGTCCCTAATATAGGTGACTCCAGTATAAATAATAAAGGATATCTAAGGTGAGTATATCTATAGATAGAAAGATAAAAGTATAATATGCCCACAAAATGAGATAAAAAGTGGGTACAACTATTCCAAGATAGATAGCTATACAGTGACCCCTCGACTTATGATGGCCTCGACATATGATCATTTCAACATATGATGGCCTTTCAGAGCCTATCGTATGTTGAAGGCAGCCTCGACATATGATGCTGCTGTGTGTCGGGGCCATCGTACAAACAGCTATCTAACAGCGCTGACAACTTCAGCATCTGACAGATAGTTGTTTAATGTGCCCCGTGTGCCCCGTTCTGCCTCCTGTTACTCACATGCTGTCCTGCTAACTCATACAGGCTTCCACTGTGAGCTCCGTGTAAGCCCCGCCCCCCCCCCCCCCAGTGCCACCATAGCCAATAGCCTGCAGCATCTTGCTGCAGGCATTCAATGAGCTGCTGGCTGCCCTCCCCTTCCTTTCCTATAGAGCTGTAGTCGGCAGGATCGTAATGGAGGACATTCTGTCCCCCCTGAAGGTATTTAAAGAACTGTACAGTACTGTATGCGATGTCACACATCACATACAATACATATACACACAATACACCCCATACATCAATGTTTCCCTATCAGTGTGCCTCCAGCTGTTGAAAAACTATAACTCCCAGCATGCCCAGACAGTCAATGGCTGTACATGCATGCTGGGAGTTGTAGTTGTGCAACAGCTGGAGGCACCCTGGTTTGTTAAACACTCCCCATACACTCCACATACAATGGTCATCCCAGAACCAATTAGCAGTTTCCCATAGAGATATGTATTCAACATACAATGGTTCCGAGGCCCCAGAACCAATTACCATTTTTACATAGACATATGTACTCGACATATGATGGTTTCAACATATGATGGTTCTCCTGGAACCAATTAATATCATATGTTGAGGGACCACTGTATAGGATGAATTATAATATGATACTGTAATTCCCCCACAATCCTCATATAATCAATTTATATTAATGCCCCGCATTAACCCAGAGCTGATCGGGACCATCACGGTGTAACAGGGATTTCCCGATCAGCTGAGAGGATGACAGGAGGGTGCTTACTTGCCTCCTCGCCGTCCGGTCAGTGATCTGCTGCTCCTAGCCTGCTATGCAGGCTGGAGTAGCAGAGCACCGATAACACTGATCAATACTATGCTATGGCATAGCATTGATCAGTGTATGCAATCAGAAGATTGCATGTTATAGCCTCCTATGGGGGATAAAAAAATTAAAGTGTTAAGTTAATAAAAGTGAATTAACCCCTTCCTAATAAAAGTTTGAATCCCCCCCCTTTCTCCATTTAAAAAAAATAAAATAATGAAATATAAAACAAAAATAATCATATGTGGTATCACCGCGTGTGTAAATGTCTGAACTATTAAAATATAAGGGTAGCTAAACCACACGGTTGATGGCCTACATGTAAAAAAAATAGCATATTCCAAAACTGTGCATTTTTGATCACTTCATATACCATAAAAAAAATTAATAAAAAGCGATCAAAAAGTCCCATCAAACCAATTAAAAACTACAGACTACGGTGCAAAAATTAAGCCCTCATATAGCCCCGTATGCGGAAGAATAAAAAAAGTTATAGGGGTCAGAAAATTAAAAATTAAAAAAATACTAATTTTGGTGTTAGTTATAATTAGTTAGTTATAATTTTTTTTAAGTAGTATAATAAAAAACTACATAACTTGGGTATCCTTGTAACCGTATCAACTTACAGAATATATATAAGGTGTCAATTTTACTAAAACAATTAGTGACACAAAAAACAAGCCCTTATATGGGTCTATAGGTGCAAAATTGAAAGCATTATGATTTTTTGGAAGGAGAGGAGGAAAAAACAAAAGTGAAAAAACTACAATTTGCCTGGTCCCCAAGGGGTTAAAAGTCAAAGTAAGTGTTTCCCATACATGTCATAAGACTGTTGTATCTGTCAGATGTCACTCCATATGTTCCCCAATACAATGTCTTAGTTCACAATTTGTCTTTCCAACATCATTTTTTGGGCAACTATCAGGTATACAACACCTTGAGTTCTGCAATTCACAAAATCTCTTATAACATAAATGCGGCCCGTGCACGTATTTGTAAAGGTTTTACCAGGGTAAAAGTATAGGCAAGCTATGCAGCCCCTGCTCCTAAAGGTACCTAGAGGTCTGCAGTCCAGCCACGTACCTTCCTTAGGAGGTGTATAATGGCTGTGGATAATCCCTCCCCAATTACATTTACCTTTTTTGGAAGTCACCAAAGGTCTTTTTGTAAAGTATGTGGGTTTTTAATACGTTTTAGTTTTGAGGTATCTGTTTGCTTACTAATTTCAATGTCAAGAAATGATAAGTCATGCATGTTAATGACTACCTGTCATCATCTGCCCTAAAAATTCTTCTATTAGTTCTCCCCTTGATAACACGTCACCCCTTGCCTTTTTTGTATGTGGATTCCAGCACTTACTGTGGCTGTTTTTATCCTGCTCACTGTGAGTTTTGGACAACTGGAGGGGGTGTTCCACGGCAGGCACGGCATCCACCCTCCATGCCCATGCTGTGCTAGGGATCAGTAGAGCACATAGAACAGGGAGCCAATACTGGCAGGCGGTCTCTGATTTCCCTTCTCTGTGTGTTGCACAGCATGAGGAATACAGAGAGGAGGGAGGTCAGAGCCGTCCTGCCATGCACTGCACTCGCTCTCACTTGCTCGCAGAGAGCGAGCACTGTGCAGAGCTGTAGCTTCCAGACTTTTGTCTCCTCCAGGTTGCTGCAGGAAACAATCCAGTAAAAGTTATCCCATAAAACATTTTTTATCTTACTTTCGCCATACATATAAGATAGATGTTGACTAAGCAGTCATTTAGCCAACAGCTATCTCTCCTGATCCCTCCATACACATGAAAGCAGGCATATCTTCTAAATGGGGAGAAAGCTGTGGCTTGACAGCTGTGGTGGTAGCTTGTCTGCCCGAACACAACAGGTTCTTCAAAAGTTGGCTTGTGTCCCCTGAAATCTACCAGTGGGGCAGAGTCAGGAGGCTGCCACACACATTATATGGGCACCCAATCCCATTGAAATTGTGAGTATCTTACTTGCATGGCCAACTTTACTCCTGATTGATTTCCGGAGTCGATTCCCATACCACAGCTATTTTAGGTGACACATAGCATTATATAAACTTGCTCATTTTTGTTATACAGTGGGGCAAAAAATATTTTGTCAGCCCCCAAATATGCAAGTTCTCCCACTTAAAAAGATGAGAGAGTCCTGTAATTTTCATCATAGGTATACCTCAATTCCGAGAGACATAAAAAAAATCCATAAAATCACATTGTCTGATTTTTAAAGAATTTATTTGCAAATGATGGTGGAAAATAAGTATTTGGTGAATAACAAAAGTTAATCTCAATACTTTGTCATTGCACACAAAGGGTATATAACAGAAGTAGAACGTTTTCCGTAAGTCTTCACAAGGTTTTCCCACACTGTTGCTGGCCCATTCCTCCATGCAGATCTCCTCTAGAGCAGTGAATTTTTGGGGCTGTTGCTGGGCAACACAGACTTTCAACTCCCTCCAAAGGTTTTCTATGGGGTTGAGATCTGGAGACTGGCTAGGCCACTCCAGGACCTTGAAATGCTTCTTAGGAAGCCACTTTTTGTTGCCCGGGTGGTGTGTTTGGGATCATTGTCATGCTGAAAGACCCAGCCACATTTCCTCTTCAATGCTCTTGTTGATGGAAGGAAGTTTTGACTCAAAATCTCACGATACATGGCCCCATTCATTCTTTCCTTTACACGGATCAGTCATCCTGGTCCCCTAGCAGAAAAAGCCCCAAAGCATGATGTTTCCACTCCCATGCTTCACAGTAGGTATGGTGTTCTCTGGATGCAACTCTGCATTCTTTCTCCTCCAAACACGACGAGTTGAGGTTTTACCAAAAAGTTCTACTTTGGTTTCATCTGACCATATCACATTCTCCCAATACTCTTCTGGATCATCCAAATGCTCTGTAGAAAACTTCAGATGGGCCTGGACATTTACTGGCTTAAGCAGGGGGGCACTAGGCTGATCTAGTGGAAGATGAGGAACCAGAGTGGATGACTGTTCAGGTCTACATTTCCTCAGTCATCTATCTATTGCTAATGTCATGGCCTGGTCCAGAATGTCAGAGGGCAGGTCTTTAAGGGTATAGGACAAACCCAATCTGAACAGACACCTTAACTTTCTAAGAGCAGCACAATACTACTTCAATTAGTCCAAGTAAGACTTAGCATATGTGGCTCTGTCAAGTTCTTCATAAAGTAAACGGAGAGACTTATCAAAAAGATTTATGAAAGCGGTCCAGGGGGAAGTTGCCAGGTGCCCATAGCAACCAATCAGCTCTCCTCTTTCATTTTTAATAAGTCTTCTGCAAAATGAAAGAAGCAATCTGATTGGTTGCTATGGGCAACTTTTCCTTTGCACAGGTTTTGATAAATCTCCCCTATGGAGAGTTCAGACTGCCATTCTTTGGGATCTTCTTACAGGAGAGACATACTAATATTGACTCTTTAGGTCTCAGTACCTAAAGAGTGAGGTCTGAAATGTTATAATTAGCAGCTGTCCCAGAATGTCACAAATGCTTTCCTGTTACTAGAAAAGCAGTCAGAATGCTCTAAGGGAAAAAGAGAAAGGTTAGTCAGTGTCTGAGACTGTCATGTGTCATGGTATTGGACTCTATCAGCTAAGTTTTGGACCAACTGAGTTAGTCCTTGTATCTGGTTTATGGATACAGATAAGGTGTTCATAGCAGAACTTGTGGCACCAAAATTTTTTTTTCACTGGCCCATGATTTTGTCATGTCAGGTAGGGTGCAGTATAGCCCTGAACTGACCCCAGCCACTGTCCCTACCTGCTTGGATGACCCATCCTAAATGGTGACCCCCCAACTGGGCAACGGTTCCTACACTAGACTTTGTGTTTGAGGAAACAGGGAAGGTCGGTCAAGGCAAGTCAATACCAGAGGAGCACTTAAATGACAAAATCAGAGGGGTACAACAAAAAACTGACAAAAAGGTCACAAAAAGTAGAGCAACATAGTACAATATCACAAGAGGCGGAACAAATAATAGTCAGGTCAAACGAGGAGATTAATGTCAAGGTCCAAAATTACAGGAAAATCAGAGTCAGGCAACAAGGCAAATGTCAGGATCCAGGACAAGATGAAAACAATGTGAACGGAAGGAAAGGCGTAAGATCAGACCAGTAACAGAGGTCTGTGGATGCTATTGGAAAGCATGGGTTGCTGGCCCTGATTGGCTCCTGCCCAAGCCTTGTGATTGGCCTGCTCCTCCTGCCCATCGCAGATGCGGGCTGGGAGTCTGGCCAGGTAACTTCATGACCCAGTTCTTGGCAAAATCTTGTGTATGGCATCTATAGAATCTACATATCTAATTTGGGAGTATAAACTAATAACACCTATAGATCAATAAAAGCATAAATAAAAATCACAAGGTGTAGTTTCAACAACTAAGTGGACCATAAAATTATTCCCATTCAAAATGAAATTGAGATGAATTGGACTATGAACTTGACTATTTTCTTGAAATAACACAAAAAAAACCCAGAAGAAACATAATTGAGAAAGAAACGACAGAAACCACAAACGGACAATTGGATTATCAATTTAAGTTCCGATTGTCAAGAAAGGGGGGCAGGGAACAGGGAGTTAGTGAGCCCTAACTGTCCCTACAGCCATTGTCCCTTCCTATTGCCCATCCACCCTCAATGACGGTTCGACAACCATGAGGACGGACCCTATACTGCGCTAAAGTGCATGGGCGTAAGAGTCAAACAAAACAAACGGAACAGTACATGTCTGGAAACAAGTCAAGAACATAACAGAAATACTACAAAGCTACAAACAGATATACCAGGCAGGATATAGCATACTAACAAACAGTTGAAGAACCAGGATCAAGATTAACGGCAGATATGGTAAAATGAACAAGACTAGATATGAGGATAAGTATACAGCAGACAAAATCAGGAGATGCAGGGGATGAACAGGTTAACTGAATGTCAGAACATCAAGAGCACTGTTCTCACTGGACTCCAAACAAGGAACACACCCCACTTCAATCATGGAGGGACATCAATACTAATGCCAAATAGACTCCTAGCTAGTGGGCACACTCACCAATATAAACAGAATACTGGCCTAGGAGGAAACAAAAATTCAAGATACACTAATACAGACACAAGACTAACTGACTCCTAGATAGACAGATTAGCACAAGGCTCACAACAAGATTGTATACTAGGAGAACCAGGATCAAACCAGGGTCAAAACAGGACTGACAAAACGCACAGTGTGAATACAGACTCAGGAAACACAAAGCATATGCAGAACAAACAATACAAGAATACTAAAACCCAACATAGGTACTAAACCAAGGCAGGCTAAAATCTAGATATCAAACAGGACAGTAAACCATGGTTAACCCCTTAAGGACCGAGCGTTTTTCTGTTTTTGCACTTTAGTTTTTTCCTCCATACCTTTTAAAAATCATAACCCTTTCAATTTTGCACCTAAAAATCCATATAATGGCTTGTTTTTTTGTGCCACCAATTCTACTTTGTAATGACAGTCATTTTACCCCAAAATCTACTGCGAAACGAAAAAATAAATCGTTGTGTGACAAAATGAAGAAAAAACACCATTTTGTAAATTTTGGGGGCTTCCAATTCTTTGCAGTACATTTTTCGGTAAACATTACACCTTATCTTTATTCTGTAGGTCAATAAGGTTAAAATGATACCCTACTTATATAGGTTTGATTTTGTATTACTTCTGAAAAAAATCATCCCGTGCCACTTGAGAAACCTTGGCATTGGTGTGCGGGCTCAGGTATGTCCTTCATATAAGGATATACTGGCTAATGTCTCAATTTTAACATCAGTATTGAGGGTTAGCCAATGTCATTGTTTACATCTACCACAGTAGTGCACCTAAATTCTTGTATTGTATTATTCTAATTGTTACACATCCACACTGTTCATCTGGTGTGGGATGCCATTGTGGCCTGCTGCAGGCATCCCCCATTGTATGCATTTTTATGCTGGGGATTGCCCTTAGCAACAGACCACAAGCGCAGGATCTGCTCCCCCAGTATAAATGCACAACTGCATTTGGGGTTGAGCACCTCCTGCCATTTGAGACCACGTCTTTGTTGTTGTAAAAATCATAACTACATACAGGAAAATTTATATGTTTAAAATTTTACTATTCTGATCCCTTAAACTTTTTTATTTTTCCATGTACAGGGCGGTATGAGGGCTAATTTTTTGCACCGTGATCTGAAGTTTTATTGGTACCATTTTTGTTTTGATCGGACTTTTTTTTTTATCAATTCTTTATTTAGGTTTTCAAATACAATAAACAAATTTGAACAGTAAGTGATCATGCCCTGATCGAGCATTGCCGTAGAAGTGACAATTATGGCAGGATCACATCTGAAAGAGCTCACTAGCCATAGTTTAACAACATGGACCATGGCAGCAAGGTTAAGGAACACAGTTAAGATACATAGTCTAAATGGTAAAAACAGCAACTGAGTAATTAAATTTGGGCACCCAACCCGTGGGTGCGTACTGTTAGTATGTTGATGGGGAGGGATAAGAGAGAGAAAAAAGGTGGGAAAAGGAAGAAAGTAGTAGTAGTCGGTAGAGATATAGGACGAAGACGAGATGGAATATATGGGAAGGGGGGGGAGAGGGGTGTAGGGAATGACAAGACATTAGACTCACTTACTAGGTGCAGGAAGAGTATAGGGAGGACACGGAAGGATCACATGGGTAGGAAAAAAGGGTATGGATGGGTATCGTGTTTTGAGCCAGATAAAAGATTAAAGCTGGGCTATAGTGGACACGTGGTAAAAAAAAAAAAAGAGTTATGAGTTGGAGGGGGTTGGCCCTCCAATAGGTACCTGAAGGGATGACATGAATGTCATCCAGGGTCGCCAAGTTCTGAGAAAGAGATCATGGATATGAGTGGACCAGCTGGAGAGTTCCTCCATTCTACATAATTGAGACACTTTACCAATCCATTCGGACATCGTGGGTGGATCTGGTTGTCTCCAATGGAGAGGGATTAAAGCTTTCGCTTCTGCTAGGAGATGAAACATCAAGGACTTTCTGGTGAGGATGCAGGACTGGCCAGATAAACCTAAGAAAATTATCACTGGATTCGACAACACAGGTGATCCCATTATCTTTGTCAGCGTCATTTCTCTCCAGAAAGGGGATATCTTAGGGCAGTGCCACCATAGGTGCGACAAAGATCCCACCCCGCTGTGGCAGCGCCAACATGTTGCATCAGAAGTCAGGCCCCAAGAGTGGAGTAGTTCCGGGATGCGATACCATCTGGTGAGTAGCTTAAAGTGGCCCTCCTATTTGACACACCTAGAAAATCCATAAGGGTTTGATAACACCCGTTTCTTTTCTTCAACTGTAAGGGAGATGCCCAATTCCTTCTCCCATGAAGAGAGGGAGAGCGTGACAGAACTCACACAACTGTCCATGAAGCATGCGCGGAATACCGCGAGTTTAGGACGGTTCCCAGAAGGATCACTAGCAAAAGCAAGGGTCTCCAGCCAATTGAGGTTGCTGCCAATGCCATACACCCTTAGTAAGGAGGAACACGCCCTCCGGATTAAATAGGCTTGGAAAAAGTTCAAAGGCTGGATGGGTAGCAGTGTGTTAAGTGTTGTTTGTGTTGGAGATTGCTCATGTGGGCATAACTCTTTGATAGTCGTGCGTCGAAGCAGTGTCCACGTCCCATCTATGTCTTTTGCGTCAGGGAATAAAACATAAGGAATCAATGAGCTGGGAAGGGCCGGGGATAGTAAAGGTTTAGATGTTAATGTGTGTTGGTGCCTCCTGTTATAGGCCTTCTTAACAGTCAGAGTTCCGCGTACCATTGGGTTTGAGATTTTAGGTAGGAAGGGACCAGATGGCAACCAGAGAGCCCTCTCGGGCGTAACCCCACCCGGCGAGAACTGTGTGGTTTCTAGAGCGGCACCTTGTAAAAGGCTAGTAGAGGAAACCATTTCTGCCCATCGCTGCAAATGTACTACCCTGTTTCACATCAGGGAGTCCCAACCTGCCCTGATTTCTCCGTTTGATAAGTAGGCTGTGGGGGAGATGCGCTTTTCCCCCGACCATAGAAATGTAGTGAACAGCTTTTTCAGTTGAAGAAGATAAGATGTGGGAAGTGCAATGGGAATCATTCGTAAGATATAGAGGATGTAAGGCATAATATAGGTTTGCAGTAGGTTACGTCTGCCCATCCAGGAGAGGTACGGTAACTTATAGGCTTCTAGTTGCGCGCGTGTTCTATGTAGTGGAGTGTAGTTCAGTTCAAATAAATTGGATAGGGAGGCAGGGAGGGCGATGCCCAAATATTTGACACACTTGGGTGGCCAGCCATACAGGGAGTCCCTCTGGAGGACAACTGCCCTTTGGGGAGGTAAAGAAACGTTCAAACCTCTGATATTGAATATCTTGATATTGACCTTGAAGTTGGATAACGAGCCGTAGCTCTCCAGGAGGTCCTGCACTGCTGGTAAGGCCTGTTCAGGGTTTGTGATTAATATCAAGAGATCGTCCGCAAATGCAGCCGTAGTGTGACAGTGATCACCAACCGTTAGTCCCGCTATCTGTGAGTGTTGTTGGATGGCCTGCAGTAGCGTCTCCATGACAATAATGTATAGAGTAGGGGATAGGGGGCATCCCTGCCTGGTCCCGTTTTGAATATGAAAGGGTGGAGATAGCGTGCTGTTGACTCTAATTCGATCGCTAGGTGCAGAGTAGAGCGACATTACTCCTGTTATGAAGGCTTCTGGGAATCCAATGAGTCCCATGGGACCCTATCGAAGGCCTTCTCGGCATCGGTGCGAAGAAGGATAAGTGGAGTTTTGGAGACTTTAGCATAATGGATGGCGTGCATAACCCTAAGTGCATTGTGTTTCCCCTCTCTACCTTTGATAAATCCTGTTTGGTCTGGATGTATGATCTTGGGCAGCAAGAAGCTCATGCGACAGGACAGAAGTTTAGCCCAGATTTGCACATCGATGTTAAGCAAAGAAATGGGCCTATAACTGGAGCAAAGTTCATGATCTTTGCCTTCTTTGGGTAATATCGTTATATATGCCTCAAGCGATTGGGGTGGGAGGGGATCGCCTCACAGCAATGCGTTGCACCATTGGGTCAATCTGGGTACCAATTCCATTTGGAAGGTTTTATAGTAAGCAATACTGAGTCCATCTGGACTGGGGCTCTTTTATAATGGAAAGGAGCGTAACACCTCACCAATCTCTTCAACAGTGCAAGGTTGCATAAGGGATTCCCTGTCGTCCGAGGAGATGTAGGGGAGCTGCAAGGAGTGAAGAAAGTGGTCTATGGCTCTGGACCTGTGTGCGTCGTCGCGTATGGAGTGCAGAATATTATATAGATCTGTATAATAGGCCTGGAAGGCCTTGGCTATATCCGCTGTGTCTGTTAAATTACAGCCTTGTTTTGTTTTGATCAATGGGATGAATGTGCGCTCTCTTCTCTTTTTGATCATTTCAGACATAAAGCGGATCACATGGTCTGCATATTTTTTGTGGAGGAGATCTTTCAGTTTTTCTCTGACCGAGAGTATCTCCTGTGTAACGTCTTTCCCAGAGGGGGATTGGTCCTCCCTTTCGAGAGCAGTCAGCTGAGACAAAAGTGAAGAAACCTCCTTAGCTCTATCCTTTTTAACTCTGGACCCTAGCGCTATTAGTAGGTCTCTCATATACGCTTTGTGAGCTTCCCATGCCATTGGCATAGACATCCTTGGAGTTAAGTTACGTGTAAAGTAGTCCGTAAGTAGATTCGAGAGTTCGGATGTGCGGGTACCGTCTGAGAGTAGTGTGTTGTTGAGCCTCCACGTACAGCCAGGTCGGGGGAGATGTGAAAGGGAGAAGATAGTGCTAACCGGGGAGTGGTCCGAAAGTGTCCTGGGGCTAATGTCAGAAGATTGTATTGACGGAAGAATTTTTTCGTGGCACAAGATATTGTCTAGTCTTTGGGCAGAGAAGAATGTGTACAGTGACGCCCCGACCTACGATGGCCCCGACATACGTAGAGGCCATCGCATGTTGAAGGCAGCATCAACATACAATGCTTTTGTATGTCGGGGCCATCGCATAAACGGCTATCCGGCAGCACAGACTGCTTCAGCTGCTGCCGGATAGCTGTTTATGGTGCCCCTTGTGCTCCGGTGATGGTCTCCTACCTGTTCTCGGGGCTCCGGAGCTCCTCTTCACCATCCCCTCCATTGTCGTCATCACGTTGCGCGCACGCTGTCCCGTCATCCAATAGGAGCGGCGTGTGTGCGTAGTGACATGATGATGGCGATGGAAAGCGAGGATCCCCGGGAAGCAGAGACATTCCGGAGCGTCGGGGACACCACGGGGACAGCGATAGAGGGCGACATCCAGGGCAGCGGTGATGGGTCAGGAAGCGGCGGGGACAGGTGAGTACAGCTTCCTATACTTTACATTGCACGGATCCCTCAACATACAATGGTTTCAACAAACGATGGTTCATTTGGAACGGATTACCATTGCATGTTGAGGGACCACTGTATTGACGGTCATTAGGATTGAGAAGCCTCCAAGTGTCAACCAGCCCCATTTCCTTAAGCTTGTTTTGGAGGGTGTGGAGCACCAGAGGGGAAACCACGGACTTGTGGGTGGAAGCGTCCCAAGTCGGGTTTATAGTAACATTCAGATCAGCACCCATAATGATGGGGCCCTCTGGGAACATCCTCAGCTTCTCCAGGGCGCTCAGCAACCAAGGGACTTGGCGTTTGTTAGGGGAGTAAAATGTGGCAAAGGTGTATGGCACTGCACCAACCTTACCTTTTACAAATAGCAGACGACCGTCCAGAGACCCCTCTGGATGATGAGTTAGTGCTCCCGATGTGGAACCATTTAGAGATAATTGGATGGGAGTTTGGGGATTCTCCCTTTCTTAAAGTGTGTATCTTGCTGTAAAGCCACTGACGTTTTTTCTTTCTGCAATAAAGAGAGTAGACTGACGCTTGCAAAGGGAATTAAATCCTTTTACATTATAAGTCAGAAACTTAAAATCTGCCATGTTATCAGGCTATCCGGCACATGTCTGAGCGGAGGGAAGGGTCAGGGAAAACAGAAGGGTTAGAGCACAAGGGAGGAACACTAGGGTAACTACTAAGAAAAGAGGTAAAGAGAAGAACAGGAAGGGTGATCTGGTAGAATCACAACTAAATAAAGGAGCGATAGCAGATCAGCCGAGATTGCAGAAATGTCAAAGTGAATATCAGCTCCCCTCTTTTGGGAAAAGCCTTAAGACACAAGAATCAGAAAGGAAGTTTCAGAATAGAAAAGAAGCTAGGAATATAAGTGAGAATTAGAAGCTAATAATTGAGAGAGAAGAAAGGTGTGAGCGGTATGAATCCTGAGCCGACAGCCAGCCCAGCCTGCATTGAAATTGGTGATTAATAAAGGAAATAGCAAAGGTTTCCACACATGTAAAACAGAACAACAATATTAACATGCAAACATCGGCAGGAGGTAGAAAAGTACTGTACGCTCTTCAAGTGAACATCGGCATTGTACAGCATGGGGACTTTCCAGTTACATACTTAGTGTGTCACTACTGTACAAGTACTGCTGCGTGGATGCAGTCGAAAGAGGCAGTCCCAAATCGTCCCTCCTTTAACATCACCTTGATCACTGGAATCGGGCCATAGGCATAGCGAGGGTACCTGAATTAACAAGAAAGAAATGTCCAAAAGTCTAAGTCCCATTTATCCCTCACCAGCACATACTGGAACAAGGTGATTTCCCTCTTAGAGCCAGGGGGGGAGGGGGAGAAACGGGCTGGGGAAAGGAAGGTAATAGGGGTAGGGCAAAGCAAGGCAATAGGAGTTGGGGGGAACCAGGTCAGGGTAGTGAGCAGCGATTGCCCTGACTGAAATAGGATGCGAGGGGTAGAATGAGTCAAAGGAGTGGACTTAATTCTTGAGGGGTGCTGGAGGAGCTCATACTGCCAAGTTAGTCCACATGAAAGTCCCCAGAACTGTCCCAATAATCAGACTCACGTCCCAACAGAACGATAAGTGATAGACATGGAGGACATTTTAATACTCGTCACAATGTGGAGATGATAGGAGCATCAGCAGGTGCTTCAGGTGTCTTCCAGCGGTTTCTGGGATTTCGGTGCGTGTTTGCGATTCTTCGGGGACTTCAGCTTGCCCCCTTTAGGAGCTAACTGAAGTTTCGGGAGCTCTGGAAGGTCTTGGCACATGTCCACCGACAGCCATGACGGTATCTGTAGGGGTTCAATCCCCACAAAGGCCCATACTTTTTCCAATTCTTCTGGGTGGCGAATGGAAAGTCTTTTGCAATCCTTTAAGACAGATATGCCAAACAGGTACAGCCACATATATGGAATGCGCAGTTCCCTCAGTTTCTGCAGCAGCGGGTTCGGGACTCTGCGTTTTGCGAGGATGGATGGTGCAATGTCCTGGAAGATCATGATCGGATGGTTTTCAAACAGGAGGGTGTCAACTTCCCTGTTCGCCTTCAGTACTGCCACAGTGTCGACAATGCTTAGCCGCCCGCAGACTAGGTCCCTAGGCTGCTCAGTAGGAGCGGGTTTAGGGCACAGGGCCCTGTGTACCTGTTCAATCGTGATGGCGGTCGCCCTCTATTCACCCAGCAAAGATTTGCTTTGTGATACCTCGTAAGGCGTCTGCAGAGTAGGATTCCGGTATCCCTTTTATACGGAGATTCTTGCGCCTTCTTCGATTCTTTTGGTCTTCCAACATAAGGAAAGCTCGGTTTAGTTGGGTTTCATGCTGTCGTATCTGGTTAGCTGCGGAGTCGCAAAAAGTGATCATGTCAGACAGAGCAGTTTCCAGATAGTCTGTTCTATGGCCCGCTTCCGACTTTATCTCAGTCAGCTCCTGGAGTACCGGGGGCCAGGGCAGCTTGCATCACCTTCGCTACTGCTTGCTGACCTGTTTTCTTCAAGAAGGCTTTGGTGAGGGCTAGTTTGTGGTCCTCTCCCCCCGAGTCCACCTGACTGCCGAAGTAGCTCTCCTTGTCCGTGTCGTCCTCCCTTTCCGCCTTGCCCGCAGGAGCATCTTGGGGAGTCTGGCAGGGCTTTGCTGAGTCCCTTTCTTCAAGAATTTGGCCATACCCGTCTGATATTTCTGAGCTTTGGAGCCTCCATGGGAAATACTATAAAAAGGGTGATATATCATAATTGTAATTTATTATTGGAACATACAGGATGAATCAAAATTACCATGGTTAATATCTTTCAGATACATCAAGAACCTACGTGATAAATTGATCTATGGCCATTTGTGGGATGATAATAGTGGGCAGACTACCTGGCTACAATTTGGGGCACCACAGGAAAAACATTTATGGGGTACTCTGCCCCTAAACATCTTATGCCCCAAAGGATAGGGGATATGATGTCTGATGGCGGGTGGGAACCCCCGCAATCTCCTGCACGCTACCATGGATTTCCGTTCTGAACGCTGGGTTTGAGGTCATATTCGTGACGTCACACTCCCTCCTGACATCACACCACGCTCCCTCGTGACATCATGCCACGCTCCCTCGTGACGTCTTAACGTCATGGTGGCCATCAAGCCCCCTCCCATATTGAGTTTTGACAGTAGATACTCTCCACCTAGGCCTTCCACCTAAGCTGTGTTAGCCACAAGAGATAGACGCTTCCTTGCTACTTGTGTTACTTTATACCTTGACAATGGGATGGAAAATCTTTTTTCATCAGAAAGATACAGAAAAAAGGGTAATGGATCTTTTTATTCAATTTAAAGTGCTTTTGGGAAAGCATGGCTACTAGAAGTCCTGTTCTGTGTGGGTAAAGATCATCGCTGTATGTGAAGAATTAATCAACTAGAAAATGGCTATATCAGCTTTGGCATGATCATAAAAGGAAAATTCACACAAGAACAGAAGAAACAACTGAATAAGGGCAACCACAAGACAGGGCAAGTCCTACCCAGGAGCAGGATGATTTTGCTGATTGTTCAGGTCAGGAAAATGATAAACTGTATTTTGTGTAGGCAGAAGAATATTCTAAATGAGCCTTATGCCCAATGTAGCAGATGTGTAGATTGGTTTCTTCCCTTGTGAATTGGATAGGAAATGATTCAAGATGTTGTAACTATTTCAACATGGTTATGCTCTTTAGTGCAAAGAAAAAGATTTAAAAAAATACATAAGAAGCAACATTTTTATCTTATAGCGTCATTAAAACTAGCATAAAATGTCATATAAGGGCTTTGAGTTGAATGAAAAATCTCAGAATACAGAAAATACTGTGTTACTATAGAGTAAGATTCAGACTCTGAAGCTCTAAAAATTCATGATCTATTAGAAACATTTGAGATAAAACATTTTACCTCAGCATCTATATGTGCAGGAACTGTTTCTTTTGGACATAAAACATAGTCACATGTAGTTGTAATGGGTGTTTCTGCCTGTGGCCGCTCACTGCCATGATGACGTCCAGCCCAATCAGGAGGTATGGACTACTAACCAATGGTATACTGCCTTGACATCCATGTCCTGCTGAGCTTGGCTTTAGATACCTTCAGTTATTCCCTGTATATTGCCTGAGATAGAGAACTAGCTCCTAATCTGTATTTGTTATTCTGATCTCTGGTTTTCCTGACCTTTGGCTTGTTCTTTAACTAACCCTTCGCCTAGTGTTTTGGTGCTGTTACTTTCTGGTTTTTACTCTCTCCTGTTGGACTCTGTTTTGTTTGTCAGTTTGCTGTTATTTGTTTTATGCTTTTTGCTTTGGTTTAACCCATTGTTGTTCAAACTAATCTGTGACCTCTATACTCATTTTAGTCCATCGGAGGGACTGGTGCCCAGTTGTGGGACCACTGTTACACAATTAAGCAGGGAAAGGGGTTCTGGGTGAGCTCAGGGTCGCACAATTCCCTGCCTGTTGTGACAGTGATCAGTAAGTTTTTAAGCACATTTGGGGAGATTTATCAAAACTTGTACAGAGGAAAGGTTTACCAATTGCCCATAGCAGCCGATCAGATAGCTTCTTTTGTTTTTCAGAAGCATTTAAAAATTTTAAAGCAGCAATTTGATTGGCTGCTAAAGGGAACTGGTCAACTTTTCCTCTGTGCAGGTTTTATAAATCTCCCCCATTGTGCCTAACTGTTTACTCTTTCTGTTTCAATGGAGAAATGTTAAAAAAAAAGACAGCAATACAAAGTTTTAAGAAGTGGCTGGACAGATGTTTAATGAAAAAAATGTGTGAAATCAATAATTTGTATGCATTGAAAGTAAAAACAAGATATTTTAGGAAGCAAAATGGTGATTATTGGTGTGCTAGTTGCAAATTTAATGGATAAAAGTAATAAGTGAAAAAAAAAACTAGAAGCTCAAGGGATTGCAAAACGGAAAGATCTTTCGATCCGAATCCATTACTCTGTCCAGCACTAGTAGCCATTTTGGGAAATAACACAGCTTCATTATTAATGCTGAAGAGTATAATGCTGCCATATCATAATCAGGAACAACCAGACACAAATTCAGCAGCTGAAAACTGGTTTCAGACTACAAAAACCATAATCTTAAATAACACATTGTATCAGTGCCCTGGGAATTTCTTGCAGGTGACGCATTCATTTTTTACAAGGTAGACTACATGACGTTTGCCTGGCCACTTTCAAAAAACCTAGCAAAAAAACCTACCTAAAAAGTTTCGGACCAAATTTAATGGATGCGTAGCAGACGAAGAGAAATGTCCAGCGAGTTAATAGAGCCAAAATCTTCTTTATTGTATGACTAAGGGTGCAGATGGACACCTGAAATGCATCACTTTATTCCTGTTTGCTGGCTTTCATACAATAAAGAAGATTTTGGCACTATTACCTCGCTGGACATTTCTCTTTGTCTGCTACGCTGCCTTTGTGCCTGCCATGGCACGGTCCAAGCGAGGGACGATTGCATGGCGAGTTGGATTTTGTCTACTACTTTCAATGGATGCACCCAATATTCTTTTTCAGTTCTGTGAAAGCTCAAATAAACACAACAGGCAGGTTTTTTTTTCAGGGTAACTGTAACAAATTCCATCAATCTATCAAAAAAAGAGATTTATAGAAGGCCCAACTGTAAGGAAGAAAGAAAGTGTATTAGTTAAGGCAGCATTTACACTTGGTAATTTATTTATTTTATATATTTTTTAAAACCTGCCACTGCAGTTTTTAAGCCAAAGTGTATTCAAAATGAATGGAAAATGTAAAGGAAGGACTTATACTCCTCCTTTCTCAAAAACTGCATGGGCAGAAGTGCAAAAAACTACCAAGTGGAAATGCAGCCTATGATTGATAATTTCAGTAAAACTTATTGATGCTTTCCAGAAAATTTCCAGTGAAAAAAAACTTAGAAAATAGGATAAACAAATATGACTTCTTGGATTGGTTTGAAGTGCAAAAATAAACCAAATGGCAAAAAAACAAACAAAAAAAAAACATACTTATATACAATATTTTAGAATGGTGTCATTTGTAACCCACATGTATTCAGGTACTCAGTTGTAAATTTGTAATATTGCCAAATCTGCAACCCTTACCTTGATACAACTGCATCTGTCTTAAAAAAAAAGCCACAAGACATAAAGCAAAAAAACAAAACAAAAAAAACACACAACTATATTATTTGTGCATTAATTTCCAGAAACCAAAGAAGGTAATTCTGCTGGTTGCATACACGGTCTCCTTAGACCACAGTACACCTACTATACAGAATTGGCTGGCCTGTATAAGTCTTTAGAAATATTTGCAACAAAACACCACAAAAAATAGAATTTGATTTTAGTTAGGCATTCATGCAGACCACTTTACAGGCATCTAATTAAGTAAGCATTACAGAATACCTAAGAACGTTACTTTAAAGTATGGGAAGGCAAAAGATCCTGTGATTTTACTGTGATACATATCTAAAACTCATTTCTGTAAAAACACACACAACAAATACTAATAAGAACACACAAAAATGTTCCTCTATTCATTCACAATTATTCAAAATGCTACTAATCTCAATTATAATAAAATACAAATATCCTAAATGACATATATATGCAAAGGGCCTACTAAAAGTGGAAACACCTGTTAACCAGTGTAATTCATAATCAATAGATTGATGAGAACAACTTGCTGGATAATGGCAGAGCTATCAACTTGGAAAACTGCAAAGACAGTGAAGTAAACATGAAAAATATCACCATGTTCGATTATGTTGCTAAACGTAATAAGTAAAAATAAAACTAGAAACTCCGAGGGATTGTTAAATGGAAGGATCTTGTGATCCTAATCCATTACTCTGTCCAACACTAGGAGCCATTTTGGAAAATAACACAGCTACATTAATAATACGGATGGTATAATGCTGCCATATCTTAATCAGGAATAACCAGAGACACAAATTCAGCTGCTGAAAACTGGTTTTGGACTGTAAAAACCACAACCTTAATAACATATTGTATCTAAGCGCTGGGGACTTCTTGCATGTGACGCATTCATTTCTGCAAGGTAGACTATGTGATGTTTGCCTGCTCTAGCAGGAGAAGTCATCCATTTAAAAAGTTTCTGACCAATGTAAAAAAAAGCCACACAAAAGTGACTGACAAAGAAAGAGTAGTTGAACCTTACACACAGTGAGAAAAGTGGAAGAAGAAAAAACTAACAAAAGACAAAAAGATCAAAATACTACCAACTACTCCAGAAAACCATCCATAATATCAAACTGCCCACCATGTTAGAAACGCTTGGCAAAAGGAAAATAATTTTGCACAACACTTGTAGAGTTGACAATTTGCTCTTTTATTTTGTTATTCACCTGATAATGAAGAAAGAAAAAGTCATTTTTGAGGAGCTTGATCACTTAGCATGTTAAGATGCATGCATCAATTGCCTCATGAAAGTTCACCAACATTTTGTGAAGAAGGAATGGGTTAAACTAAAAGTAAGAATGGCTTAAACATTTTGATTGGGTTTAAGGAATAAAATTGCATGATATGCCGACGGGGCTGAATAAGACTTTAGTGTGCAGGTTGGATTATCTTTTCAGCACAAATTCTACATCAACCTGCAGTGAACCAATAAGCCCTGTACCAGTTATTGTGAGAAGTTTCAATCTCAAAAGTTTATTCAAGGGGCACTCTGGGGAACTGAACTTATCAGACATTTATCCCCTATAAATGTCTTATCACAGGGGGAACAACCACTGGGACACCACCCCTTCCCCCCTGCCATCCCCAGTACGGGGCCCTGGCTACTTAGCCCTGCTTGGCGCGCTTTGGCCCCCACCTTCCAAGACCAGCACAAGTGACGGCACGCTCTGCCAATCACCAGCAGCAGTGATGTTCCGCCTCTGCTGGTGAGTTTGTCTTGAAAGGTGGGGTAGGTAGCCAGGGCCCCATACATGAGATGGAGGGGGGGGGTGATGGACGAACCCCCTCTTCTCCAATCAAAAATTTGTGTCTCATAATTTCAGTTCACCAGAGAATAAATATATTATACCAGGGAGATTGCGTACCACTAGTTGAAATGTTGTGGTGACCTACAATCCACAAAACTCTAGATGCACAAATATATCATATATGTCACCTATTTGCACTTGGACGGGTGTCCTGCGTTTTTCAATAGTGAGGGCTCAAACTCACTGAGAATCCAAGTAGCAATTATGAAAAAATGCCACCAACAACTTGATTGCTTTATAACTTGCTTTAGTGAAAAAATGTTTAAAACATTCACAATATGAAAAATAGAGTCATTGCAAAAAAGTAGAAATTACAGAATTTCAAATCACCCAAGTGCACCTTCTTCGGACGCGCTCGACACTCTCCAGGCTGTAGGTAAATTTCAGCCCATGTCCGGGCTGAAGAGGAAGGTCTATGCGCTGAAGGAAGCCCGGACATGGGCTGAAATTTAGCTACAGCCTGGAGAGTGTCGAGCGCGTCCGAAGAAGGTGCACTTTAGGTGATTTGAAATTCTGTAATTTCTACCTTTTTGCAAAGACTCTATTTTTCATATTGTGAATGTTTTAAATATTTTTTTCACTAAAGCAAGTTATAAAGCAATCAAGTTGTTGGTGGCATTTTTTCAAAATTGCTACATGTGGATAAACACAGTGCTAAAGTGCGTTGTGAAACAAAGTGCAATTAGCAGCCAAGAATACCAGCAGAGCTGTGGTCTAAACAACCCCGGGAGCCTATTGGCTGGAAACATTAACACTATCATGACCAAAGTTCACAACATGCAAAAACTGGTCAGGCATGAAAAGCAGGTGTGAATACACACTGACACAGAAAAACACAGAATACAGACACTACAGCACAATCTATCCATATGATAACAAAACACATAAAAGTAAAGGAGAAATGTGGCGCAAAACTTTTAAGTTCCCCTGTGCCCAGGCTGCAAAAGCGTAATGTCCCCAGATTAAGAATCAGGGAGCCGAACAGTGCCGGAGGAAGGGGATGCCGATACCGGTACAATGGGGAACATAGGAAGGGGAGTTAAAGTTTTTTTTTTTTTAGTTTTTGCATCCCAAGCACAGGGGAACTTAAAAGTTGTGTGCCACATTTCTTCTTTAATACAGAAACAAGAAATTAGGTAGCAGTGGTTTAAGAAAACATGACAAGAAATGTCTTCAAATGTTTGTAACAATGTTGTATATTCTCTAAATAGAGATACAAACTGACGGTAGTGACATAGGGGTACTCAGCCGCTAGACATGTTATCCCCTATTCAAAAGATAGGGGATAACATGTCTGATCGCGTAAGTCCAGCCACTGAGGACCCCCCGCGATCTCTGCTATGGCACCCCAGTCATCTGGTACAAAGAGGAAACTCCGCTCCGTTCCGGATGACTGGCGATAACAGCCACCATGCCCCCTCCATTCAGGTCTATGGGAGGAGACGTGATGGCTGTGTGCTTCCGTGATGGCGCAGCGCCGGCCCGAAGATCGCAGGGGGTCCCTGCAGCCAGACCCCTCGTGATTAGACATGTTATGGGATAGGGGATAACATGCATAGGGACAGAGTACCCCTTTAAATTCGTCACATGGGAAATGTTTCAATAATAAAAGCTGGAGTTAAAAAAAACAACACATTGATACTGATTTACTATTGTAAACCCAACCTGTTGTGTCGGGTTGTGCGCCAAAATGTGTCACATTGCACCACAAAATGTGTCTGCTTCAGAATTTGCACAATTTGCACCAAAAAAAATATAATACAAATTCTCACGGGGCATGACCGAAACGGGGCATGACCTATGGAGAAAGGGGCATGGCCATAATAAAGGAGGCTTGTTCCAGAAATTTTGGAAAAATTCCAACATATTAACTACGGTTTCCACAGAAAATGTGGTGGATTTTTGCTGAGGAAAACCTCACAGCTCAGAGCACCCTGCGATATAAAATATGTAATTTTTTTTTATTTTATACATAATAGGCCCCCGGGCTTGTTATAAGCCATTAGTAGATAGCTTACATTAATCTATGTTCTAGGTCAGTGTTTCCCAACCTTTTTCGGCTCGGGAACCCCTACCGAAGTTGAAGAGCAAAAAAAGAAATATAAAAGAAATTTTTAAAAAAAGCCGCAATGCAATGTACAACATCAATTTATCTGTGGGTATGTAGGTTACAGTGGTGCTTTATACAGCAACTCACAATTGACGTCTTCCAAAATAAGCTTTTCCTTCTCTTCTTCATCTGGTCCGCACCGTCAATTTCTTCCAGCCACAATACTTCACCGTTAAACCTGCAAAACGAACCTATTGGGCTCCGCACTTTACCAGCATCAGCCTCCAGATTCCCCTTTTAGAAGTGAGGAACAATACAGGGGCGTATAGGTGTAAAGGGGTAACAGTGGGGTGCAGAAAGGTGTACAGGAGTGTACATGGGTGACAGAGGGGTGTAGAGGAGTTTACATGGGTGACAGGGGGGTGTAGAAGAGTGTATGGGTGATAGGGGAATAGGAGGTGACAGAGAGGTGTACATGGGTGACAGAGGGGTGTAGAGGAGTGTACATGGGTTACAGAGGAGTGTACATGGGTGACAGAGGGGTGTAGAGATGTGTACATGGGTGACAGAGGGGTGTAGAGGAGTGTACACGGGTGACAGAGGGATGTACATGAGTGACAGAGGGGTGTACAGGAGTGACAAGTTGGTAACAAAGGGGTGGACAGGGGTGACAGAGAGGTGTACATGGGTGACATAGGGGTGTAGAGGAGTGTACATGGATGACAGAGGGGTGTAGAAGAGTGTACATGGGTGACAGGGGGGTGAAGGGGTTAAAGAGGGGTGGACAGGAGTGACAAGGTAGTAACAGAGGGGTGGATAGGGGTGACAAAGGGGGTGAATAGTGGTGATAGGGGGTAGATTGGGAGGTGGTCAGAGGGGTGGTGAACATGGGTGATGGGGCGGATAAGGTGGACATGGATGACAGGAAAGTGGACAAGGGTGAAAGGGGGTAAGAAAGGGGTGACAAGGTGGTAACAGAGAGGTGGACAGGGGTGACAATGGGACAGAGGGGTGGTGAAAATGAGTGACAGGGGTGGACAAGGTGGACATGGATGACAGGAAAGTGGACAAGGGTGAAAGGGAGTAACAGAGTGACAAAGGGGGGGGGGTGGACAGGGGTGACAGAAAGGAGAGGGTGCACTACCTTAATTAAGCTGAGCTGAGCAGTCCTTCTGCGAGGGGCTGGGTAACATCAGACAGGCCGGCAGGGTAACATCAGGCCAGCCGGGGACAATCCGGTGCACTATCCCCAATGCATTCAATCCCTCCTGGCCTGCGCGCCTGTGACCCACTCACGGCACCGCAGGGCGAGGGGGACGCTGTGTGCGCAGTGTACTATAAAGGGACACTGTGTGCACACGTACAGACAATGCGCACACAGGGTTCCCTTCCCCCCTGCGCTGCCGTGACGCGCAGGCCGGGGCGGGAGATTTAAAAAAATATAAAAGAATTTCCTATTGGAGCCCGTGGAACCTCTGGCAGTTCTCAACGGAACCCCAAGGTTCCGTGGAACCCCGGTTGGGAATGGAGGTTCTAGGCACTTGATTGCGAAAGCCTGCCTAAAGCAGACTGTCATTCGAGCCAGAAAAGACAACGAGGGACAGGAAGGGCCCCCGGTCTTCCACAACTCATTGAAGGTGCTGATGGGACTACTAGACAACAGGAATAACCGGCATTTAATATTTAAATGCCGTGATCTGTATAGTTCTCGGCATTTAACTATTTAAAAGATGGACATCAGAGCAATCACTGATAGTAGCTGTTATCTGCCTGTTATGACACATACTAGATTTGCGAGCCCATGCCATGTTCCCTTAACTTGACCAATGAGGTACAGGTATGTCAAAGGTCGGGAAGGGATTAGAGGGCATGTCACTATGTCCTGTGTGTCTCAGGTTGCCAAAGTTCCAACCTGATGTATCTGATTTAGCTTCCCCATCTCCTGTCTTAGGTTTGGTAAGCTGCCTGTTAGAGTGATTGTGTCACCTCTGTTTGATCTAGCAGGACCAATACAAACTCCTTATAATGACCAGAGGACCACTCTGTCAGCGAGCAGAGCAAGAGATGCCCCTAGTGGATGGAGTCCTGACTTGGATGAGTAACTCAGTTTCTAATAACTCACAGCTAGTAAGTCAGTGTAACTGTCACGTATGGGCAGGGAACAGTGAAACCCTAACTCACCCACAGCCACTGTCCCTACCTATTGCCTATCCACCCTAAGTGACGGATCGACAATCATGATGACAAACCCTCCATGCTAAGTGCTAGGGCAGCGTTGTCAAAATAATGAAATACAAAAACAGCAGGAGTCGGGAAACAGCTGGAGGCACACAAACTGACAGAGACACACTAAGACACACACAGTCAAATCAAAGTCAGTCTAGCCGAGGTCGGTACCAGGAAATAGCGGAGTACAGACCAAGAGAAGAGTCAAGGGAAAAGCCAAAGATCAATAAACAAGCAGGTATCCAGTAAGTAGAGGATTCAGCTAAGGTATAACCTTTCAAAGACAATGAACTGATCACTGCTTCTAGCTTATATAGGCAGGTGATCAGGGATACACCTTCCTGATAGGTAGCAGAGCCGAGAACCCCACCCAGACTACACAGGTGAGCTCCAACCCAACTAGAGTCCTTTAACTCTTTGTGTTCGGCCAGAGCCAGAGGTTACAGTCCTCCACCCTTTTACGAGGGGCCACCAGACCCTTAAGATCTGGTGCAGGTTTTTCTGGATGAGAGGAGTGAAAGCAGGGGTCAAGTCCGCGAAAAAAAAAGTGTGGCAACTCACCCAAGATTTCTAATACACCCCCCCCCCCTCCCCCAGTTTGCACAAAAAAAAAAAAAAAAATGTCCATGTTAAAACTTGACATCTTGCACAGTTCCAGGCTACTTACAGGCCGCAGGCATACATCTGCCTGTGGTTTATAAGAGTTTAGCAACAGGGCAAGACTCATTGCTCAGTCACAGACATTAACTGTATACCCATTTTTTTTATAACAGGTTAACCCTCTGTGTTATTCTAGCAGGGGGCTGTTCACATCACCATTTAAATGTACGCTCAGAATATACAAAAAGAATTGCCAACACATACCGTGGTGTACTGGCATTGGTCTATTTAACTTTAATGGCCTAAACGTAGTCGACTAGTGACTAAGTTTTAGTTCATTCACTTCACGTATATGTTTACTTTGCAGCACTGTAAAGCACAGCAGACCACACTTTTTAGTCACACTAAGTAAACATATACATACAGAAAATGGACTAAACAGACACTAGCCCTTGATTATGTTTAGGCCACTAAAGTGAATAGGGTCATTGCCACTACACTGCAGTGTACTCTAAGTGTAAGGTTAAATCATGATGTGAATATATAGGACCATATATAGTAGCCAGAAAAGGAGAGAACAGAGGTAACATTTTAGGCTCTGCACTTTTCCAGCATCTATAGTGCCCCAAACAGTAATAATGCTCCCCTATAGAGATTACCAGCCCTCTTGTATAGCCCCTATATGGCAGTAGGCCCTGACCGGTTAGTTACCATCACAGTCCGACTCCACATTAGTGGCTGTTCTGCTCCTCATTGGCAGGCAGCGAAGGGCCCGGTGTATTCTAGCAGACTTGACTGTCTCAGCACATCTACCCCCAGCAGCCATTGCCCTGTTAAAGTGGTAGAGGTCGGCTGCATTCCTAACGTGGTGGTGATGGCCCTGGGTGACTATCACTCAAGAATACACACTGTAACAAATTACCTTTCTGATAACAAACTGTAACAAACCCTTCATAGAATTGAGGACACAGCCCATTTTGGTCTTGGAGTCACAGAAAGTTAAGTTTTTTTACGTTTTCATTTTTTCCTCGTCGCTTTCTAAGAGCTATAACTAATTTTGACATCCACAGACCCATAAGAGGCTTGTTTTTGCACGACCAATTGTACTTGGTAATGACATCACTCATTGTATTGCCCAACCAAAAATATATATATAATTTGTGAGGGAAATTGAAAAGTAAAACACAATTTTGCAACTTTAGGGGAGGGGGGGGGGGGGGGGGTTTGTTTATTTGGAGTGCACTTTATGGTTAAAATTATATACCATCTTTATTCTGTGGGTCAATATGATTAAAAGGATATTCATGTCTACATGCATTTCTTTTATTGTACTACTTAAAAAAAAAAAAAAAAAAGTCAAGCATTTAAAAATAAGTAAATAAATAAATAGTACTCTATAACTTTTTTAATTTTCCCTACAGGGCTGTATGAGGGCAAATTTTTTGCGTCATGATCTGTAATGTTCATCAGTACCACTTTTGCACATAAGACTTTATATAATAAGGAAAGTCCCCAAAGTCAACTAGAAGGAGTGATTACAGCTATAATAGGGCCCTTAGGATTCAGTGTTTTAAAAGATGCCACAAGTACAGAATTAGAGTGTTTAGATAATCTTATAGATTTGCAGGAGGCAGTGGATAGTGAACATCATGCCACTAGTGAATGTATGTCTGTATGTCACTAGAAGAATTCAAGGGAGGCATGAAATCTTCTTCCCCCCCCCCCCCCCCCAAGTAACCCCAGGAAGCCATTTGGATGTCTTCCAAAATAAAGTTTTACAAGAAGTGAAAACACTAGTGTATAAAAAGGATCCTTGCAATCTCGGGTACGGAGAGAAATCAACACTTGACCACCTTAAAAAAAAAAATAAGGATATTGTGATCAAAAGATCCGATAGAGGTGGCAATGTTGTCGTCATGCTAGATGAGTATTAATCAAAAGAAGCATTGCGACAGCTAAGCAATTCCCTCACGTACCAGAGACTGCAAGGTAATCCTTTTTCTAAAATGAAATCCAATCTTCAATCCCTTCTCAGGAAAAACGTTGAGAACGGTGTTATCTCCAGAAAGAGAGTAGAGAAACTTTTTACTACACACCTGTCCTACCCGCGATGATACTTCTTGCCAAAGGTGCATGAGACCTTGTCAACCCCCCCACCCCCACCCCCGGGAGACCCATTGTCTTGGGGAGGGGCTCTGTCACAGAGCCTTTATCCAAATATTTGGAATGACTGCTGCAACCCCTTTTGCAAGAAGTGCCATAGCTGGTTAAGGACACTAATCAATTCCTTACATGCATACAAAATTTACCGTGGTCAGACAACATGATCCTTGCTTCAATAGATATAGAAAGTCTCTATATCAGCATACCGCGAAAACTTGTATACCTGAAATTTTATCCCATTCCAACAAAACACAACACAAGTCATTTTTGAAGCACTCTCTTTCATTCTGGAGAATAAAATGTTCCAATTTGATGATGTTTGGTACAGACAAATCGGGGGGGGGGGGGGGGGGGGGGGGGGGTGGCCATGGGCACCCCCGTGGCCTTTACTTTTGCGTATGTAGCCACATTTGAAAGCAGGTATATCTTTACAGATAAGAACCCTTTCCTGAGGTCCGTCAGGTGCTATATCAGATTTGTCGATTACGTATTCATCGCCTGGGATGGCACCTCAACGGACTTCAGGGACTTTGTTTATTTTCTAAATGTAAGTAACGATATGAACTTTAGGTTTACATAGAATTTTTGGATGTCTTGGTGGAAATAAAAGATGGCAGCCTGTGTACCTCTGGCTATAGAAACCCCAATCTCAAACTCTCTTCCTCAGTTCTCCAGCTACCATCCGTATCATATTAAAAATTCTTTACCTAACTGACCAACATGTGATGGTGACATCATCACGGGTCCTACATCTCCATCATCTAGCAGTCTGGGCAAGGGGAGGAGACGGAGGGAGGGTAAGAATAATTCAGAAGTTGGTCCTGCATGACTAATGTAACAGGGACAGCGTTCCTCCTTTGGAAAAAGCAAAGGAACGCCATTCCTGTGCGTTCCTGCAGGACTCCAGAAGCCTAGGAGCGTGTATGGCAGAAGATTGAATCAACAACCTCTCCTCCGGACCATAACCCTTCCATTCTACCAAATATTGGAAGGAATTTTGGACCTTGTGACTGTCCAAAATCTTCCCAACCTCATATTCCATCTCACCATCAATCCCCACCTGAGGTGGAGGTCAAATCGCCGGAGTCAGAGATGGAATGTGGACCTTCAAAAGGGAACGATGAAATACATTATGCACCTTGAAAGAAGCTGGTAATTTCATTTTATAAGAAACGGGATTATAACCTTTAAAACCTTGTAAGGCCCAATAAGCCTTGGGGCCAATTTACCTGATTGTACTTTTAAATGAAGAATTTTTGTAGACAACCAAACTTTGTCCCCAACATTAAACCCTGTGCCCCAAGTGCATCTCTTGTTGGCAAACCTCTTCTGTTTACCTAACGGGCAATTTCTATGCCTACGGCGCATAAATAGTACAGATGAAATGTTTTTAGCCCAAGCTGGAGAACTGAAGAGGAGACCAAAGGCACGGGGATACCCGGAAAAAATTCTGAACAAAGCGCTCATTCGAGCATTTTTCCAAGACAGGAAGAATCTCCTGTATAAGAAAAGGAAAAGGAGGAGGGCGTAAGCTTAAGTCCACCTCGCTTCTCCTTTTCTTTTAAATATAGCCCACTAGAAAAGACAATCAGATAAGTGATCAATAAAAATTGGGCACTTATAAAAAACGATACCGAATTAGGCAAACTCGTGCATGAAAGACCATTAATAGCATTTAGACGCTACAAGAATCTGAAAGATGTCATCACCAGTAGCAACTTCCAGTCAAAACCAAAAAATACTGACTGGCTGTTTAGAACCGGGATATAAAATTTTTTATTACATGCAGGACCCAATGGGTGGTATATACAATGATATGCCCATGTGGCCGGTTCTATATAAGCAGCACAAAACGCTCTCTCAATACAAGATTTAGGGAACATGTATATTCAGTTCATTCCAGAAAAGGTGCTCCACGCTTTATTGACCATATGAACTTAGTTCACGGAGGGGACTGTAATACTCTGCTCTTTCAAGGTCTTGAAGTTGTCTCCAGCAAAGAAAATATGGATAAAAGAAAATTACGGCTTCAAACCGAAGCTAAATGATTATCAAATTAAATGCTGTGGGCAATTTGGGATTAAATGAAAGAGTATATAACAGTGTCTTCCTATGATCGGTTTTTAATGTGTCAGCAAAGTTTTTTTTTTTTTATGTTTTCTGTTATTTCTAATGTTTCACCATTTTTGTTAACTACACACCTGTCCAGCACACGTCATCAGGAGGAGTTCCTTTATACGGTGACGTGAGACAGAACAGGTAGGGTCTGATGAGGCGTGCTGACGCACGTGCAACAGCTGTAACAGCTTATGGCTGACTAGCTGCGTCCCTAGAAGATCATCCGTGTATACCCTCTGTCTACACGGGTAGACACACGGGTAGATACAAAATATATGTAAACAAAAATAAACATATGTGGTATCGCCGCATGCGTAAATGTCGGAACTATAAAAATTATAATGTTAATTTAACCGCACGGTCTATGGCGTACATGTAAAAAATTTCCAAAGTACAACATTTTTATAAAAAGTTATCAAAAAGTCAGATCAAAACAATCATGGTACCAATAAAAACTTCAGATCACTGCGCAAAAATTATGCCCTCATACCACCCCTTATACGGAAGAATAAAAAAGTTATAGGGGTCAGAAGAGGATAATTTTAAACATACTAATTTTGGTGCATGTAGTTATAATTTTTTTTTAAGTAGCAAAATAAAGAAAAACCTATATAAATTGGGTATCCTTAAAGCCGTATGGACCTGCAGAATAAATATATGGTGTCATTTTTACCGAAGAGTGCACTGCTTAGAATTGGAAGCCCAAAATTTCATTTTTTTTCCAATTTTGCCCCACAAATATTTTTTGGGGGGGTTTACCGTAAATTTGGTGGTGAAATAATTGATGTCAGTACAAGGAACAATTGGTGACACAAAAAATAAGGCCTCATATGAGTCTGTAGGTGCAAAATTGAAAGCCTTATGATTTTAGAAGGTGATGAGGAAAAAACGAAAGTGCAAAAATGGAAAAACCCAGTGTACTTAAGGGGTTAAAAATTTTTTTTAATTAGTTTACTTTCACTTTTTTAGGTAACCCATAGGGAATTTTTCAAGCAATCTTCAGATTGCTTACACTGAGTAATGCTGCGCTGTTGCATAGCATTTCTCAATGTTATTGGTGATCTGCTAGTAGAGCCTGGCTCAGCAGGCTCTATCAGCAGATTGAAGCTGGGAACTACACGGAGCAGGTGAGAGTACCTCTGACAGGGGAGCAAACTGATTGGACCCCTGCATACATTTTGTGGCATAGCCAATCAGTTTAGGGGGACAGTGATTGTGGCACTTAAGGGGTTAATGAAGGAGAACAGCAAGAACACTTCTCTGTCATTGACTGTAAGTTCATAGCTGCTGACAACTCCTGCACTCGTTTGATAGTTGGTCTGCTGCTCAGGATGTAAGTGTACTTCCTGGTGCATTAAGTACCAGGGCACCAAGATGTATATTTACCTCCAATGGGGGAGATTTATTAAGACCTGTGCAGTGGATAAGTTGACCAGTTGCCCATAACAACCAATCAGATTGCTTCTTGAAACATGAAAAAAGCCATCTGATTTGTTGCTATAGGCAACTGCTCCACTTTTCCTCTGCACTTTTCCTCTTTGTATAGCTCCCCCAATGCTCTTAAGGGGTTATCATTCTGATAATACACTGTAACAAAAACCTCCTTATGTCCCTATCATCATAACACTGTAAAAAATCTCCTCTTGTAATCTTCTTACTACTGGGGTGTGAAACACTGTAGCAAACCTCCTCCTCATGTAATCTCCTTACTACTGGGGTGACACACTGTAACAAACCTCCTCCTCATGTAATCTCCTTACTACTGGGTTGACAGACTATAACAAACCCCCTCCTTATGTAATCTTTTACTACTGGGGTGACACACTAACAAACCTCCTCCTCATGTAATCTCCTTACTACTCGGGTGATACAATGTAACAAACCTCCTCATGTAATTACCTTACTACTATGGTGACACACTGTAAAAAAAAACAACTCTTAATGTAATTACCCTACTACTGTGGTGACACACTGTAACAAATCTCCTTCCATGTAATTACCTTACTGGAGTGACATGTGACCTCTCCTCCAGCTCAGCTCAGCCCCACCTCTTCCAAAGCATCACACAGGTCTTTCAGCCACGATTTTCCTCTTTTCCACAGTTATGCACCACCCCCAACATGTGATGGTGACATCATCACGGGTCCTACATCTCCATCATCTAGCAGTCTGGGCAAGGGGAGGAGACGGAGGGACGGTAAGAATAATTCAGAAGTTGGTCCTGCATGACTAATGTAACAGGGACAGCGTTCCTCCTTTGGAAAAAGCAAAGGAACGCCGTTCCTGTGCATTCCTGCAGGACTCCAGAAGCCTAGGAGCGTGTATGGCAGAAGATTGAATCCACAACCTCTCCTCCGGACCATAACCCTTCCATTCTACCAAATATTGGAAGGAATTTTGGACCTTGTGACTGTCCAAAATCTTCCCAACCTCATATTCCATCTCACCATCAATCCCCACCTGAGGTGGAGGTCTAATCGCCGGAGTCAGAGATGGAATGTGGACGTTCAAAAGGGAACAATGAAATACATTATGTACCTTGAAAGAAGCTGGTAATTTCATTTTTATAAGAAACGGGATTATAACCTTTAAAACCTTGTACATTAAACCCTGTGCCCCAAGTGCATCTCTTGTTGGCAAACCTCTTCTATTTTTCTTGGGCTTTTTACAGGTTCTTCTGAACCTGTACCCAAACAAACAGTTTGTTTATTGATTTATCCACCTCTGGATTGTTACTAGAAGCTTCTGGACAAGAGGTGAACCGAGGATTGAACCATACACACACAAGAATGGTGACATAACGGTAGAAGAGTTTTCTTAATTATTGATTGCAAATTCTGCCAGTGCCAAGTATATAACCCACTCATTTTGCTTGTCAGTAACATAACACCAAAGATATTGCTTACTACTCTGTTTTTTTTTTTGTTACTGTTTGGCCGTTGGACTGAGGGTGATACGCGGAAGAAAAGGACAATTCAACCCCCAGTCTTTTACAAAACGCCTGCCAAAATTTGGACACAAATTGTACCCCTCTTTCAGAAACAACATTAACAGGTAACCCATGGTAACGAACAACATGTCTGACACATAAGTCCGCTAACACTTGAGCAGAGGGAAGTCTCTGGAGTGGTATCAAATGGCATTGTTTGCTGAATCTGTCCACTATTACCCACAGAAGTTTTACTCTCAGAATTGGGTAAATCCATCATGAAATCCATGGAAATATGAGTCCACGGTTTCTCTGGGATAGGAAGTGGACATAATTCACCAGCAGAGCATAATCAGGGAGACTTTGCCTGGGCACAAGTCTAACAAGCCAACACAAAGGCCTTAACATCTCTACTGAGAGTAGGCCACCAAAAAAACTCCTTTGAATTAATTTCTTTGTGCCTAGGATACCTGGGTGACCTGCCAAGAGAGAACTATGGCCCTCCTTAATTATATGAAGGTGATGAGGAGGATTTCCTGAGGAGCATGAGGAGGAACCAAACCTTGATTGGCTTGGATCTCAGATGTCAAATCTGAGAAGATGGCTGATATCACAATACCTTTTGGCAAAATAGTGTCAGGGTCAGAATCCAAGGCCTCACAGGCACTGAAACTCTGAAATAGAGCATCCGTTCTTATATTCTTAGACCCTGGTATGTAAGTAATAGGGAAATTTACCCTGGTAAAGAACAAAGCCCAACGAGCTTGAAGTCGTTTGTGTCACGATGCCGGCTGGCAGGAGGTGGATCCTCTGTGCCAGAGAGGGATTGGCGTGGACCGTGCTAGTGGACCGGTTCTAAGTCACTACTGGTTTTCACCAGAGCCCGCCGCAAAGCGGGATGGTCTTGCTGCGGCGGTAGTGACCAGGTCGTATCCACTAGCAACGGCTCAACCTCTCTGACTGCTGAAGATAGGCGCGGTACAAGGGAGTAGACAGAAGCAAGGTCGGACGTAGCAGAAGGTCGGGGCAGGCAGCAAGGATCGTAGTCAGGGGCAACGGCAGGAGGTCTGGAACACAGGCTAGGAACACACAAGGAAACGCTTTCACTGGCACAATGGCAACAAGATCCGGCGAGGGAGTGCAGGGGAAGTGAGGTATACATAGGGAGTGCACAGGTGAACACACTAATTAGAACCACTTGCGCCAATCAGCGGCGCAGTGGCCCTTTAAATCGCAGAGACCCGGCGCGCGCGCGCCCTAGGGAGCGGGGCCGCGCGCGCCGGGACAGGACCGACGGAGAGCGAGTCAGGTACGGGAGCCGGGGTGCGCATCGCGAGCGGGCGCCACCCGCATCGCGAATCGCATCCCGGCTGGAGGCGGTATCGCAGCGCACCGGGTCAGTGGATCTGACCGGAGCGCTGCAGTAGCGAGAGTGTAGCGAGCGCTCCGGGGAGGAGCGGGGACCCGGAGCGCTCGGCGTAACAGTACCCCCCCCCCCTTGGGTCTCCCCCTCTTCTTAGAGCCTGAGAACCTGAGGAGCAGACTTTTGTCTAGGATATTGTCCTCAGGTTCCCAGGATCTCTCTTCAGGACCACAACCCTCCCAATCGACCAAAAAAAAAGTTTTCCCTCTGACCTTCTTGGAGGCCAGTATCTCCTTTACGGAGAAGATGTCCGAGGAGCCGGAAACAGGAGTGGGAGAAACAAGTTTGGGAGAGAAACGGTTGATGATGAGTGGTTTAAGAAGAGAAACGTGAAAGGCATTAGGAATACGAAGAGAAGGAGGAAGAAGAAGTTTGTAAGAGACAGGATTAATCTGGCACAAAATTTTGAAAGGACCAAGATAGCGTGGTCCCAATTTGTAGCTAGGGACACGGAAGCGGACATATTTAGCGGAGAGCCATACCTTGTCTCCAGGAGAAAAAATGGGGGGAGCTCTTCTTTTCTTATCAGCAAACTTCTTCATGCGTGATGAAGCCTGTAAGAGAGAATTTTGGGTCTCTTTCCATATGGTGGAAAGATCACGAGATATTTCATCCACAGTGGGCAAACCAGAGGGCAAGGGAGTAGGGAGGGGGGGAAGAGGGTGACGGCCGTACACCACGAAAAATGGGGATTTGGAGGAAGATTCAGAGACTCTGAAGTTATACGAGAATTCGGCCCATGGTAGAAGATCTGCCCAGTCATCCTGGCGGGAGGAAACAAAATGCCGTAAATAATCACCCAGGACCTGGTTAATTCTTTCTACTTGCCCATTGGATTGAGGATGATAGGCAGAAGAAAAGTTTAATTTAATCTTGAGTTGTTTACAGAGAGCCCTCCAGAATTTTGACACGAATTGGACGCCTCTGTCCGAGACGATCTGCGTAGGCAACCCGTGAAGACGAAAAATGTGTACAAAAAATTATTTTGCCAACTGAGGCGCTGAAGGGAGACCAGGAAGAGGGATGAAATGTGCCATCTTGGAGAATCGATCAACGACCACCCAAACAACAGTGTTGCCACGGGATGGGGGTAAGTCTGTAATAAAGTCCATACCAATCAGAGACCAAGGCTGTTCGGGGACAGGCAGAGGATGAAGAAGACCAGCGGGCTTCTGGCGAGGAGTCTTATCCCGGGCACAGACAGTGCAGGCTCGCACAAAATCCACAACATCCGTCTCCAGAGTCGGCCACCAATAGAAACGAGAGATGAGTTGCACGGATTTCTTGATGCCCGCATGACCTGCGAGATGGGAGGAGTGACCCCATTTGAGGATTCCGAGGCGTTGGCGTGGAGAGACGAAGGTCTTCCCTGGAGGAGTTTGCCTGATGGAGGCTGGAGAAGTGGAGATCAGGCAGTCAGGAGGAATGATGTGTTGCGGAGAGAGCTCTACTTCCGAGGCATCCGAGGAACGAGAGAGAGCATCGGCCCTAATGTTCTTATCGGCAGGCCGAAAGTGAATTTCAAAATTAAATCGGGCAAAGAACAGAGACCACCTGGCCTGGCGAGGATTCAGCCGTTGGGCAGACTGGAGATAGGAGAGGTTCTAGTGATCGGTGTAAATAATAACTGGAAATCTTGATCCCTCCAGCAGATGCCTCCATTCCTCAAGTGCTAATTTAATGGCTAGTAGCTCTCGATCCCCGATGGAATAGTTCCTCTCCGCCGGAGAGAAGGTACTAGAAAAAAAACCACAAGTAACAGCATGCCCGGAAGAATTTTTTTGTAGAAGGACCGCTCCAGCTCCTACTGAGGAGGCATCAACCTCCAATAGGAAGGGTTTAGATGGGTCAGGTCTGGAGAGCACGGGAGCCGAAGAAAAGGCAGACTTGAGCTGTTTAAAGGCGTCTTCCGCTTGAGGAGGCCATGACTTAGGATTGGCATTCTTTTTGGTTAAAGCCACGATAGGAGCCACAATGGTAGAAAAATGTGGAATAAATTGTCTGTAATAATTGGCGAACCCCAAAAAACGTTGGATAGCACGGAGTCCGGAGGGGCGTGGCCAATCTAAGACGGCAGAGAGTTTGTCTGGATCCATTTGTAGTCCCTGGCCAGAGACCAAGTATCCTAGGAAAGGAAGAGATTGACATTCAAACAGACATTTCTCCATTTTGGCATAAAGTTGATTGTCACAAAGTCTCTGAAGAACCATGCGGACATGCTGGCGGTGTTCTTCTAGGTTGGCAGAAAAAATCAGGATATCGTCCAGATACACAACAACACAGGAATATAAGAGATCACGAAAAATTTCATTAACAAAGTCTTGGAAGACGGCAGGGGCGTTGCACAGGCCAAAGGGCATGACCAGATACTCAAAGTGTCCATCTCTAGTGTTAAATGCCGTTTTCCATTCATCCCCCTCTCTGATGCGGATGAGATTATAAGCACCTCCTAAGTCCAGTTTGGTAAAGATGTGGGCACCTTGGAGGCGATCAAAGAGTTCAGAGATGAGAGGTAGGGGGTAGCGGTTCTTTACCGTGATTTTATTAAGACCGCGGTAGTCAATGCAAGGACGTAGGGAGCCATCTTTTTTGGACACAAAGAAAAATCCGGCTCCGGCAGGAGAGGAGGATTTGCGGATAAAGCCCTTTTTTAAATTTTCCTGGATGTACTCAGACATAGCAAGAGTCTCTGGGGCAGAGAGAGGATAAATTCTGCCCCGGGGTGGAGTAGTGCCCGGGAGGAGGTCAATAGGACAGTCATAAGGCCTGTGAGGAGGTAGAGTCTCAGCTTGTTTTTTGCAAAAAACATCCGCAAAGTCCATATAGGCCTTAGGGAGACCGGTTACAGGGGGAACCACAGGGTCACGGCAAGGAGAACTGGGAACCGGTTTAAGGCAGTCCTTGAAACAAGAGGAACCCCAACTCTTGATCTCCCCAGTGGACCAATCCAGGGTTGGGGAATGGTGTTGAAGCCAGGGTAGTCCGAGGAGAATTTCGGAAGTGCAATTGGGGAGGACCAAAAACTCAATTTTCTCGTGATGAGGTCCGATGCACATTAGGAGGGGCTCCGTGCGGAAACGTATGGTACAGTCCAATCTTTCATTGTTAACACAATTGATGTAGAGGGGTCTGGCGAGACTGGTCACCGGGATGTTGAACCTGTTGATGAGAGAGGCCAAAATAAAATTTCCTGCAGAGCCGGAATCCAAGAAGGCCATAGTAGAGAAGGAGAAGGTAGAGGCAGATATCCGCACAGGCACAGTAAGACGTGGAGAAGCAGAGTTGACATCAAGGACTGTCTCACCTTTGTGCGGAGTCAGCGTACGTCTTTCCAGGCGGGGAGGACGGATAGGACAATCCTTCAGGAAGTGTTCGGTACCGGCACAGTACAGGCAGAGATTCTCCATGCGGCGTCGTGTCCTCTCTTGAGGTGTCAGGCGAGACCGGTCGACCTGCATAGCCTCCACGGCGGGAGGCACAGGAACGGATTGCAGGGGACCAGAGGAGAGAGGAGCCGGGGAGAAAAAACGCCTCGTGCGAACAAAGTCCATATCCTGGCGGAGCTCCTGACGCCTTTCGGAAAAACGCATGTCAATGCGAGTGGCTAGATGAATGAGTTCATGTAGGTTAGCAGGGATTTCTCGTGCGGCCAGAACATCTTTAATGTTGCTGGATAGGCCTTTTTTAAAGGTCGCGCAGAGGGCCTCATTATTCCAGGATAGTTCAGAAGCAAGAGTACGGAATTGTACGGCGTACTCGCCAACGGAAGAATTACCCTGGACCAGGTTCAACAGGGCAGTCTCAGCAGAAGAGGCTCGGGCAGGTTCCTCAAAGACACTTCGAATTTCCGAGAAGAAGGAGTGTACAGAGGCAGTGACGGGGTCATTGCGGTCCCAGAGCGGTGTGGCCCATGACAGAGCTTTTCCAGACAGAAGGCTGACTACGAAAGCCACCTTAGACCTTTCAGTAGGAAACTGGTCCGACATCATCTCCAAGGGCAGGGAACATTGAGAAAGAAAGCCACGGCAAAATTTAGAGTCCCCATCAAATTTATCCGGCAAGGATAGTCGTAGGCCTGAAGCGGCCACTCGCTGCGGAGGAGGTGCAGGAGCTGGCGGAGGAGATGATTGCTGAAGCTGTGGTAGTAGCTGCTGTAGCATCACGGTCAGTTGAGACAGCTGGTGGCCTTGTTGCGCTATCTGTTGTGACTGCTGGGCGACCACCGTGGTGAGGTCGGCGACAACTGGCAGAGGGACTTCAGCGGGATCCATGGCCGGATCTACTGTCACGATGCCGGCTGGCAGGAGGTGGATCCTCTGTGCCAGAGAGGGATTGGCGTGGACCGTGCTAGTGGACCGGTTCTAAGTCACTACTGGTTTTCACCAGAGCCCGCCGCAAAGCGGGATGGTCTTGCTGCGGCGGTAGTGACCAGGTCGTATCCACTAGCAACGGCTCAACCTCTCTGACTGCTGAAGATAGGCGCGGTACAAGGGAGTAGACAGAAGCAAGGTCGGACGTAGCAGAAGGTCGGGGCAGGCAGCAAGGATCGTAGTCAGGGGCAATGGCAGGAGGTCTGGAACACAGGCTAGGAACACACAAGGAAACGCTTTCACTGGCACAATGGCAACAAGATCCGGCGAGGGAGTGCAGGGGAAGTGAGGTATACATAGGGAGTGCACAGGTGAACACACTAATTAGAACCACTTGCGCCAATCAGCGGCGCAGTGGCCCTTTAAATCGCAGAGACCCGGCGCGCGCGCGCCCTAGGGAGCGGGGCCGCGCGCGCCGGGACAGGACCGACGGAGAGCGAGTCAGGTACGGGAGCCGGGGTGCGCATCACGAGCGGGCGCCACCCGCATCGCGAATCGCATCCCGGCTGGAGGCGGTATCGCAGCGCACCGGGTCAGTGGATCTGACCGGAGCGCTGCAGTAGCGAGAGTGTAGCGAGCGCTCCGGGGAGGAGCGGGGACCCGGAGCGCTCGGCGTAACAGTTTGGCAGACTCTAGAAAAGTTAAATTTTTGTGATCAGTGAGGATTGTAACCTGATTCATGGCCCCTTCTAGATAATGTCTCCATTCTTCAAATGCCTATTTGATGGCTAACAACTCTCGATTACCCCTGTCATAGTTCCTTTTTGCAGTAAAGAACATGAGAGAAAGCACATGGACGTGAGTATGGTCCAGTGTTCCCTGTGACAACACTGCTCCTACCCCGTCCTCTGAGGCCTCAATTTCCATTGTGAATGGTTTGCTTAGATCAGGTTGGAGCAATACCAACACAAAGGCAAAACTTCTCCTGAGGTTATAAAAACTGCCAGCGCCTCAGGATACCAATCATTTAGGTCTGCCCCTTTATGGGTAAGATCAGTCAATGGTATAGCAATCACAGAGACATTCTTTATGAATTTTCTGTAGTAGTTGGCAAACCCTAGAAATATCTGCAAGGCTTTTAGCGAGGTGGGTCTCACCCACTCAATCACAGCCTTGACCTTGGCAGGATCCATCTGGTATCTACTAGGTGTTAAAATGTAACACCTCTTTAACAGCAAACTCACATTTCTCAAGTTTGACAAGTAGTTTATTCTGAGGAAGGACCTGCAGGACAGCATGGACATTATTAGTGTGTGAAGACCAGTCAGGAGAATATATGAGAATATCGTCCAGATAGAAAACCATAAATCTCCCTAAAAACTCCCAGAATATGTCGTTAACCAGATTTTGAAACACTGCAGGGGCATTACTCAAACCAAAATGCCCTTCAGGTGTATTAAAGGCAGTTTTCCACTCGTCCCCCTCCTTTAGGCGAATAAGATTGCATGTCCCCCGATAATCAAGCTTTTAAACCAATTTGCACCCTGTATCTGATTAAACAGGTCAGGAGTTAAAGGCAAAACATATTGATTTTTTTTACCTTTATTTGATTCAATCCTCTAATCAATGCAGGGTCTGAGACTACCACTTTTTTAGAGACAAAGAAAAACCCAGCCCCTATGGGGACACCGAGGGTCGAATATGACCTTTCTGTAATCTGGTTTCGATATACTCTTTCATGGCTCCTCTTTTGGGACCCGACAAATTGTAAATACACCTCTTGGGGTATTTAACTCTGAAATAGAGAAATAAAGTCTGGGATTTTGCTCTAAGCCACATTAAGAGAACCAGCACATTTACACCCCCATTGGATCAATTCATGAGAAGTCTAATCAAAAACTGGATTATGGCACTGTAGTCATGGCAACCCTAGGATCATTAGTACGAGAAAGGAAAAAAGGTGACTGGGTCTATGGGGATTACTATAGTGATGTTCTGGTGAGATTGGGTTGGTGGAGTGGTAGGGTGTTGTCAGTGTGTCTGTGTATATGGGACGATGGTTATGGTAGTGTGTTATATATTGTGAATGTGATATGTATGGTAATGAATGTACGAGAGTGTATGGCGGTGTAAGAGATGTGTTGAAAATGTATGACAGTGTGTGTGAGTGTGTGTGTGTATGATGTGTGTATGGCTGAGGCGTGTATGTTAGTGTAGCTGTGATAGAGGTTAGGTGTGATGGGTGAATGTGAAGAGGACAAAGAGAAAAAAGGAGAGAGAAAGAAGGAAAAGTGGAATGATTTGTACTTGGATGCTTAAACAATTTATTTGTTATAAAATGACATACAATATATGGAAAAAAGTGCTGGGCCCTAGCACTTATGTTTTCCAATACACAATAAAAAATAATAATAATCAATAAAAAACAAATTGATATATATAGTACTACACTGATAATACCAAGTCAAATAATTATACCATAGAGTCAGTATTCAATAGTCATAAAGTCAATAGTTCAAAGCACTGGACAGAAGCTCTGCTTCAAGTAACTGATGTTAATATTCACGTATATTGTTCAGTATGTCCCACTGGACCATGTACCCAATTGGCCAATGTACAGTATCGGTGCTGCGACCGAAAAGAAGTTAGTAAGTTATCCACGGTACTGCGACCGTACTTATGCAGTGTCTCCAATGCAAAGGTGAAAGAAACAATCAATTGTAAAGTGAAACAAAGTTATGGATATAGCGGTACTGCGACCGTGGGGACAATCTCGTCCCCTAGAAACAAAGTATTCGATATAGCAATATTGCGGCTGTGATATGAGAAGGATACAAGCCTGTAGTAGTATAGCTGTTGGCGTTGCTGCGACCGCGCTGGATACAGCAGAGCGGGAAAGCCGCAGGATGTACTGCGGTCCTGTGGTGGGACAGACAGAGGAGGCTCCAGCAGTTGCAAATATAGGTAAGCAGATAAGGGGGAGAAGATGTCAGGTACTATGTACCGCTCACCCGGTGCTTCCTGTAGCTTCTGCAGTGTCCATCCTCTCTGCAGGTGAAGAAATTATGCTGTACCGGCCAGCGGTGACCGGAGCTGGTGGTGATGGGCGCGTGTGTGGTCCCGGGCGCGCTAGGATGATTTCCTTGGTCTGTGCTTAGCCTCAGGATTAGATTAGTTGTTGCAGTGCTTGAGAGTAGTAGTGCTTGACTTGGTATGCTAGGACTAGATGCATTTCGGACATGCTAGGTCCATCCTCAGTAGTCTAATGATCTGCTGCCATGATAGGCCTTAAATACAGTCCAAGTACAATTTTGGAGGGAAACAGGGAAACAGAAAAAACAGGGAGGCGGATCCAATTTTGGAAAAACCGGCATGGATCCAGGCTCAGGATAGAGAAATGGTGGGAATAGTAGGCAAAGAGAATAGGAAGTAAAGATACACAAAAAAAAAAAAAAAAAGGTGAGATAAGAATAATGTATGTTACATGAGGAGGTATAGTAAAAGTGTACATGTGGATGTTCTGTTGGTTTTTGGGAATATTGATAATATATAATGAATATATAATGATAATTCCAGTATAGTAGGATATTATTTTCTCTGTGGGGGATGTGTAGACGATAAGTATGAAAATAGATAAGTTATGTGTGGGGGAGTATAGCTGTAGTATAGAGAAGATATATAGAGTACACCCACACAAGACTATCAAAAATACCCATCTACATATTTATTATATTTATTTTGATTATGTCTGCTCAGATCATAATACACCATTGAATACAATTCATTATATATTATCAATATTCCCAAAAAACAACAGAACATCCACATATACACTTTTACTATACCTCCTCATGTAACATACATTATTTTTATCTCACCTTTTTTTTTTTTTTTTGTGTGTATCTTTACTTCCTATTCTCTTTGCCTACTATTCCCACCATTTCTTTATCCTGAGCCTGGATCCATGCCGGTTTTTCCAAAATATGATCCGCCTCCCTGTTTTTTCTGTTTCCCTCCAAAATTGTACTTGGACTGTATTTAAGGCCCATCATGGCAGCAGATCATTAGACTACTGAGGATGGACCTAGCAGGTCCGAAACGCGTCTAGTCCTAGCATACCAAGTCAAGCACTACTACTCTCAAGCACTGCAACAACTAATCTAACCCTGAGGCTAAGCACAGACCAAGGAAATCATCCTAGCACGCCCGGGACTACACACGCGCCCATCACCACCAGCTCGGGTCACCGCTGGCCGGTACAGCATAATTTCTTCACCTGCAGAGAGGATGGACACTGCAGAAGCTACAGGAAGCACCGGGTGAGCGGTACATAGTACCTGACATCTTCTCCCCCTTATCTGCTTACCTATATTTGCAACTGCTGGAGCCTCCTCTGTCTGTCCCACCACGGTACCGCAGTACATCCTGCGGCTTTCCCGCTCTGCTGTATTCAGCACGGTCGCAGCACCACCAACAGCTATACTACTACAGGCTTGTATCCTTCTCATATCACAGCCGCAATATTGCTATATCAAATACTTTGTTTCTAGGGGACGAGATTGTCCCCACGGTCGCAGTACCGCTATATCCATAACTTTGTTTCACTTTACAATTGATTGTTTCTTTCACCTTTGCATTGGAGACACTGCATAAGTACGGTCGCAGTACCGTGGATAACTTACTAACTTCTTTTCGGTCGCAGCACCGATACTGTGCATTGGCCAATTGGGTACATGGTCCAGTGGGACATACTGGACAATATACGTGAATATTAACATCAGTTACTTGAGAAGCAGAGCTTCTGTTCAGTGCTTTGAACTATTGGCTTTATGGCTATTGAATACTGACTCTATGGTATAATTATTTGACTTAGTATTATCAGTGTAGTACTATATATATCAATTTGTTTTTTATTGATTATTATTATTTTTTATTGTGTATTGGAAAACATAAGTGCTAGGGCCCAGCACTTTTTTCCATATATTGTATGTCATTTTATAACAAATAAATTGTTTAAGCATCCAAATACAAATCATTCCACTTTTCCTTCTTTCTCTCTCCTTTTTTCTCTTTGTCCTCTTCACATTCACCCATCACACCTAACCTCTATCACAGCTACACTAACATACACGCCTCAGCCATACACACATCATACACACACTCACACACACTGTCATACATTTTCAACGCATCTCATACACCGCCATACACTCTAGTACATTCATTACCATACATATCACATTCACAATATATAACACTCTACCATAACCATCATCCCATATACACAGACACACTGACAACACCCTACCACTCCACCAACCCAATCTCACCAGAACATCACTATAGTAATCCCCATAGACCTAGAGAACCAGTCACCTTTTTTCCTTTCTCGTACTAATTGCCATTTGGGTATATAGGAGATTATACCTTGACTGAAGTTCTCGGTCACCACAAACAGAGTACATCTCACAAACCTATTTTTTCTTTACCAACCCTAGGATCATATCAACTGATAGATCCTTTAACACAAAAAATGATATCCTCTCAAAATGTAGAGAACAGACCAGTAGACCCACCTCAGGAGTAACCAGGGACACCGTACCTTCAGACGGGGGGAGGGGGGGGGATATTATCTACTCCAGCAATGGGTATAGAGGAATATCAAGCGGCCTTATAAAATTCAAATTCACAAGTTACCTGCAGCACCTGAATCCGCAAACACTAAACCAGACACTGATTTTTCAGTAAAATTCACTTGAATTGGCAAAAATAGGTTAGAATAGTTGTTAGGAAATACCTGTGCGCCTGAATAGTCTCTCCTGAAACTACTCAGGCGCTGGAGTTTTCCTGGCTCCTGTCTAGGACAGGACTATATCGCATGACCTGGATCCCCACAGTAGAAGCATAAGCCCTGATTAGCCCACAGCTTCTTTTTCTGTGAAGAAAGTTTACCCAATTGCATGGGTTCCTTCGAGGTGACAGAGGGGAAAGCAAAGTCAGAAACAGAAAAGTGAGACATAGGGGTATCAGAGCATTCACGCCACCTTTCTCTCCTTCGGTCCAGGTGAACAGCCAGCATCATTGCCAGTTCTATTGAGTCGGGTGGAGGGTAACTAATTAAAAAGTCCTTGAGTCTGTCTGTCAAGCCCAGTCTGAACTTACACCTAAGTGCTGGATCATACCATCCAGAAGCCACACACCATTTTGGAAACTCAGCACAATAAACTTCTGCAGTATTACATCCGTGTTTTAAAATAGTCAGCTTACTCTCTGCAAAAGCCAAATGTTCGAGTTCATCATAGAGCAGACTGAGTGAGGCTCAGCCACTCATCCACTGAACTGAGTTCAGGAGCGGATGGGGAAGACAGAATACCCACTCCTGGGGATCTCCTTGCAATAAAGACTTAACTATACCAACCCACTGAGACTCCATAGTAGGGAGTATAATTTACAACTCTCCCGATATACAAAAAATAATTTGTGGTCACCAGAAAATCTGTCAGGCAACTTGATTTTAGGCTCAGTTGTTATAGAGGTAAAAATCTCTGGAAGTTGACCACGGCTGTCTGCTGAGGCTGAACATGTTCAGCAAGTGTTTGAACAAGATGGGGTGAAACCCTGCATTTGTTCCACCAATGCTGTCATGGCATCCATATCAGCAGTGAATAAATGCAGGAGAAAACTGTTTGGGTTTGTGAAAATGTCACGTATGGGCAGGGAACAGTGAAGCTAGAGCTGGGCGATATGACCAAAAATGTGTATCACGGTATTTTTGTAACTTATGGCTGTTCCACAGTATATAACCGTATTTCTCCCCCCCCCCCCCCCAATCATGTGACCCGCGAGCGCTGTTCTGCTTCTCCCCCCCCCCCCCAATTAATTATCAGCCCAGCGCTGTGCTGTCCCCATCGGGGAACTAATCCCATGTCACTAGAAAGCGCTGCCTTTCTCGTCCTCCTGTTTGTTGCGGGCCACCGGTGCTGGAAATCTGTACTGTACGCTGTATCCCTATGCCCGGGCTGCAAAAGATAAACAAAGTAAACTTTAACTCACCTCCCGTTGGCCCGGTACCGGCCTCACCTGCTTCCAGGGGACGGGAACGTCGGAGAGCCGTCAGCCTATCAGTGGTCGCAGCGATGTTACGCCTCGGCCGGTGATAAGCTGAGCCCACTGTCATGTAAGGAGCCGGCCGGCTTCTTACATGACAGTGCGCTCAAACTATCACTGGCCGAGGTGGAACATTGCTGCGGCTGCTGATAGACTGACGGCTCTCCAACGGGGGAAGGTGAGCTAAAGTTTATTTTGTTTAACTTTTGCAGCCCGGGCATAGGGATACAGCGTACAGTACAGAGTTCCAGCACCGGCGGCCCGCAACAAACAGGAGGACGAGGAGGGCAGCGCTTTCGGGTGACATGTGATTAGTTCCCCGATGGGGACAGCGCAGCACTGGGCTGATAATTAATTGGGGGGGGGGTGAGAAGCAGAACAGCGCTCACGGGTGACATATGTTTAGTTCCCCAATGTGGGGACAGCGCAGCACCGGGCTGATAATTAATTGGGGGGAGAGGGTTGAAGCAGAACAGCGCTTGCGGGTCACATATGATTAGTTCCCCGATGTGAGGACAGCGCAGCGCTGGGCTGATAATTCATTCATTTCCGAGGGGGAGGGGCCCAACCGGTATTGCAATATGGGAAAAATTCATATCGTGCAGGACAAAAATTTTGGTATTCGGTATGAATCGGTATACCGCCCAGCACTAAGTGAAGCCATAACTCAGTCACAGCCACTGTGCCTACCTATTGCCTATCCGCCCTAAATGATGGATCGACAACCAAGATGACAAACCCTCCCTGCTAAGTGCTAGGGCAGCGTTTTCAAAATAATAAAATACAAAAACAGTAGGAGTCGGGAAACAGCTGGAGGCACACAATCTAACAGAGATACACTAAGACACACACGGTCAAATCAAAGTCAGTCTAGCTGAGGTCTGTACCAGAAAATAGCACAGTACAGGAATGCAGAGCAAGAGAAGAGTCAAGGAAAAAGCCAAAGATCAATAACAAGCAGGTATCCAGTAAGTAGAGGTATTAGCTAAGGTATAACCTTTCACAGACAATAAAATGATCACTGCTTCTAGCTAGTAACTAGACAACCCAAGACATACAGGGTAGTGAAACCTGACATGATGGACCAGCTGCAATTGGGATGGCATTTTTTGGTCACAGAACAGGGGTTCGCTCCCACAGATTTACATTAGGGCCATTTTGTCATATCATTGCTCAGTACTAGGGATCGATCGATTATCGGTTTGGCCGATATTATCGGCCGATAATCACGATTTTGGGCATTATCGGTATCGGCAATTACCTTGCCGATAAGCCGATAATGCCCTGCCCCCCGCAATCGCCCCCCCCCCCCCCCCCGACCCGCCAGTTGATTTAAAAAAAAAAAGGTTTTCCAGAGGAGTACCCCTTTAACCCCTTAACGACGCAGGACGTATATTTACGTCCTGCGCCGGCTCCCGCGATATGAAGCATCATATCGCGTGGGTCCCGGCGCTAATCAACGGCCGGGACCCGCGGCTAATACCACACATCGCCGATCGCGGCGATGTGCGGTATTAACCCTTTAGAAGCGGCGGTCAAAGCTGACCGCCGCTTCTAAAGTGAAACTGAAAGTATCCCGGCTGCTCAGTCGGGCTGTTCGGGACTGCCGCGGTGAAATCGCGGTGAAATTATTTTGCGACAGAAGATAGTAACGGAAGAAATAGTTCATGAACATGAACTTTTTCAGACAGAACTTCATACGGATGTTTAAAAATGGAGAATTTTGTAGTGTGAAAGGGGCCTTCCGTTTGTATCCGTTATTGTTCAGTTAATAAAGCAAAAAAAAATATTTTGGTTCTTAGCATCCTTAGAAGTAAAAACGAATAAAAAAACGGATTGAAAAAACAGATGCCAACGGATGACATTAAAGGCTCATCCGTTTTCCATAGACTTCAATGTTAAATTTACTGTATCAGTTTTTTCTTCCATTGTTTTGACAGGAGAAAAAAATACTGCATGTACCGTCTTTTCTCCCATAAAAAAAAAAAAAAAAGGAAATTATCGCAGACGGTGCAAACGGATGTGAAAGGATTGTAAACAAAATCCGAGAGAATGCCCATTTTGATTGGTCGGTTCTTCCAGGTATTGACACATTTTGCAGATCTGGACTATCCTTAGCATTGTATGTTGAGGCTGGTTTCAAGTTACAATGGTCCACAAAAGACCATTGTATGTTGAAAATATAGTATGTTGAGGTTTTTGTAAAGTTGAGGGATCACTGTATATGCATTTTCCTGGTGATTTCATTGATTGCTGTATATGTATTTTCTTGGTGATTTCAGTGATTACTCCATAAGCATTTTCCTGGTGATTTCAGCGATTGTTCTATAAGCATTTTCTTGTTGATTTCTGTGATTGCTATATTAGCATTTTTCTGGTGATTTCAGTGATTGCTGTATAAGTATTTTCCTGGTGATTTAATAATTGTTCTATAAGTATTTTCCTGGTAATTTCAGTTATTGCTCTATAAGCATTTTCCTGGTGATTTCAGTGATTGCTTGATAAGCATCTTCCTGGTGATTTCAGTGATTGTTCTATAAGTATTTTCCTGGTTATTTCAGTGATTGCTCTACAGGCATTTTCCTGGTGATTTCAGTGATTGCTATATTAGCATTTTCCTAGTGATTTCAATGATTGTTCTATAAGCATTTTCCTGGTGATTTCAGTGATTGTTATAATAGCATTTTCCTAGTGATTTCAGTGATTGTTCTATAAGCATTTTCTAGGCGATTTCAGTGATTGTTGTATAAGTATTTTCCTGGTGATTTCAGTGATTGCATTATAAGCATTTTCCTGGTGATTTCAGTGACTGTTCTATAAGCATTTTTCTGGTGATTTCAGTGATTGCGTTATAAGCATTTTCCTGGTGATTTCAGTGATTGTTCTATAAGCATTTTCCTGGTAATTTGCATTTTCCTGTTGATTTCAGTGATTGCTATATTAGCATTTTCCAGGTAATTTCAGTCATTGCTGTTTAAGTGTTTTCCTGGTGATTTCAGTGATTGCTGTATGAGTATTTTCCTGGTGATTTCAGTGATTGCTGTATGAGCATTTTCCAGGTAATTTCAGTCATTGCTGTATAAGTGTTTTCCTGGTGATTTCAGTGATTGCTGTATGAGCATTTTCCTGCTGATTTCAGTGATTGCTGTATGAGCATTTTCCTGGTTATTTCAGTGATTGCGTTATAAGCATTTTCCTGGTGATTTCAGTGATTGCTATATTAGCATTTTCCAGGTAATTTCAGTCATTGCTGTATACGTGTTTTCCTGGTGATTTCAGTGATTGCTGTATGAGCATTTTCCTGCTGATTTCAGTGATTGCTATATGAGCATTTTCCTGCTGATTTCAGTGATTGCTATATTAGCATTTTCCAGGTAATTTCAGTCATTGCTGTATAAGTGTTTTCCTGGTGATTTCAGTGATTGCTGTATAAGTGTTTTCCTGGTGATTTCAGTGATTGCTGTATGAGTATTTTCCTGGTTATTTCAGTGATTGCGTTATAAGCATTTTCCTGCTGATTTCAGTGATTGCTATATTAGCATTTTCCAGGTAATTTCAGTCATTGCTGTATAAGCATTTTCCTGGTGATTTCAGTGATTGCTATATTAGCATTTTCCAGGTAATTTCAGTCATTGCTGTATAAGTGTTTTCCTGGTGATTTCAGTGATTGCTGTATGAGCATTTTCCTACTGATTTCAGTGATTGCTGTATAAGCATATTCCTGCTGATTTCAGTGATTGCTATATTAGCATTTTCCAGGTAATTTCAGTCATTGCTGTATAAGTGTTTTCCTGGTGATTTCAGTGATTGCTGTATAAGTGTTTTCCTGGTGATTTCAGTGATTGCTGTATGAGTATTTTCCTGGTGATTTCAGTGATTGCTATATTAGCATTTTCCAGGTAATTTCAGTCATTGCTGTATACAGTGGCGTTGCGACCCGGGTGCGGGGGGTGCGGCCCGCACCGGGTGACACCAACCTAATGGGGTGACACCAAGACGCTCCGCAGCACCCACACCCCCTCCCCAGCTACACTGACACCCCCCTATGTGCCCGACCGGCCTCCCATCCGTCAGCAACCCCCCCTGTGCTGTGTGTGCGGTGCGCCCGTCCGTTAGCAACCCCCCCCCCATTTCAGTGCGCCCGTCCGTCATCACGCCCCCCCCCCCCCTCTCACCTTCACCAGTACTGTGCCCGGCCTCCACTCCCACGTCTGCGCCGGCCTGACGTCACACCGCATGGCCGCGCAGGGGGACGTCAGTTACGTCACTCGCATTGCGCCCGGTGAGAAGGATCGCTGCGCTGGATGGGTGAGTATGTGTGTCTGTCTCTATCTATATTTGTGTGTGTGACTCTGTGTGTGTGTGTGTGTGACTGTGTGTGTTTGTGTGACTCTCTGAGTGTGTGTGTGACTCTGTGTATTTGTGTGACTCTGTGTGTGACTGTGTGTTTGTGTGACTCTGTGTGTGTGTGTGTGTGTGACTCTGTGTGTGACTCTGTGTGTGTGTGACTCTGTGACTCTGTGTGTCTGTCTGTGAGTGTGTGTCTCTCTGACTGTGTGTGTTTGTGTGTGTGTCTCTCTGTGTTGTATGTGTTTTTTTTTTTATGTGTGTGTGTGTGTGTGTGTGGGGAGACTTTGACGCATTGTGGGGAACCTGCAAGGGAACCTGCGGCCTAATGTGGGGAGTCTATGCTACCTAATGTGGGGAGTCTATGCTTCCTAATGTGGGGAGTCTATGCTACCTAATGTGCGGAGTATATGCTACCTAATGTGCGGAGTCTATGATACCTAATGTGCGGAGTCTATGCTACCTAATGTGGGGAGTCTATGCTAGCTAATGTGGGGAATCTGTGCTACCGAATGTGGGGAAACTGCTACCTAATGTGGTGAATCTGTGCTACCTAATATGGGGAAATTGCTACCTAATGTGGGGTAACTGGTACCTACCTAATGTGGGGAAACTGGTACCAAATGTGGGGAATCTATGCTGCCTAATGTGGGGAAAAGATGCTACCTAATGTGGGGAAAAGATGCTACCTAATGTGGGGAAACTGCTACCTACCTAATGTGGGGGAACTGCTGCCTACCTAATGCTCCCCCCCCTGGCAGTAGCACCCTCATCATCCGCCAGCAACTACCCTCCCCCCCCCCAGCAGCACCTCCATCAGCAGATCCTGATGGTGGATGATGGCGGTGCTCCTGCCAGGAGGATGATCCTGCCGATGGATGATGGGGGTGATACTGCCAGGGGGGATGGCCAGTAGCACCCTCATCATCCTTCAGCAACACCCCCCCCCAGTAGTAGCACCCCGATCATCCACTAGCAACACCACCAATACCCCCCTCCCGTGGTAATAGCATCAGCTAACGGATGTTGAGGGGTGTTACTGCGGTTGTGGTATTATATTCAGAGGGTGCACTGTATGGCAACGTTATATTCAGAGGGCGCAGTTTGTGGTAGTGTTATATTCAGAGGGCACAGTGGGTGGTAGTATTATATTCAGAGGGCGCAGTTTGTGGTAGTATTATTAGAGATGAGCGAACTTACAGTAAATTCGATTCGTCACGAACTTGTCGGCTCAGCAGTTGATGACTTATCCTGCGTAAATTAGTTCAGCCTTCAGGTGCTCCGGTGGGCTGGAAAAGGTGGATACATTCATGTTACGCCTAGCGCTCCGGGTCCCCGCTCCTCCCCGGAGCGCTCACGGCGTCTCCTTCCCTGCAGCTCCCCGGTCAGTTCCGCTGACCGGGAGCGCTGCTCTGTCCTGGCCGTTGGGGATGCGATTCGCACAGCGGGACGCGCCCGCTCGCGAATCGCATCCCAGGTCACTTACCCGTTCCCGTCCCCTGCTGTCATGTGCTGGCGCGCGCGGCTCCGCTCTCTAGGGCGCGCGCGCGCCAGCTCCCTGAGACTTAAAGGGCCAGTGCACCAATGATTGGTGCCTGGCCCAATTAGCTTAATTGGTTCCCACCTGTTCCCTGGCTATATCTAGTCTCCTCCCTAGCACTCCCTTGCCGGATCTTGTTGCCTTAGTGCCAGTGAAAGCGTTCCTTGTGTGTTTAATAGCCTGTGTACCAGTACCCTTGCTATCTCCCCTGACTACGAACCTTGCCGCCTGCCCCCGACCTTCTGCTACGTCCGACCTTGCTACTGCCTACTCCCTTGTACCTCGCCTTTCTTCAGTATCTTCAGCAGCCAGAGAGGTGAGCCGTTGCTAGTGGATACGACCTGGTCACTACCGCCGCAGCAAGACCATCCCGCTTTGCGGCGGGCTCTGGTGAAAACCTGTAGTGGCTTAGAACCGGTCCACTAGCGCGGCCCTCACCAATCCCTCTCTGGCACAGAGGATCCACCTCCTGCCAGCCGGCATCGTGACAGTAGATCCGGCCATGGATCCCGCTGAAGTTCCTCTGCCAGCTGCCGCCGACCTCCCTTCATTGGTCGCCCGACAAGAGCACCAGCTGTCGTACTTGACCACCATGCTACAGCAGCTCCAGTCACAGCAACAGCAGCAACAGTCACAGCTACAGCAAGTTCAGTCTCAGCTACAGCAGCAACAACCATCTCCTCCGCCAGCTCCTGCTCCCCTTCCGCAGCGACTGGCCACTCCTAGCCTCCGCCTGTCTTTGCCAGACAAATTTAATGGGGACTCTAAGTTTTGCCGTGGCTTCCTTTCGCAATGCTCTCTGCACTTGGAGATGATGTCGGACCTGTTTCCTACTGAAAGGTCTAAGGTGGCTTTCGTAGTCAGCCTTCTGTCCGGAAAAGCCCTGTCATGGGCCACACCGCTCTGGGACCGCAATGACCCCGTCACTGCCTCTGTACACTCCTTCTTCTCGGAAATCCGAAGTGTCTTTGAGGAACCTGCCCGAGCCTCTTCTGCTGAGACTGCCCTGTTGAACCTGGTCCAGGGTAATTCTTCCGTTGGCGAGTATGCCGTACAGTTCCGTACACTTGCTTCAGAATTGTCCTGGAATAATGAGGCCCTCTGCGCGACCTTCAAAAAAGGCCTATCCAGCAACATTAAAGATGTTCTGGCCGCACGAGAGACTCCTGCTAGCCTGCATGAACTCATTCATCTAGCCACTCGCATTGACATGCGTTTTTCTGAGAGGCATCAAGAGCTCCGCCAGGAAAAAGACTTAGATCTCTGGCCACCTCTCCCACAGTCTCCACTGCAATCTGCGCCTAGGCCTCCCGCCGAGGAGGCCATGCAAGTGGATCGGTCTCGCCTGACCCTGGAAGAGAGGAATCGCCGTAAGGAAGAGAATCTTTGTCTGTACTGTGCCAGTACTGAACATTTTCTGGTGGATTGCCCAATCCGTCCTCCACGTCTGGGAAACGCACGCTCGCACTCAGCTCTCGTGGGTGTGGCGTCTCTTGATGCCAAGTCGGCTTCTCCACGTCTCACGGTACCTGTTCGGATTTCCACTTCAGCCAGCTCTCCCCTCTCAGCCGTGGCCTGCCTGGACTCTGGAGCTTCTGGGAATTTTGTTCGGGACTCCTTTGTGAATAAATTCCGTATTCCGGTGACCCGTCTTGTCAAGCCACTCCACATTTCCGCGGTCAACGGAGCCAGGTTGGACTGTACCATACGTTTCCGCACGGAGCCCCTTCTTATGAGCATCGGATCTCATCACGAGAGGATTGAACTTTTGGTCCTCCCCAATTGCACCTCGGAGATTCTCCTTGGACTTCCCTGGCTTCAACTTCATTCCCCAACCCTGGATTGGTCCACTGGGGAGATCAAGAGTTGGGGGTCCTCTTGTTCCAAGAACTGTCTAAAACCGGTTCCCAGTAACCCTTGCCGTAACTCTGTGGTTCCTCCTGTACCCGGTCCCCCTAAGGTCATTAAGGACTCTGCCTGCCACAGGAAATGCCCTTCCCCCCCTCCCAGTTCCATCAGGCAAGCTTCTGTGTCCCCTCATGGCCCTCGTCCTGGTGTCACACTGCCCCGTGCCAGGTCCCGCCCTCTGCCCTCTCTCCCCATTCCTACTCCTGCGGTTCTGCCTGCCGTTGAGGAATCCCTCCATCCTTTCCCGGTGTCCTCATCCCAGGGGAGGCAGTTACCCGATAAAGAGAAGGGGAGACCTAAGGGGGGGGGTACTGTTACGCCTAGCGCTCCGGGTCCCCGCTCCTCCCCGGAGCGCTCACGGCGTCTCCTTCCCTGCAGCTCCCCGGTCAGTTCCGCTGACCGGGAGCGCTGCTCTGTCCTGGCCGTTGGGGATGCGATTCGCACAGCGGGACGCGCCCGCTCGCGAATCGCATCCCAGGTCACTTACCCGTTCCCGTCCCCTGCTGTCATGTGCTGGCGCGCGCGGCTCCGCTCTCTAGGGCGCGCGCGCGCCAGCTCCCTGAGACTTAAAGGGCCAGTGCACCAATGATTGGTGCCTGGCCCAATTAGCTTAATTGGTTCCCACCTGTTCCCTGGCTATATCTAGTCTCCTCCCTAGCACTCCCTTGCCGGATCTTGTTGCCTTAGTGCCAGTGAAAGCGTTCCTTGTGTGTTTAATAGCCTGTGTACCAGTACCCTTGCTATCTCCCCTGACTACGAACCTTGCCGCCTGCCCCCGACCTTCTGCTACGTCCGACCTTGCTACTGCCTACTCCCTTGTACCTCGCCTTTCTTCAGTATCTTCAGCAGCCAGAGAGGTGAGCCGTTGCTAGTGGATACGACCTGGTCACTACCGCCGCAGCAAGACCATCCCGCTTTGCGGCGGGCTCTGGTGAAAACCTGTAGTGGCTTAGAACCGGTCCACTAGCGCGGCCCTCACCAATCCCTCTCTGGCACAGAGGATCCACCTCCTGCCAGCCGGCATCGTGACAATTCATAGGAAAGATTCTCCTAGGACAATATCCACCTTTTCCAGCCCACGGGAGCACCTGAAAGCTGAACTAATTTATGCAGGAAAAGCCATCAACTGCCGAGCCGATAAGTTTGTGAAGAGTTGAATTTACTGTAGTTTGCTCATCTCTAAGTATTATATTCAGAGGGCGCAGTGGGTGGTAGTAATATATTCAGAGTGTACAGTATGTGTTGGTATTATATTCAGAGGGTACAGTATGTGATAGTATTATATTCAGGGGTACAGTATGTGATAGTATTATATTCAGGGGTACAGTATGTGGCAGATTTATATTCAGAGGGTACAGTATATGGTAGTATTATATTCAGAGGGTACAGTATGTGATAGTATTATATTCAGGGGTACAGTATGTGGCAGATTTATATTCAAAGTGTACAGTATGTGATGGTATATTCAGAATGTACAGTGTGTGGTATTATTATATTCAGTGGGTACGGTGTATGGAAGGTTTATAATCAAAGAGTATAGTGTATAGTAGTATTATATTTAGAGGATACAGTGTCTGGCAGGTTTATAATAATAATTGTTTTCATATAGAGGATGAGAATGCGCTGACATAGTGAGGAGACGTCTGGGCGTCACATTCTACAGACAGAAGTTTTAGCTGGACCAGGCGGTATGTACCATCTGAATTAGATAAGGGAAGACTATAGAGAAGACGTCACTGATATCATTGTACATTCTCCTCTCTATGTCCTATCAGAGCTGTAGTCGCTTGTCAGTTCTACAGTTATGGTCAGTGAAACTACAACTCCCAGCATGGCCTCACCACTGCATAAAGGGGTACATTTTTTTTAATCAACTGGTGCTACAAAGTTAAACAGATTTGTAAATTACTTCTATTTAAAAATCTTAATCCTTCCAGTACTTATTAGCTGCTGTATAAGCGATTCACAGGAAGTTATTTTATTTTTTAATTTCTTTTCTGTCTGACCACAGTGCTCTGTGCTGACACCTCTGTCCATGTTAAGAACTGTCCATAGTAGGAGCAAATCCCCATAGCAAACCTATCCTGCTCTGGACAGTTCCTGACATGGACAGATGTGTCAGCAAATAGCACTGTGGTCAGATTGGAAAGAACTACGCAACTTCCTGTGGAGCATACACCAGCTTATAAGTACTGTAAGTATAAAGATTTTAAATAGAAGTAATTTAAAAATCTGTTTAACTTTCTGGCACCAGTTGATATAAAAGTAAATGTTTTCCAGTGGAGTACCCCTGTAAGTAATTCTGGGAGCTGTATATTTAAATGGTGAAAACTTCTTTAACACTTTCCCATTCTGTGGCAACTGGTATATCTGATTATTATACTGGAATTTCTCACAATGCGCTACAACAGTGGTGTCTGTCACAACAGGCTAAAAACTTACTGGGGGGAGGGGGGAGGTATGGGGGTGACACCATTTTCTACCGCACCGGGTGACACCAACCCTAGCAACGCCACTGGCTGTATAAGCATTTTCCTGGTGATTTCAGTGATTGCTATATTAGCATTTTTCAGGTAATTTCAGTCATTGCTGTATAAGCATTTTCCTGCTGATTTCAGTGATTGCTGTATGAGCAGTTTCTTGCTGATTTCAGTGATTGCTGTATGAGTATTTTCTTGCTGATTTCAGTGATTGCTGTATGAGCATTTTCCTGCTGATTTCAGTGATTGCTGTATGAGTAGTTTCTTGCTGATTTCAGTGATTGCTGTATGAGCAGTTTCTTGCTGATTTCAGTGATTGCTGTATGAGCAGTTTCTTGCTGATTTCAGTGATTGCTGTATGAGCAGTTTCTTGCTGATTTCAGTGATTGCTGTATGAGCATTTTCCTGGCTGATCTAAGTAATTGCTATATTAGCATTTTCTTGGTCACTGTACTTTGTGTCACAGTCCCCATTAGAGATAACACACAGTAAAGAAAACATAATGATGGTGAAGCAGCAGAAAATGTTCTGCCCCATAGGGTAAATCCTGATGTGAACTATGGCCGTGATCTCCAGCACTGAGCTCTGTCTAATGTACACACTGCTCTCACATCTCCTCATCACAGATGGCGGCTGCTTCCTCTATGGGAGGAGCTGGGATCCAGGAAGAGGAACAGACTGTATTGTGAGGAGGGGGAGCTCCGGACTGTGTGTGAATGGAGGGAAACATAAAAGTGAAGCCATACCATAAATCACCTACACTGGGGTAAGTGATGTAACGTACAGGGGGCGATACCATGTGGAGCAGTAAGGAGGGGTGCTCAGTATGTCACTACATGGTATACAAAGCTGTCACCAGCCCCGACCATTACACATAGTACTGTCCAGACTTGTCCCTGCTACCTGTCTATGATAAATATCATCTTATATCTGCAGTCTTGGGCACTCTAGCTATTCTAAAACTACAAGTCCCAGCATACCCTGACAAGCTGCAGGTGGCAGGGCATGCTGGGACTTGTAGTTTCACAACAGCTGAGGTTGCAGGTCATTGTTTCAAAAACTACAGCTCCCAGCATGCCTGGACAGCTACAGGTTGCAGGTCATTGCTGCCATGAATTCCAGCGTGCCTTTAGCTTCGTGTTTCCTAACCAGGGTGCCTCCAGCTGTTGCAAAACTACAACTCCCATCATGCCCGGACAGCCAAAGGCTGTCCGGGCATGCTGGGAGTTGTAGTTTTGCAACAGCTGGAGGCACCCTGGTTGGGAAAGACTGCTTTAGCTGTTGCAAAACTACAACTGCCAGCAAGCCCAGACAGCTCTAGTCTTTCAGCAGCTGGAGGCACCCTATCGGGAAAACACTGCATTGTGTTCTGACTTTGTGCTGCTGTGTATGACAGATCCTGAAGCTGTTGATGGCGTAGGGATAGGTATTTGGATATTTAGGCAATTTTTTAGTTTTTGTTTGTTTTTGCATAATTTTTTGCAACCGCCCCACTTTGTCCAGGGTTTACAGAAATCCACGTGTGTGCTACATCAACAACAATTATACCACCATTTAGAAATATAGAAAATATTTTCAGTCTCAGGTATGTCTGTGCCAAATCTGAAAAGATTTAACTTACCCTTAGGCTGCTTTCCCACTATGAAAAGTACCCGTTATATAACGTCCGTTATAAAATAGCGGGCGATCGCGGGGTTAAACGGCCATTAGAAAATCCCTAACGGACGTTAGAAAATTCCATTATAGTCTATGGGATTTTTCTAATAGCCGTTTTAACCCGTTATCGGACGTTATTTTGTGACGGTCGATATATAACGTCCGTTATTAATAACGGGCGATAACGGGTTAAAACGGCTATTAGAAAAATCCCATAGACTATAATGGGATTTTTTAACGTCCGTTAGGGTTTTTCTAATGGCTATTTTATAACGGTACTTTTCATAGTGTGAAAGCAGCCTTACAGTCCACTTACTAATGAGGGATAAATGCACCGGCGTGCTGTCTGATTCGCTTAGGGCATTTGTATGGTTATGGCGCTGCAGTATTTTTGCGCTGGTCTTTGAAAACTTATGACTACAGCAATAGAGCAGCCTGCAGCACTATATACACACTCCCCCCCTCCATGTATCTCTATGGTAGAGCCGGAGATACCCAAATGCTGTATCTCTGGCACACCCATAGAGATACGTGGAGGGGGCATTCAGCCGCCACTTCATGTAGGGGTTGACACCTTTTAGTTCCTGGGGACTGCTATGGTGCTGTCCAGGAGATCACAGAGGAGGTACAGGGGATAAGTGTTCCTGCACCAGAGTAATCCTTTAACAATGGAGGTCTTAGCGCTACTGTGAGTAGAGCCTGAGGCCTTGTGCACACGGCGGAGTTCAGTGGAAAAATTCTGCTTGGAAATTCCGTTGCAGCAGAGTCCCATTGTTTTTAATGGAATTCTGCTACACCATGCACAGAATTTACACTCCAGAAACAAATGTCGCAGAAATTTAAATGTCAATCCTTTCTGTGGAATCCTCTCAAAAATGCATTGCCATCTATGGAGATGGCGTATTTCCAAATGGTCCTAGCGGTGGAACCTTCGGTCTGCGGAATGTCTCCCGGAAATCTTTGAAACTCTGATATCTCAGGGCTGGAGGGGTCAATTAACCCCTTAAGGACGCAGGGTTTTTCGTTTTTGCATTTAAATTTTTTCCTTATCACGTTCAAAAAATAACGCATTCAAATTTTCACTTAAAATTCCATATGATGGCTTATTTTTTGTGCCACCAATTCTACTTTGCAGTGACATTAGTCATTTTACCCAAAATATCCACGGTGAAGTGTAATAAAAATGAATTGTGCGACAAAATTGAAGAAAAAATGCCATTTTGTAACTTTTGGGGGCTTCCGTTTCTACGCAGTGCATTTTTCGGTAAAAATGACACCTTATCTCTATTCTGTAGGTCCATACGGTTAAAATGATACCCTACTTTTAGGGTACGTTCCCACCTGGCGTATTTTGCTGCCGCATATTTTGAAATCAATGGGTAGGAAAATACGCAGCAGCAAATACGCAGCAAATATGCAGCAAAATACGCCAGGTGGAATTGTACCCTTATAGGTTTGATTTTGTCTTACTTCCAAAAAAATAAATCATAACTATATGCAGGAAAATTTATATGTTTAAAATTGTCATCTTCTGACCCCTATAACTTTTTTTATTTTTCTGCGTACGGTCCGGTATGAGGGCTAATTTTTGCGCTGTGATCTGAAGTGTTTACCGGTACCATTTTTATATTAACCCCTTAAGGACGCAGGACGTACTCAAACGGCCCCTTTTCCGAGTCCTTAAGGACTCAGGACGTTTGAGTACGTCTTGTCCATTCCCGACGACCCGCAGCTAGCTGGAGGGGAGCCGGTGCCCGATGCCTGCTGAAATCGTTCAGCAGGCATCGCGGCATATCGCCCAGGGGGGTCATGATGACCCCCCATGTCGGCGATGGCCGCAGATCGCTGGACAATTCAGTCCAGCGATCTGCGGCAGATTCCCGGTCAATCAGGTCTCCAGTGACCCGGAATTACAGGCTGTTCGGGGCCGTCTCTGACGGCCCCGAACAGCCATAGCCAACAGGGGTGAGGTGGCACTGGTGCCACCTCAAGATCGCCCTGATTTGTCGTCCGGTTTCCCGGCCGACCAATCAGGGCGCCTGCTGCGGGTGTCACTCCCGCAACCCGCTCCGCCCCTCTTCCGGAGGACGTGAGCGGGTGCGGGACGTGCACCGTGGGAGCTGGGGACCCCGATCCCCAGCGTCAATGTTGGGATCGGGGGCCCAGGTGCAGCGGCGACGACGACGAGGGACTGACCTGATGCGGCGTGGATCGTTGGAGGTGAGTGACAGCCTCCTGCTGTTGCTTAGCAACAGCTCCCAGCATGCAAAAAGGGCATGCTGGGAGCTGTAGTTATGCAACAGCAGGAGACAGACAACCACAACTCCCAGCATGCCCTTATGGTTTTTGCAACAGCTGGAGGCACATTTTTTCTATGGAAAAGTGTACCTTCAGCTGTTGTGTAACTACAACTCCCAGCTTGCACAAACAGCTAAACTGCATGCTGGGAGTTGTAGTGGTGCATCTGCTGGTTGCATAACTACAACTCCCAGCATGCCCGTTGGCTGTCGGTGACTGCTGAGAGTTGTAGTTTTGCAACAGCTGAAGGCACACTGAGTTATGTAGCAAACCAGTGTGTCTCCAGCTGTTGCATAACTACAATCCCCAGCATCCCCAGCCAAAGTAGTATGCCTCCAGCTGTTGCATAACTACAAGACTCAGCATGCCCTTCCGCTGTCCGTACATGCTGGGGGTTGTAGCTTTTGCAACAGCTGAAGGCACACTGGTTGCAAAACACTGAGTTTGTTACCAAACTCGGTGTTTCACAACCAGTGTGCCTCCAGCTGTTGCAAAACTACAACTCCCAACATGCACTGATAGACCGTACATGCTGGGAGTTGTAGTTTTGCAACAGCTGGATGTTCCCCCCCCCCAATGTGAACGTACAGGGTACACTCACATGGGCGGAGGTTTACAGTAAGTATCCGGCTGAAAGTTTGAGCTGCAGCAAATTTTCTGCCGCAGCTCAAACTGCCAGCGAGAAACTACTGTGAACCCCCGCCCGTGTGACTGTACCCTAAAAACACTACACTACACTAACGAAAAATAAAATAAAAAGTAAAAAACACTACATATACACATACCCCTACACAGCCCCCCTCCCCTCCCCAATAAAAATGAAAAACGTCTGGTACGCCACGGTTTCCAAAACGGAGCCTCCAGCTGTTGCAAAACAACTACTCCCAGTATTGCCAGATAGCCACTGACTGTCCAGGCATGCTGGGAGTTTTACAACAGCTGGAGGCACCCTGTTTGGGAATCACTGGCGTAGAATACCCCTATGTCCACCCCTATGCAATCCCTAATCTAGGCCTCAAAGGCGCATGGCGCTCTCACTTTGGAGCCCTGTCGTATTTCAAGGCAACAGTTTAGGGTCACATATGGGGTATCGCTGTACTCGGGAGAAATTGTGTTACAAATTTTTGGGGGTATTTTCTGCTTTTACCCTTTTTAAAAATGTAAAATTTTTGGGAAAAGAAGCATTTTAGGTAAAAAAATATATATTTTTTTCACATATGCAAAAGTCGTGAAACACCTGTGGGGTATTAAGGTTCACTTTACCCCTTGTTACGTTCCCCGAGGGGTCTAGTTTCCTAAATAGTATGCCATGTGGGGTTTTTTGCTGTTCTGGCACCATAGGGGCTTCCTAAAGGTGACATGCCCCCCAAAAACCATTTGTCGCTCCTTCCCTTCTGAGCCCTCTACTGCGCCCGCCGAACAATTAACATAGACATATGAGGTATGTCCTTACTCGAGAAAAATTGGGTTTCAAATACAAGTAAAAATTTTCTCCTTTTTACCCTTGCAAAAATTGGGTCTACAAGAACATGCGAGTGTAAAAAATGAAGATTGTGAATTTTCTCCTTCACTTTGCTGCTATTCCTGTGAAACACCTAAAGGGTTAAAACGCTGACTGAATGTCATTTTGAATACTTTGGGGGGTGTAGTTTTTATAATGGGGTAATTTATGGAGTATTTCTAATATGAAGACCCTTCAAATCCACTTCAAACCTGAACTGGTCCCTGAAAAAAAGCAAGTTTCAAAATTTTGTGAAAAATTGGAAAATTGCTGCTGAACTTTGAAGCCCTCTGGTGTCTTCCAAAAGTAAAAATACGTCAATTTTATGATGCAAACATAAAGTAGACATATTGGGGGAGATTTATCAAAGTTGTCTATGTCCCTCATCAATATAGACCAAACTACAGAGGGTTAGTCTGGTCTATTGTGCACCGAATTTATCAAATGGCGCACAGCTCTTGATAAATTCTGTGCACAGACTGCATGATCTATGCTTTAGTCTATATTTAAACCTGCTCCAACATGGTCTGACATTTCGGCGTACTTTCAGCCTATGCAACTTGTCGCTGAAAAGTCGCACTTGATAAATTCAGCACCAATGCATTTTTCAATGCATTTCAGTCTAAAATAGACTTGCATGCATCATGTTCTAAAAATCCTCTAGAGCAAAAGTCGCAGAAAAGTCGCACAGATTTAGACTGCGACTTTCTGTGCGACAAATTTAGACAAGAAAAACCAGTCTAAATCCTTTGATAAATCTCCCCCATTGTATATGTGAATTAAAAAAAATTATTTGGAATATCTATTTTCTTTACAAGCAGAGAGCTTCAAAGTTAGAAAAATGCTAAATTTTCTAATTTTTCATCAAATTTTGGGATTTTTCACCAAGAAAGGATGCAAGTTACCACAAAATTTTACCACTATGTTAAAGTAGAATATGTCACGAAAAAGCTATCTCGGAATCAGAATGATAAGTAAAAGCATTCCAGAGTTATTAATGTTTAAAGTGACAGTGGTCAGAATTGCAAAAAATGGCCGAGTCCTTAAGGTGAAAAAGGGCTCAGTCCTTAAGGGGTTAATCAGTCTTTTTGATCGCTTTTTATTCATTTATTCATGATAGAAAAAAGGACCAAAAATACGCTATTTTGGACTTTGCAATGTTTTTTGCATGTACGCCATTGACCATGCGGTTTAATTAATGATATATTTTTATAGTTCGGACATTTCCGCACGCGACGATACCACATATGTTTATTTTTATTTACACAGTTTTTTTTTAAATGGGAAAAGGGGGGTGATTCTTAATTTTATTAGGGAAGGTGTTAAATGGTCTTTATTAACTTTTATTTTACACTTCTTTTTGTTGCAGTGTTATAGCCCCCCTGGGGGCTATTTCACTGCACATACCGATTTCATACACAGATCATTGCCGTGCATTGACACGGTAAAGATCAGTGTAATCGGCGGTCGATTGCTCAAGCCTGGATTTTAGGCCTAGAGCAATCAATCGCCGATCGGACGCGACGGAGGCAGATGAGGGGACCTCCTCTTGCGTTCTAGCTGATCGGGACATCGCGATGGTCCCGATCAGACCGACTGAGCTGCTGGGAAGCTTTTACTTTCATTTTAGACGCAGTGATCAATTTTGAACGCCGCATCTAAAGGGTTAATATCGCGCAGCACAATGATCAGTGCCGCACGCTATTAGCCCAGGGTCCCGGCTGTCATTAGCTGCCGAGACCGACCCGGTATGACGCGGGGTCACGGCGTGACCCCGTGTTTTATACCGGGTCCGGGCGCAGACCTGCGTCCTTAAAGCTTACCTGTCATAGTGCAAAAAAAAGAAAAAAGTGATATGTTACTCAGGACCCAATCCTGATCATGTGCATATAATTTTTATGTGTCTTGGACCTATACATCCAGAGATATAAGCATTTATCTGCTGGTGAGTTACTTTTTCATTGTGCAGGCTGGAGGGGCGTGTCAGTCTGTCTCCCTCACAGGAGCAAGCCTGGGCAGTCAGCCAATCAGTACTCTCTACTCTGTAACCCTTTCCTCTCTGGTTTTATGCTGTGTCATGTGTCAGAGGAAGATACTTGGAGCTTGCCTGCAGTAATCAGAAGACATTATGGTGAATTCATAACAGGATAAAATGTATAAACATAAGAATAGATCTTTATAAAATTAGTGCAAGGATTTTTTAGATAAACGTACAGCATTTTTATGAATACATGTTCTATCTGTTTTATCTTCTCCTAGTAAAGCTGGATGCTAATCAGCAGGGGCGTACCTAGAGCATTTGGCACCCGGGGCGGACCCTTTGTTTGGCACCCCCCCCCCCACACACACACACACCCACATGCACCCTCCATTAATTACACCCCCTCCCTCCCCTCCCCCCAGGAGCGGACTGACAACACTCGGGGACCCAGACCAAAAAAAAGCAAGGGCCCCTGCAGCTCGTCAATCTTCTTCCACGCTCCTATTCCACCCAAATCCCACACAAAATAAACTAAAATTTATATATGTAAAAAACACTTTAACGTAGGTAAATTTCTATGACCAATAATACTGGTATACAAGGAGTAAATATATACCACCACACAATAACTGGATAATACCACCATACTGTACTGAATAAAACCCCTATATACAGACCAGTATACTATAAAGGATCTGTATACAATATAAGTGATTATATACAGGACCATATGGCCGTAGATATCAGCTGTACACAGGATCTGTATACCATATAAGTGATTACAGTTAAATTTTGGGACTCACAATTACGTCTTTTCTGATCAGCGGTGTCCTCTTTCCTTTTCTTCTCCGTCCGGATAAGACCGCCATGTGGATCTCTTTACATCTGCAGGAAAAACATGTCAGACTCTGCATATTTTCAGTGCCCTCCCCTCCTCTACAATCTTTCCATCTATAGGCCCACAAACTGTAATAATGCCCTCCTTGGTGTCCTGCACAGTAAAAGGGCAGGTAGGTAGGTAGCCAGGTAACCCCCTCTTTCCCATAGGTATATACGGAGTTACCCCCCCCTCTTTCTCATAGGTATATGCAGAGCTAAACCCCCCACCCCCTCTTCCCCATAGGTATATGCAGAGCTACACCCCCCCCTCTTTCCCATAGGTATATGCAGAGCTACACCCCCCCCCCCCTCTTTCCCATAGGTATATCTAGGGCTGGGCGGTATACCGGTTCATACCGAATACCACATTTTTTGGGTTGCACAATATGGATTTTCCCCCATAAGGCAATACCGGTTGGGCCCCTCCCCCTCGGGAATGTATTATCAGCCTAGCACAGCGCTGTCCCCACATCGGGGAACTAATCCTATGTTACCCGCCAGCACTGTTCTGCTCCCCCCAATTAATGATCAGCCCAGCGGAGTACTACTCACATATGTCAAGCACTGCCCTCCTCCTCTTTGTTGGGGGCCGCCGGGCGCCGGAACTCTATACTGTACGCCAGTGGTCTCCAACCTGCAGACCTCCAGATGTTGCAAAACTACAACTCCCAGCATTCCCGGACAGCCGGCGATGGAACTCTCTGTACGCCAGTGGTCTCCAACCTGCGGACCTCCAGTTGTTGCAAAACTACAACTCCCAGCATGCCCGGACAGCCAACGGCTGTCCGGGCATGCTGGGAGTTGTAGTTTTGCAACAGCTGGAGGTCCACAGGTTTGAGACCACTGCTGTACGCTGTATACCTATGCCCGGGCTGCAAAAGATACAGAAAATAAACTTAACTCACCCACGTCGGCCGCACGCTGGGGACGGGAACGCCGGACAGCCGTCAGCCTATCACCGGCCAGAGTGATGCCCCGCCCTGGCCAGTGATAGCCTGAGCCCACTGTCATGTAAGAAGCCGGCTTCTTACATGACAGTGGGCTCAGCCTATCACTGGCAGGGTCGGGCCATCGCTCTGGCCGGTGATAGGCTGACGGCTGTCCGGCATTCCCGTCCCCAGCGTGCGGCCGACGTGGGTGAGTTAAGTTTATTTTCTGTATCTTTTGCAGCCCAGGCATAGGTATACAGCGTACAGCAGTGGTCTCCAACCTGCGGTCCTCCAGCTGTTGCAAAACTACAACTCCCAGCATGTCTGGACAGCCATGCTGGAAGTTGTAGTTTTGCAACAACTGGAGGTCCGCAGGTTGGAGACCACTGGCGTACAGTGAGTTCCATCGCCGGAGGCCCCTAACAAAGAGGAGGAGGGCAGTGCTTGACATATGTGAGTAGTACCCCGCTGGGCTGATCATTAATTGGGGGAGCAGAATAGCGCTGGCGGGTCACATGATTTTGGGGGGGGGCGGGAATACCGTTATATACCGTGGAACCGCCGTAAGTTAAAAAAAATACCGTGATACACATATATGGTCATACCGCCCAGCCCTAGGTATATGCAGAGCACCCCCCCTCTCCCCCCTTCCCTATAGGTATATGCAGAGCACCCCCCTTCCCTATAGGTAAATGCAGAGCACCCCCCCTCTCCCCCTTCCCTATAGGTATATGCAGAGCACCCCCCCTCCCCTATAGGTATATGCAGAGCACCCCCCCCTCCCCCCCTTCCCTATAGGTAAATGCACAGCACCCCCCCCTCTCCCCTATAGGTAAATGGAGAGCACCCCCCTCTCCCCCCCCTTCCCTTTAGGTAAATGCAGAGCACCCCCCCTCTTCCCCCCTTCCCTATAGGTAAATGCAGAGCACCCCACCTCCCTCTCCCCCCTTCCCTATAGGTAAATGCAGAGCACCCCCCTCCCTATAGGTATATGCAGAAGCACCCCCCCTTCCCTATAGGTTAATGCAGAGCACCCCCCTCCTTCTCCCCCCCTTCCCTATAGGTAAATGCAGAGCACCCCCCCCTCTCCCCCCCTTCCCTATAGGTAAATACAGAGCACCCCCCCTCTCCCCCTTGACTATAGGTAAATGCAGAGCACCCCCCCCCCCTCCCATAGGTAAATGCAGAGAACCCCCCCTCCCTCTCCCCCCCCTTCCCTATAGGTAAATGCAGAGCACCCCCCCCCTCTCCCCCCCTCCCTATAGGTAAATGCAGAGCACCCCCCCTCTCCCCCCCCCCCCTGTAGGTATATGCAAAGGAAAAAAAAAGGATGCTCACCTGACATCCCACGCAGCGATCTCCTCAGCTGCAGGGTCTGCATCTTCTCCCCTCCACAGTACAGGCGCCGATGAGTGACGTCATCGGCGCCTGTACTGCGTGCTGCGTGGGGGCGGAGGTCACGTCTCCTCTGTGTAGCTGCAGATGCGGCTCACACAGAGGGGACACCTTCTCCTGTATGTGCGTGTATCGCGCATACAGGAGAATGTAGCGCTGTCAGCTGGGGATCTGGGACGAGTGTCCCGGACCTCGGCGGTGGCGGGTCAGTCCGCCCCTGGCACCCCCCTTGAGAGTGGCACCCGGGGCGGACCGCCCCCCCCCCCATTGGTACGCCACTGCTAATCAGAATAGCTGTCACTATGTGTGTCATTCATCTTTCACAGACTCCTGAATGTCTGATCAACTTCTTTGTCATTCAGGAGTCCGAGAAAGCTTTGACTATTTCAGCATGCTGGAAGTTGTAGTTTAGTAACAACTGAAGCTGCAATGTTTGTAAATAACTGTGTTAGAGCAGTGTTGCCTCCAGCTGTTGTAAAACTACAGCTCCCAGCATGTCCACACATCCTTTATCTGTAGTTTTGCATACACTCAATAGAAATCTCCTTTACTGGATACTGGTATGCTTTACGGCCAGAATCGAGTATGCTGTAAAATCTAGACTAATCTGTCTGGCTAAAAGATAGGCGACCCCTAGTGGTGGCTATTTTGAGCTTGAATTTCAGGTGAAAATTTACATTTTTTTTAACAGGTGTATATTGTGAAATGTCATATTATAATGAGTCCTGCATTATATGAAAAGTTTTTAACTCTTTAAGAGTTTAAAAGAAAACTGACAGCAACCTACCTGCTGTTTGAACGCTGGCATTTTTATTTCTTGTAAAGCAATATCTCATTGTTAGGGTGCATTAACACCACGTTTAGCTATTTGGGGACTAGATCTCCCCCCTTGTGGTGTTAATGCACCCTAACATTGAGAAATTGCTTTAAAAATCTTTTTTTAAAAGCCAGCGTTCAAACAGCAGTGTTGTAACACCTACACGTATCAGGTGTAACACTCTTTGTCACAGCTATAATAAAGCTCATGTTACACCAGAGACTGGTCTCTTTTTGCTACTTTTTACCTAATGAAGAAATAAAGAATTTGACGTTCTATAGACTGGACATTGGATTTCTTTCGAATATTTATATTTAACTGCTATTACTCTGCAGTTTTCTGAACTATTCTAACTTATATTTAGTGTACAATATACAATGTGATGATAGGATCGTATTGCTAAGTCACAGGAATTTTTGGTTTACTGACAGTGTGTTCCTAAAATGTGTGGAGGATGAAGTCTGTCTGAATTGCTCTTGACATGTGACTCTGCTGCTTAGACTTGGTTCCCTGCAGTCCAGACGCGTTTCAAACTAATGTCTCTCCTCATTCAATATGCAGATTGACTGGTGCTGGAGGAATTCTTCTTCTGGACACATGAACACCCCTGTGAGATAAACAATATTGAGCAGTCATGTTTATGAGTGCTTAGCTTTAGAAGTATACGATGTTTCAGAAAACTCCAGATCACTGCCAAGAACTTGATTAAAGGGAACCTGTCATCAGTTTCAAGCTGCCTGAACCACAAGTCATTACTGTGGCTCCTACCTGCCTTGATTAATCGATTTCCTCCCTATTTGGATGTAAGAAAGGAGCAATCAAGCAATGCCAGCGGGTAGAAGCCTTTGGGGACCACCTCACAGTTCAGGCAGTATAAGAGTGATGACCTGTACCTTTTAAACTTTAGTTTTTAGATAAATCCAGCAAAATCGATCTGGCGTTTAACTTTTGTAAAATAGTAAATCAAATTGCAATGTTGGTCTTATCCATAAGTAATTGATGGCCGACAACTGGGATTTTCTTGATTCCTAATGGTATAGCATGTTGTACCTATAGGTGATGAATTCCTGTGGATAGGTTATAGATTTTTAAATGGTAATTAGGGCTGGGCGGTATGACCAAATGTGTGTATCATTACCATTATATACCGGCGGTTCCACGGTATATAATGGTATTTTCCGCCCCCGCCCCAATCATGTGACCCGCGTGCGGTGTTTGCCCCCCCCCCCCCAATCATGTGACTCGCCAGCACTGTTCTGCTCCCCCCAATTAATGATCAGCCCAGTGGGGTACTACTCACAGATGTCACCTTCAAGCGCTGCCCTCCTCCTCTTTGTTGGGGGCCGCCGGCGATGGAACACACTGTACGCCATTGGTCTCCAACTTGCGGACCTCCAGTTGTTGCAAAACTACAACTCCCAGCATGGGCATGCTGGGAGTTGTAGTTTTGCAACAGCTGGAGGTCCGCAGGTTGGAGACCACTGCTGTTCGCTGTATACCTATGCCCGGGCTGCAAAAGATACAGAAAATAAACTTTAACTTGCCTATTTCAGCCACACGATGGGGACTGGAACGTCGGACAGCCATCAGCCTATCACCGGCCGGAGTGATGTCCCGCCCCGGCCAGTGATATCCTAAGCCCACTGTCATGTAAGAAGCCTGCCAAAGCTTCTTACATGACAGTGGGCTCAGCCTATCACTGGCCGGGGCGGGACATCACTCCGGCCGGTGATAGGCTGACGGCTGTCCGACGTTCCCGTCCCCAGCTTGTGGCTGACATAGGTGAGTTACAGTTTATTTTCTTAAACTTTTGAAGCCCGGGCATAGGGATACAGCGTACAGCAGTGGTCTCCAACCTGCGGACCTCCAGCTGTTGCAAAACTACAACTCCCAGCATGCCCAGACTGCCGTTGGCTGTCCGGGCATGCTGGGAGTTGTAGTTTTGCAACAGCTGGAGGTCTGCAGGTTGGAGACCACTGGCGTACAGTATAGAGTTCCAGCGCCGGTGGCCGCAACAAAGAGGAGGAGGGCAGTGCTTGACATATGTGAGTAGTACCCCACTGGGCTGATAATTAATTGGGGGGGGGGGCAGAACAGTGCTGGCGGGTAACATAGTGTTAGTTCCCCGATGGGGGGACAGCGCTGGGCTGATAATACATTCCCGAGGGGGAGGGGCCCAACCGGTATTGCGGTATGGGGGAAAATTCATATTGTGCATCGTAGAGGGCTCAGAAGCGAAGGAGCGACAAGGGGATTTTGGAGAGAACATTTTTCTGAAATAGTTTTTTGGGGGCATGTCACCTTTAGGAAGCCCCTAGGGTGTCAAAACAGCAAAAAAAAAAAAAACACATGGCATACCATTTTGGAAACTAGACCCCTCGGGGAATGTAACATGGGATAAAGTGAGCCTTAATACCCCACAGGTGTTTCATGACTTTTGCAAATGTAAAAAAAAAAAAAATTACCTAAAATGCTTGCTTTCCCAAAAATTTTACATTTTTTAAAAGGGTAATAGCAGAAAATACCCCCCAAAATTTGAAGCCCAATTTCTCCCGATTCAGACAACATCCCATATGGGGGTGGAAAGTGCTTTGCTGGCGCACTACAGGTCTCAGAAGAGGAGTAGTCACATTTGGCTTTTTGGAAGCAAATTTTGCTCTGGGGGCATGCCGCATTTAGGAAGCCCCTATGGTGCCAGGACAGCAAAAAAAAAAAAACCCACATGGCATACTATTTTGGAAACTAGACCCCTCGGGGAACGTAACAAGGGGTTAAGTGAACCTTTATACCCCACAGGGGTTTCACGACTTTTGTATATGTAAAAAAAAAAAAATATTATTTACCTAAAATGCTTATTTTCCCCAAAATTTTACTTTTTTAAAAAGGGTAAAAGCAGAAAATACCCCCCAAAATTTGTAACACAATTTCTCCCGAGTACGGCGATACCCCATATGTGACCCTAAACTGTTGTCTTGACAGGGCTCCAAAGTGAGAGGGCTCCAAAGTGAGAGTGCCATGCACATTTGAGGCATAAATTAGGGACTTGCATAGGGGTGGACATAAGGGTATTCTACGCCAGTGATTCCCAAACAGGGTGCCTCCAGCTGTTGCAAAACTCCCAGCATGCCTGGACAGTCAGTGGCTGTCTGGTAATACTGGGAGTAGTTGTTTTGCAACAGCTGGAGGCTCCGTTTTGGAAACAGTGGCGTACCAGACGTTTTTCATTTTTATTGGGGAGGGGGCTGTGTAGGGGTATGTGTATATGTAGTGTTTTTTACTTTTTATTTTATTTTGTGTTAGTGTAGTGTAGTGTTTTAGGGTACAGTCACACGGGCGGGGGTTCACAGTAGTTTCTCGCTGGCAGTTTGAGCTGCGGCAGAAAATTAGCTGCAGCTCAAACTTGCAGCCGGATACTTACTGTAAACCTCCGCCCATGTGAGTGTACCCTGTATGTTCACATTGGGGAGGGGGACATCCAGCTGTTGCAAAACTACAACTCCCAGCATGCGCTGACAGACTGTACATGCTGAGAGTTTTAGTTTTGCAACAGCTGTAGGCACACTGGTTATGTATCACTGAGTTTGTGACCTAACTCAGTGTTTCACAACCATTGTGCCTCCAGCTGTTGCAAAACTACAACTCCCAGCATGTACGGTGCATGCTGGGAGTTGTAGTTTGCAACAGCTGAAGGCACACCGGTCGTGAAACACTGAGTTAGGTAAAAAAAAAAACTGAGTTTCAGAACCAGTGTGCCTTCAGCTGTTTCAAAACTACAACTCTCAGCAGTCACCGACAGCCAACGGGCATGCTGGGAGTTGTAGTTATGCAACCAGCAGATGCACCACTACAACTCCCAGCATTCACTTTAGCTGTTTGTGCAAGCTGGGGGTATTAGTTATACAACAGCTGAAGGTACACTTTTCCATAGAAAAAATGTGCCTTCAGCTGTTGCAAAACTATAAGTCCCAGCATGCCCATAAGGGAATGCTGGGAGTTGTGGTGGTCTGCCTCCTGCTGTTGCATAACTACAGCTCCCAGCATGCCCTTTTTGCATGCTGGGAGCTGTTGCTAAGCAACGGCAGGAGGCTGTCACTCACCTCCAACTGCTGCTCCACGCCGCCGCACACAGGTCAGTCCCTCGTCGTCGCTAGCGGTGGGGACCGGATTTCCCACAGGCGTATGGATACGCCCTCGGTCCTTAAGGACTCGGGATCCAGGGCGTATCCATACGCCCTGTGTCCTGAAGAGATTACCTTGTCCCATTCTGTGGCAGGGATCTTCGGTAATCTCCTCCATTAGCTCCGCTCGGGGCACCTGGCTTGGGGCACGGGCGGAGCTTACTGACATCACCGCTGCTGTTCTCTTCCAGCGGGACCCAACAGGGAGCAGCAACGGTGATGTGACTTGGTGACCAAGCTCTGCCCATGCCCAAAACTGCTGCTGCTCTCTGCTGGGTCTCGCAGCAGCGGGGACATCGGTAAGCTCCTCCCATGCCCCATAGGTAAAATATGCTATACCATTATGAATCAAGAAAATCTCAGTTGTCGGCTATCAATTACTTATGGATATGACCAGCATTGTAATTTGATTTACTATTTTGCTAAAGAAAAAACACTAGATCGATACCGACAGGTTTGTACAGATTTCCTTTAATAAGATGGCAATATCCCTTTTATATTAATTTGTAACTTCTACCATGAAATTATGGTTTTAAAAAGGCAAATACAAAATACGGGCAAATTTTACACCCTCCAGAGCATGTAGGTCCCAGACGCTTTCACATGAAGGAATAGGTATGGACACACCAACTCGCTGAACACCGCAACATTTGACAAAAGGGGCCATGCTCCTTGAAACGTGTCAAAGCATCTGGGGCCTACGTGCTTCGGAGGGAGTGACATTAGTCCGGATTGTGAACGATCTGCAATTAGAATGCATTCTGGGTTATATCTAATATATGTATTGTGTGTACGTTTATTATAATATTATATGTATTTATGGAAAGAAAGAAACAAAGAAAATTATTATAAGAAGTTGTTTGAGTGTTTCCTTTATTGAAGTTTGCATCAATGGAGTACACAAGGCCTCCACCCTTTAGCGGGCTTTTACTAACCCAAGTGCAAGGTCCACTGTTTCCTATGATTATTATATGGCGATACCCATTAAGACGGTATCACCAATGGTATGCCATATCCCACTCATCACAATGCCATCTCAAATGTATGATCACCTAAAGAGAAGCATTTTATTCAGGATGAAACCCAAGTATAAGGTTATGTTGTCAATCTGTCAGCAGTTCTGTCGTATTAACAGGAATAAATTGACGATCCCAGAATAAAGTAAAAATTCATCCCCGGATAAAAGGATCAGTTTGCGAATGTGTGGCCACTGCTCATTCATTCATACTCTATGGGCTTTCTAATTGCTCATTCAGGGTTGCAATCTTACTTCATTATGGAGATTGTTAGGATCCTAGTATTTGGACCTCTACTGATCTGCAAGTTATCCCCTATTCTGTGGATAGGGGATAACTTGCCATGGTGGGAAAAGCTCTTTATGGCTAATCTTAGATTGAGTATTACAATAGCCAAAAAAGCTACTGGTGTATACATTAAATGTATCCATAGGCCCTTGTTAATTCGATTAGGTCAAAAAACATTTGTGCTGCATTAATTCCATAGGAATAGTCAAAAACATATACCGTACAATATTCTTACTTTTATCATGAGAACCTATGGACAACAGATGCCATTTTAAGTGGCATCTGTTGGAGATACAAGTAAATCCTTTCAATGTATATCACAGACAGACACAGGAAAACACAATGAGACAGTCTGGATGTTAAAGACAAAAAAAGAATGGAACTGTAACAAAATTAAAATTACCATTTAAAAATCTATAACCTATCCACGGGAATTCATCACCTATAGGTACAACATGCTATACCATTAGGAATCCAGAAAATCTCAGTTGTCGGCCATCAATTACTTATGGGTACGACCAGCATTGCAATTTAATTTACTATTTTGCTAAAAGAAAAACACTAGATCGATACGGACAGGTTAGTGCAGGTGACACTGGTGACAGATTTCCTTTAACCATTTCTCTATGTGTAGAGCATGGCAGCATAAACAAGCTTGCAATTGGCTTCATATAGCATATTGCCTGGTTCTGTAGATACAGTATATCACATTGGTGAGTCCACCCCTCACATTTTTGTAAAAATGTTATTATAGCTTTTCTTGTGAAAACACTGATGAAATGACACTCTGTATAACAGTCTTTAGTTTTGTGACCCTTCAAAATAACTCAACACACAGCCATAAATGTCTAAACCTTAAGTGGAAATGTCCAAATAAGGGCCAAAGTGTCAATATTTTGTGTTGTCACCATTACTTCCCAGCACTGCCTTAAGGACGCAGGGTTTTTCAGTTTTTGCACTTTCGTTTTTTCCTCCTCACCTTTAAAAAATCATAACCCTTTAAATTTTCCAACTAAAAATCCATATTATGGCTTATTTTTTGCGTCACCAATTCTACTTTGCAGTGACATTAGTCATTTTACCCAAAAATTCACGGCGAAACGGGAAAAAAAATCATTGTCCGACAAAATTAAAGAAAAAAAGCCATTTTGTAATTTTGGGGGCTTCCGTTTCTACGCAGTGCATATTTCTGTAAAAATGACACCTTATCATTATTCTGTAGGTCCATACGGTTAAAATGGTACCCTACATATATAGGTTGGATATTGTCGTACTTCGTAAAAAAATCATAACTACATGCAGGAAAATGTATGCGTTTAAAAATGTCCTCTTTTGACCCCTATAACTTTTACATTTTTCCACGTTCCGGGGCGGTATGAGGACTCATTTTTTGCGCCATGATCAGAAGTTTTTATCGGTACCATTTTTGTTTTGATCAGACTTTTTGATCCCTTTTTATTCATGGTATAAAAAGTGACTAAAAATACGCTTTTTTGGATTTTGGAATTTTTTTACGTGTACGCCATTGACCGTGCGGTTTAATTAATGATATATTTTTATAGTTCAGACATTTACGCATGCGGCGATACCACATATGTTTATTTTTATTTTCATTTACACTGTTTTATTTTTTTATGGGAAAAAGGGGGTGATTCAAACTTTTATTAGGGAAGGGGTTAAATTACCTTTTATTAACACTTTTCTTTTACTTTTTTTTGCAGTGTTATAGGTCCCATAGGGACCTATAAAACTGTACACACTGATCTCCTATGCTGATCACTGGCGTGTATTAACACGCCTGTGATCAGTGTTATCGTCGCTTGACTGCTCCTGCCTGGATCTCAGGCACAGAGCAGTCATTCGTCGATCGGACACCGAGGAGGCAGGTAAGGGCCCTCCCGGTGTCCTGTAAGCTGTCCGGGACGCCGCGATTTCACCGCAGCGGTCCCGAACAGCCCGACTGAGCAGCCGGGTTACTTTCACTTTCATTTCAGACGCGGCGGTCAGCTTTGATTGCTGCATCTGTAGGGTTAATACAGGGCATCACCGCGATCGGTGATGTCCTATATTAGCCGCGGGTCCCGGCCGTTGATAGCCGCTGGGACCCACACTGCGTGACCCTGCGGCATATCGCGAGAGCTGGCGGAGGATGCACATGTACGTCGCTCGTCGTGAATGAGCCGACCGGAGTGAACCGCAGCCTCCGGTCGGCTGCTTTTTCGGCCGTATGCGGTTTCCCGACCGTAGGCAAAAACGTGGTCGACCACGTTTTTGCCTGCGGTCGGGAAACCGCATACGGCCGAAAAAGCAGCCGACCGGAGGCTGCGGTTCACTCCGGTCGGCTCATAGACATACATTAACTACGGTTCCCTATACGGCTGAGTGTGGGCGCCGCGATTAAGCCCCGCCCACCCCTCCTCCCAGCCGTATGCGGGAACCGTAATGACAAACCGTAGTGTGAACCCAGCCTTAGGCTGACCCACTCCCCTTCAACCTCTCTAGCAATGCTGGCAGCACTTATACGTCTTTTTCCCCAAAGTCAACCTCTGGAAATGACACTGAGCACATGCACTCAACTTTTTTGGTCTACCATGGTAAGGCCTGAGTGGAACCTGTCCTGTGAAACCACTTTATGGTATTGCCCACCATGCTGTAGCTCAGTTTTAGGGTCTTGGCAATATTCTTATAGCCTAGGCCATCTTTATGTAGAGTAATAATTCTTTTTTTCAGATCCTATGAGTGTCCTTTGCTTTTCCACCTTGAAATGCATGTTTTTTTCTGCCCCCATTTTACACAGTGTGAACATACTCTTAGGATTCTAAAGCGCTAAATTGTATGTAGTGTCTGAAATTTAGACTGCTATAGCCAACAATGTAATACCTCCCCTTTTTTTTCTACCTGAACACATTTGTTCTACCACCAGTAATGCTCTCCCTCTATATATTTTCACACTTGCAATGCATATTATTTTGTGTACACATTTCAGATGACAAATTAATTATTCTGATAATATTTCTCAGGAACATGCATTGGAGGTGCCGGACACAGATTGTCCACATTGAATGGGCATACCCTAAGGCTGGGTTTACATGTAGTTTTAGGTCAGTATTTTTAGCCACAACCAGGATTGGGTCCAAAACACAGAAAAGGTGCATTCCTTCTATTATGTACTTTTCTCTTGTGTCTCTTGGTTTTGGCTGAAATAATGAGCAAAATGTTGACTGAATACCCAGTATGAGAAACTTACTAATATTTTTGTATTGTGACTATGTGTCTTTATCACAGGTGGTGACCCACAAACTGAAATGGATTCCACTGTAGAAAAAGGGAAGGCTCTGAGCAAGGATAGATTTCAGTTTAGAATGGGCCTTAATGACAACAAGGCCGGAATGGAAGGCCTGGATAAGGAGAAGATCAATAAGATTATAATGGAAGCCACAAAAGTATGTGAATATGCCAACATTTTTTAAAACATATGTTAAACAGAAAACATGATACCACGGGTCATTTTCTGATGATACGTTTCATTTTGATTTTGTATCTTTATTACAGGGCTCAAAATTTTACGACAATGAACTAAAGAAAGACCAACAAGTAAATCAGCGCATTGAGAAAATGTTGCAACAAAAATCTCTCTTGACCAGTTCGCAAATGAAGAAAGCCCAAATTCAGGTGCTTCATCTTACCTCATACTTGTGAGGAATTTAAAGGGATAATGTTTTAACTTTATTTTAACCCATTAAGGACGGAGCCCATTTTCACCTCTAGGACAAAGCCCTTTTTTGCAAATCTGACCACTGTCACTTTAAAGATTAATAACTCTGGAATGCTTTTACTTATCATTCTGATTCTGAGATTGTTTTTTGTGACATATTCTACTTTAACATAATGGTAATTTTTTGTGTTAACTTGCATCCTTTCTTGGTGAAAAATCCCCAAATTTGATGAAAAAATTTAAAATTTAGCATTTTTCTAACTTTGAAGCTCTCTGCTTGTAAGGAAAATGGATATTCCAAATAATTTTTTTTTTTTATTCACATATGTAATATGTCTACTTTATGATTGCATCATAAAATTGACGAAATTTTACTTTTGGAAGACACCAGAGGGCTTCAAAGTTCAGCAGCAATTTTCCAATTTTTCACAAAATTTTCAAACTCACTATTTTTCAGGGACCAGTTCAGGTTTGAAGTGGATTTGAAGTGTCTTCATATTAGAAATACCCCATAAATGACCCCATTATAAAAACTACACCCCAAAGTATTCAAAATGACATTCAGTAAGTGTATTAACCCTTTAGGTGTTTCACAGGAAAAGCAGCAAAGTGAAGGAGAAAATTCAAAATCTTCATTTTTTTTACACTCGCATGTTCTTGTAGACCCAATTTTTGAATTTTTACAAGGGGGAAAAGGAGAAAAAGTATACTTGTATGTGTAACCCAATTTCTCTCGAGTAAGTACATACCTCATATGTCTATCTTAAGTGTTCGGCGGGCGCAGTAGAGGGCTCAGAAGCGAAGGAGCAACAAGGGGATTTTGGAGAGTACGTTTTTCTGAAATGGTTTTTGGGGGGCATGTTGCATTTAGGAAGCCCCTATGGTGCCAGGACAGCAAAAAAAAAAACACATGGCATACCATTTTGGAAACTAGACCCCTTGAGGAACGTAACAAGGGATAAAGTGAGCCTTAGTACCCCACAGGTGTTTCACGACTTTTGCATATGTAAATTTATTTTATTTTTTTTTTTCACTAAAATGTGGGTTTCCCCCCAAATTTTACATTTTTGCAAGGGTTAATAGCAGAAAAGACCCCCCAAAATTTGTAACCCTATCTCTTCTGAGTATGGAGGTACCCCATAAGTGGACCTGAAGTGCACTACGGACGAACTACAATGCTCAGAAGAGAAGGCGTCATATTTGGCTTTTTGAGAGCAAATTTTGCTCGGGGGGCATGTCGCATTTAGGAAGCCCCTATGGTGCCAGGACAGCAAAAAAAAAAAAAAAACACATGGCATACCATTTTGGAAACTAGACCCTTCACAAAATGTAATAAGGGGTACAGTGAGCATTTACTGATGACAGATCTTTGGAACAGTGGGCTGTGCAAAATTTTTCATTTTCACGGACCACTGTTCCAAAGATCCGTCAGATCCGTGAGGGATGTAATTTCTCACTGCACCCCTTATTACCTTCCGTGAGGGGCGTAGTTTCCAAAATGGGGTCACATGTGGGTGTGTTTTTTTTTTTTTTTGCGTTTGTCAGAACTGCTGTAACAATCAGCCACCCCTGTGCAAATCACCTCAAATGTACATGGTGCCCTCTCCCTTCTGGGCCTTGTTGTGTGCCCCCAGAGCACTTTGCGCCCACATATGGGGTATCTCCATACTCGGGAGAAATTGCGTTACAAATTTTGGGGGGCGTTTTTACCTCTTGTGAAAAGTATAGGGCAACACCAGCATGTTAGTGTAAACATGTTTATTTTTTTACACTAACATGCTGGTGTAGACCCCAACTGTTCCTTTTCATAAGGGGTAAAAGGAGAAAAAGCCCCCCAAAATTTGTTAGGCAATTTCTCCCGAGTACGGCGATACCCCATATTTGACCGTAAACTGTTGCCTTGAAATACAACAGGGCTCCAAAGTGAGAGCGCCATGCGCATTTGAGGCCTCAATTAGGGACTTGCATAGGGGTGGACATAGGGGTATTTTATGCCAGTGGTTCCAAAACAGGGTGCCTCCAGCTGTTGTAAAACTCCCAGCATGCTTGGACAGTCAATTGCTGTCCAGAAATGCTGGGAGTTTTTGTTTTGCAACAGCTGGAGGCTCCATCTTAGAAACACTGACGTACAATACGTTTTTCATTTTTATTGGGGAAGGGGGGTGGTGGTGGGGGCAGTGTGCATGTGTATATGTAGTGTTTTACTCTTTATTTTATGTTAGTGTACTGTAGTGTAGTGTTTTTAGGTTACATTCACACTGGAGGCAGATTACACTGAGTCTCCCGCTAGGAGTTTGAGCTGCGGCGGAAAATTTGCCACAGCTCAAACTTGAAGCGGGGAACTCACTGTAATCTGCCGCCAGTGTGAATGTAGCCTGTACATTCACATGGGAGGGGGGGGTCAAAAATACAACTCCCAGCATGCACTGACAGACAATGCTGGGAGATGTAGTTATGCAACGGCTGGAGGCACGCAAGTACAACTCCCAGCATGCCAAGACAGCCTTATGCTGTTCCTGAATGCTGGGAGTTGTAGTTTTGCAAGATTTAGAGGGGTTCAGGTTGTAAATCACTGTCCAGTGGTCTCAAAACTGTGGCCCTCCAGATGTTGCAAAACTACAACTCGCAGCATGCCCAGACAGAAAACTGCTGTCTGGGCATGCTGAGTGTTGTAGTTTTGCAACATCTGGAGGGCTACAGTTTGAGACCACTTAGTGATCTACAACCTGAACCCCTCTAAATATTGCAAAACTACAAGTCTCAGCATGCCCACACAGCAATCAGCTGTCTGGGCATGCTGGAAGTTGTAGTTTTGCAACATCTGGAGGGCCATGGTTTAGAGACCACTGTAAACTGTGGCCCTCCGGATGTTGCTAGGCAACAACTCCCCTAGCAGGACCCGGATGAATTGCTGCCGCACGTGTGGGATCACCGCATGGAGGATCGCGTTCCGGGATCCGAGATCCAGGTAAAGGACATTCGGCGCCAGTCCCAGGACAGTTCCCCCTTTTTGCCCGGATAACGATAGGTGGGCAAAGCGGGGGAACCGATCTTTAACCCCCCCTCCCCCGGTCTGCTATCGGTCGGTCGCTCGGCCGACTAATAGCAGGGATAGGAGGGGTGGCACCCCTGCCACCAAACTCCTATCCCTTCAGGGGGATCGAGGGTGTCTCCGACACCCACAATCCCTCTTATTTTCCGTATGACCAGTGACCCGTATGACCCGGAATCGCGCAGATCGCAGGTCTGAATTGACCTGCGATTTGCACCCATCGCGGTCATGGGGGGGTCTCAGGACCCCCCTCGGCGATGTGCCGGGATGCCTGCTGTTACATAACAGCAGTCATCCCGGCCCGATCACCGCTACCGGTGACGCGGCGCTCCCGGAACCCTTCGACGTACATGTACGTCGCCGCGCGCCAAGTGACACTTCGCGGTGCCGTACATGTATGTCGCTCGTCGTGAAGGGGTTAATATATACTGTCACCCTAAAATTCATTTGAGTACATACTGTACCCCTCTGAGAATAGCAGTGCCCGGGCTCCTGGGAAACAATGTAAATGGTGTGTCATTGTGCCATCTGCATCTAATGGATATTATATACTGTATCGCTTTCTGACGGAAGTGTCACCTTAATCTCTGATTTGGACATCTCTAAAGCCTGTTTCCAATCACCTCCTAGTAGTTCACTGTAGTTTATTTGCTTGTAATGTCTTTATATAAATGTTACATTTAATGTCCTATTGAAAACAACAAAGTTCTCCACAAATTCTGCTGTTTCACACTTACAAGCACAAGGACTGGATTGTCCTATGTTTCAAATATCAGTTTATGCCTATTTATTTTTTGCTTGGCTTTCTGAATCTTGAAGGTCAACAGAGCTTGACCGCAAGCTATCAAATAGATCTTCTATTGTTTGTATGAGGAATGTGTTGTGAGTCAGTCATAAGTTCTAGTCATGCCCTGATCAAGAGTTTTTTGAGTTTTGGAAACTATAAGACAAACTGAAATACACATAACCAGTAATACCAGTGTGAAGACATTCTCAAAAACAAGTCTTAGATATGTGGCACTCCACAAATGGCCTTTAGCTTTAAATGAAGTAGTAAATTTTTTGTTTGTCCTTATTGACTTATTTTGATCATATATTTATTTCTTTATAATACAAGTGCTGATAAAGTACATAGAAACATAGAATGTGTCGGCAGATAAGAACCATTTGGCCCATCTAGTCTGCCCAATAATCTGAATACTATCAATAGTCCCTGACCCTATTTTATATGAAGGATAGCCTTATGCTTATCCCATGCATGTTTAAACTCCTTCACTGTATTTGCAGCGACCACTTCTGAAGGAAGGCTATTCCATGCATCCACTACTCTGTCAGTAAAGTAATACTTCCTGATATTACTGCAGAAACCTTTGCCCCTCTAATATAATCTATGTCCTCTTGTGGTAGTTTTTCTTCCTTTAAATATTCTCTCCTCCTTTACCGTGTTGATTCCCTTTATGTAGATAAAAGTCTCTATCATATCCCCTCTGTCTCTTCTTTCTTCCAAGCTATACATGTTAAGGTCCTTTAACCTTTCCTGCTTAGTTTTATCCTGCAATCCATGTACTAGTTTAGTAGCTCTTCTCTGAGCTCTCTAGAGTATCTATATCCTTTTGGAGATACGGCCTCCAGTACTGCGCACAATACCCCAAGTGAGGCCTCACCAGTGTTCTGTACAGCGGCATGAGCACTTCTCTCTTTCTTCTGCTTATACCTCTCCCTATACATCCAAGCATTCTGCTAGTGTTTCCTGCTGCTCTATAACATTGTCTTCCTACCTTTAAGCCTTCTGGAATAATTACTCCTAAATCCCTCTCCTCAGATACTGAGGTCAGGACTGTGTCAAATATTCTATATTCTGCCCGAGGGTTTTTACGCCCCAGGTGAATTATCTTGCACTTGTCCACATTAAATTTCAGTTGCCAGAGTTCTGTTCATTCTTCTAGTTTTCCTAAATTATTTTCCATTTGGCGTATCACTCCATGAACATCAACCCTGTTACATATCTTTGTGTCATCAGCAAAAAGACATACCTTATCATTGAAACCTTTTGCGATATCACTAATGAAGATATTAAACAATATTGGTCCCAGTACAGATCCCTGAGGTACCCCACTGGTGACAAGACATTGCTCTGAATATTCTCCATTGACTACAACCCTCTGTTGTCTGCCATTCAGCTACTGCCTAATCCACTCAACAATATGGGAGTCCAAGCTCAATGACAGCAATTTATTGATAAGTCTTCTATGTGGGACAGTGTCAAAAATCTAGATATGCGATGTCTACTGCCCCTCCGCCATCTATTATTTTAGTCACCCAGTAAAAAAAAAAATCAATAAGATTTTTTTGACATGATCTCCCTGAAGTAAACCCATGTTGTTTTTCATCTTGCAATCCATGGGATTTTAGATGTTCCACAATCCTATCCTTTAGTAGGGTTTCCATTAATTTCCCCACTATTGATGTCAGACTTACTGGCCTATAGTTGCTTGATTCCTCCCTACTACCTTTCTCGTGAATGGGCATGACATTTGCTAATTTCCAATCTTCCGGGACGACTCCTGTTACCAGTGATTGGTTAAATAAATCTGTTAACGGTTTTGCTAGCTCACCACTAAGGCCCCTGTGACTTATTTGTCTTCACTTTAGATAGGAAACGTAGAACCTCTTCCTCTGTAAAGACACATGCATCAAAAAATTCATTAGTCATCCTCCCTAATGGAGGTCCTTTTCCTTCTTTTTCTTCAGTAAAAACTGAACAGAAGTATGCATTAAGGCAGTCGGCTAGCCCTTTATTCTCTTCTACATACCTTCCTTCCATTGTTTTTAATTTAGTTATACCTTGTTTTAATTTCCTTTTTTCGTTTATATATGTGAAGAAAGTACCTGTGTGATTTGATTTGACTCTTTCTTGTGTCCTTTCCCTATTCATTCCAATTCCAAAAAAGGGTGAAGGGTTGGCTGTTTATGTGTTGAAGAACTAGAGAGCGGTGTAGGTGTTTAATTTTAGGGGCAATGTGCATGGTATACAGTATATAGAATGTAGACTATGGGTGTGGCTCCAGGCTGTCTCTTAATTTAACAAGTACCATCTACCTAAATATTGTTGCAGAACAAGTATGCCCCTTAATGGTAACAGTGGCGGTCATCCCTTTTGGGGTGCATTCACACCACATTTTGTTCCTCTGGGGGTCAGATTTGGTAGTAGGACTGCCAGATCCATGCACTACCCTATTCAATTCAATGAGCCAAACAAAGTCAGCTAGTGGCTCTAGTAGGGTAATTTTCCAACCATATCCGGTTTTTGGCCTGGACTGAAAACCACAGTTTTAAATGGGCACTGTCAGGTTCAAAAACTTTTTATATGTTGTACATCTTGGCAAAACATTAACCTTTCTAATATACTTCATAAGAAAATGTTATTTCCTTTTTATAGAAATCATTTATTAAATCATTTAGTCCAGCAAGTGAGGGTGGACTAGCACTCCTCTGTGCTCTCTCCTGTCTGACAGGACTCCTCTGTGCTCTCTCCTGTCTGATAGTACTCCTCTGTGCTCTCTCCTGTCTGATGCACTCCTCTGTGCTCTCTCCTGTCTGATAGTACTCCTCTGTGCTCTCTCCTGTCTGATGGTACTCCTCTGTGCTCTTTCCTGTCTGATAGCACTCCTCTGTACTCTCTCTCCTGTCTGATAAGACTCCACTGTGCTCTCTCCTGACTGATAGAACTCCACTGTGCTCTCTCCTGACTGATAGCACTCCTCTGTGCTCTCTCCTGTCTGACAGGACTCCTCTGTGCTCTCTCCTGTCTGATAGCACTCTTCTGTGCTCTCTCCTGTCTGATAGTACTCCTCTGTGCTCTCTCCTGTCTGATGGTACTCCTCTGTACTCTCTGTCCTGTCTGATAAGACTCCACTGTGCTCTCTCCTGACTGATAGAACTCCACTGTGCTCTCTCCTGACTGATAGCACTCCTCTGTGCTCTCTCCTGTCTGATAGCACTCCTCTGTGCTCTCTCCTGTCTGATAGCACTCCTCTGTGCTCTCTCCTGTCTGATAGCACTCCTCTGTGCTCTCTCCTGTCTGATGGTACTCCTCTGTGCTCTTTCCTGTCTGATAACACCCCTCTGTACTCTCTCTCCTGTCTGATAAGACTCCACTGTGCTCTCTCCTAACTGATAGCACTCGCCTGTGCTCTCTCCTGACTGATCGCACTCCTCTGTGCTCTCTCCTGTCTGATAGGACTCCTCTGTGCTCTCTCCTGTCTGATAGGACTCCTCTGTGCTCTCTCCTGTCTGATAGCACTCCTTTGTGCTCTCTCCTGTCTGATATCACTCCTCTGTGCTCTCTCCTGTCCTATCAGACACAGAGGGGTTGTAGCCCACCCTCACTTATTGGACTTTGTCCATGCCTGTGCTTCAGCTTGGACAAAGCCATGATTTCATAAGCCATGATTTCTATAAAAAGGAAATACATTTTTTTCATGAAGTATATTAGAAAAGTTAATGTTTTGCCAAGATGTAAAACATATAAAAAGTTTTTGTATCTGACAGTGCCTATTTAAGTCCAGCTACACGTCGCTACAGACGGGAAATGACCCGACCGAAGTCACTAGATTATTTTGAACCTTGCCACTACTCGAAAAACTGTTCAGGAATGGCTTTTCTGGGCATGAAATAGTTAGGTGTGCTAACTTGGCCTCCAAATTCCCCAAATGTCCAGCCAATGGAAAATCTGTGACATGTACTGGAAAGTCTTTTCCGTGGATGCTGCATTTCACAATTTAGTATTAGTATTACTCTAATAAAGTATTAGAGGATCTGCTGCTAACATCTTAATGCCAGATCCTGTAGAATGTGAATAAATGCTTGTTTGTTTAGGTTACTGGGTAGTAGGCACAAGGTGTTTAGTTAGAGGTCGGATAGCCAATGGTTTACTTTCATGCTTAGTTGTAAACACATTTTGTGGTAAAATAAATGTGGTAAAATAAATTAAAGCTGATTGCGGACAGTTTTGAACCTAATTCTCTGCGTTAAAATGAGAATTTCATCATCCATCGGGGGAAGAGACGGGAGGGCCCCACATCAGGTGATCTGCCATTTCCACCAGAATTGACTGGTTCTGCCAGCACAATTCGAACGTGTACAGGGGCATTAAGTCGCTTTCATGTTGGTTTTAACAATTTACTTATTAATTAAGTGCATTAAACTATTTTTGCCAGACCTCCCAATTCTCTTTAGTATGTATCAGTATATAAAGTGTATAAGGTACAGTTCAGCAATGGTGGACGTTCAATGTCTTTTCTCCAATGACAATTTTGAATAGATGGACACACTGGCTCTAGAATTGGAGCAGAGCCGTGACCTGAGCCGCGTTATTGTTCATGTGGACATGGATGCATTTTATGCTGCGGTGGAAATGAGAGACAATCCTGATCTAAGGGATAAACCCATGGCTGTGGGATCCATGAGCATGCTGGTAAGTCATACCTGTAACCATATCATGGCTACAGATATATGAGGTGTGAATGTATCAATGGTATTTTTAGGATTTCAGGTCAGTGGTTCTGGGGTGGTGTACTGGTTCTTATAACATCTAGGTGGTGTATGGAGTCTATATGTACTGCTTAGTGGGAAAAAAAGTTAGATCTCCTCTAGACGAAAGAGCTTTATCTCTAGTGCCACCCATAGGTATTTTCCCTGAAAGTCTGATCCATTATAGTGGGTCATGATTAGTGAAAAAGTGAGGTCCCCTGTTCAAGACTTCTTTCTGTGTAAAAATGCAGAGTCAGCGCCTAGGGCGTGACACCTAAGAAATACTGAGGACGCCACTCCTCATACGCTTATATTGACTACCGCAGGGTAGCGCTGACCAAACACCAGTGCGTTTGTCTAAAACAGTGGTCTCAAACTGTGGCCCTCCAGATGTTGCAAAACTTCAACTCCCAGCATGCCCGGACAGCCGCTGGCTGTCCGGTCATGCTGGGAGTTGAAGTTTTGATACATCTGGAGGGCCACAGTTTGAGACCACTGGTGTAAAGGGAGGAGCACATGGGAATGAGGTGTATCGCCTGTCCCCATTTACTTTAATTGGATTTGACTGCAATATCAGATTCAGCCCATGGAGAAGAATGGCTTTATTTATTTCTTTTTTTGGGGGGGGGGGGGGCAAAAAGCCTGACACCTGGGGCTAGTTTAAAAAATAAATAAAAAAAATAAAAAATTTAAAAAATGTAAGTCTTATGAGCTTTATGTTTTTTTTTTTCTTTTTTAGTCCACATCAAACTATTTAGCAAGAAGGTTTGGAGTACGTGCAGCTATGCCGGGATTCATTGCAAAGAAGTTGTGTCCAACTTTACATATCGTCCCACTAAACTTTGACAAATATCGGGCGGTAAGCAAAGAGGTATGTGCCGGAATGGAGAAAAAAAACATTTTGGGGGAGATTTATCAAACCTTGTTCAATGAAACATTAGATGCGTTGGCCAGAGCAACCAATCAGATTGTTTTCTTTCATTTTTAAAAAGGTCTCTGAAAAATATAAGCTGGAATCTGATTTGTTGCTATGGGCAACTACTCCTCTGATCCTTTGCCCAAATTTTAATACATGTTCCCCATAGTATATTGTTTCTTGTTTTTCTCAGGTTTTATGAAGTTATCTATATAATCCCATTAAGAGACCTCTTAATGTTCCCTGACCAGTAAGGACTTTAAAACGTAATATCCAACCTCAGAAACACATGCAAAATCTTGTTTATGTGGTTGTATATTCTTAGAGTTTGAAAGGAAACTGGAATGTCTTGAGGAAATCCACAGTAACATGGGGTTGACATTGACGGGGGGGGGGGGGGGGGGTGGTTACTACGGTAGAAATGTTTTTTTATTTTTTTCAAATCAACTGGTTCCTGAAAGTTAAACAGATTTGTAAATTACTTATATTAAAAAGTCTTAACCCTTCCAGTACTTATCAGCTGCTGTATACTACAGAGGAAGTTGAGTTGTTCTTTTCTGTCTTACCACAGTGCTCTCCACTGACACCTCTGTCCATGTCAGGAACTGTCCAGAGTAGGAGCAACTCCCCATAGCAAACTTCTCCTGCTCTGGACAGTTCCTGACGCGGACAGACGTGTCAGCAGAGAGCACTGTGGTCAGACTGGAAAGAACAACTCAACTTCCTCTGTAGTATACAGCAGCTGATAAGTACTGTAAGGATTAAGGTTTTTTTTTATAGTAAAGTTTTCTTAATAGTAAAGTAATTTACAAATCTTTTTAACTTTCTGGCACTAGTTGATATGAAAACAATTGTTTCCCACCGGAGTACCCCTTTAAAGGGGCTGTCCAATGAGGCCAGGATGGGGTAAAAAACAAAACCCATACTCGACTGCCCAACTAACTCGCTGAAATTGCAAGCTTGACCTAAGGACGTGCCTGCTCAGCCAAGCAAAGGTCAAAGCCTTGGCTGAGCAGACACTTTAGTGTAACCAGACAGAAACCAGGAACTGAGTGCAGGGTTGTTTTTTATTTTTACCCCATCCTGGCCGCATTTAACCCCATTAGGGTTGTGAAGCTGCTGACTTATGTTTTTCTATATGCAGACTCTTTTTTTTTTTATTATTATTTTTTTTTTTTACAATCTTTTTAGTATTAAGAAACTATTCTCTCTTTCAAAATTAAGCAAATTAGTGGCAAGAAAAGAAAGATACTATAACAGACATATAGTAGAATAGTGGTCTCCATTCTTTGTCATTTCAGATGTTGTGGGATTACAACTCCAGCCATGCTGGAAGTTGTAGTTTCAACACAGTTTGTGACCATTGCTTTAGAAAAAGAGTATATTATTTTAACTTACTGGATTCAACCTCAACCTGTTGCCTGTTATAAATGTTCATTAAATTAATAGGCATAATGTTCTCCCAGGTCCGTGAAATATTTTCCGAGTATGATACCAACTTTTTACCTTTAAGCCTTGATGAGGCCTATCTGGATATCACCGATCATTTGGAAGAACGACTCACTTGGCCAGAGGAGCGGAGAAGATTTGTTGTAAGAAAAGGAACTATGGAAAACCCTTTATCAGGTATTGAGTCCTAGAATTATATCTGGTTATGCTGTCCAATTCTGGCTTAAAGGGGTACTCCAGAGGGGAAAAAAGTGTTCTTTGAATAAACTGGTGCCAGAAAATTATACAGTTTTGTAAATTACTTCTATTTAAAAATCTTAATCCTTCCAGTCATTACCAGCTGCTGTATACTACAGAGGAAGTTGTGTAGTTCTTTCCAGTCTGATCAAAGTTTTCTCTGTTGCCACCGCTGTCCGTGTCAGGAACTGTCCAGAGCAGGAGAGGTTTTCTATGTGAATTTGTGCATGTTCTGGACAGTTCCTGACACGGACAGAGGGGGCAGCAAAGAATATTGTGGTCAGACTGTAAAGAACTGTACAACTTCCTTTGGAGCATACAGCAGCTGATGAGTATTACAAGGGTTAAGATTTTTTAATAGAAGTTGTTATTTACAAATCTGTATAACTGTCTGGCACCAGTTAATTTAAAAAAGTTTTTTTCCTCTGGAGTACCCTCCAAAATGAATGTAGTGTCAGATTTTGCATTGGATTATTTCATCTGTCTATGTCTAATTATCTGTCTATTAGCAAAATAAAGAAAAATGTGACTTCATTGCACTGATCAATAGAATCCCCAGAAGTCAAACACCATTCGATCACAAATTGATAGCCTTTCCTAGAGTAACCCTTTATTGTTCATTGCAGATTTTGGACTCATCTTAGCCATTTCTTCTTTCTTTCTTTTTTTTTGTACTTTTGATGAGTCTAGGTGCAGAGAGTACTAAGGCAGAGTGTAAACCAGAAGAAACGCAATGCACATCACCGGTTCTTTTTGAAGACAGTCCCACCTTTTTGCCAGACCAATGTCATGACCTTTTCAGGGAAAATACTGAGTGTAAAAATGAAGAACAACCCCAGGAAACAGTGTATGTGTTTGGAACATCAGCAGAGGAAGCTGTAAGGGAAATGAGATTTCGTATAGAACAGAAAACTACACTGACTGCCAGTGCAGGTAAGGGTTAATCGCCAGTGGGATTTGTTAACTTTTTGGAACTATTGGTCTAGACCTGTGGTCCTCAACCTGTAACTTCCCAGCTGTTACAAAAAAGTTACTTTGAATAAACGAAGTTGATTGAATAACCCTTCGCTGCTTGGATCATTTTAAAATGATACCTTCCAGTTCAGTTTGCCTTTAGTATATACAGTCATGGCCGTAAATGTTGACACCCCTGACATTTTTCAAGAAAATGAAGTATTTCTCGCAGAAAAGGATTGCAGTAACACATGTTTTGCTATACACATGTTTATTCCCTTTGTGTGTATTGGAACTAAACCAAAGAGGCAGGTAAAAAAGAAAATAGGATATAATGTCACACCAAACTCCAAAAATGGTCCGGACAAAATTATTGGCACCCTTAACTTAATATTTGGTTGCACACCCTTTGGAAAAAATAACTGAAATCAGTCGCTTCCTATAACTATAAATCAATAAACTTCTTACACCTCTCAGCTGGAATGTTAGACCACTCTTCCTTTTTAAACTGCTCCAGGTCTCTCTTATTGGAAGGCGCCTTTTCCCAACAGCAATTTTAAGATCTCTCCACAGGTGTTCAATGGGATTTAGATCTGGACTCATTGCTGGCCCCTTCAGAATTCTCCAGCGCTTTGTTGCCATCCATTTCTGGGTGCTTTTGACTTATGTTTGGGGTCATTGTCCTGCTGGAAGACCCAAGACCTTGGACGCAAACCCAGCTTTCTGACACTGGGCTGTAACGTGCGACCCAAAATCCGTTGGTAATCCTCAGATTTCATAATGCCTTGCACAGATTCAAGAGAGAGGGAGGAAGGCGCCTCATGTGCCGGATCAGCAGATGTTGTTAGTGGGGGTAGGGGACGGTAATTCCCAAGCCGCTTACCAAAGTTGGTTGTGCGCCCACACACAACAAGGTAAAATGCAGAAGAAATGTAGAAGAAGGTCCACTGCAGCCCTCCTGGGTAAAAGTGAAATAAAAAACGAATGACCATGGATTCAGGAGTTTGTCTGGCGCAGAGAGGAACCATCAGGCAGCCAAGTAAAATCAATGGATTTAATGAATAACGCGTTTCGCTGCGCATGCGCAGCTTCATCAAGCATAACAAGAGAAGGCTGGTAACAGATATATATATACCTCCAGGAATTAACCATTAGAGTACTTTTTGAAAGAGTTGTTGCATAAAGTTACATATCCACATGTGAATGTGACAATATATAAAAAATATAGAAAAATATATAAATAAATATAGATAGACAACAATCACAAAAATAAAACAATAATGTAAAAGCACAATGAAATCACATAAATGTATATATATAGTATAATTATCGCATGTGATGTGAATATACCCCACATGCGACCTAAGCAATCACACCGCTTGGTCACCGGTGCGGCATTTAACAACGCAAGTTGGATGTTATTTCAAAACATATAGTATAGAAAAATATGGACCTATAAGATGCTATGTGTGTTAGTACAAAGAGCAAAAAATTGAGTTGTATATCACTGCTATCTAAATAGGTAATGACAGTACAAATAAATTAAAATGAACAGTGCGGTGTTACAAATCGCAACTGACCCGAGGGTGACATGTGAACACTACTTAGAAAAGAAGTGGGGAAAATGAACTAGAATAACTAGTGCGGTATTGAATACAGCACCCGGCCAAAGCGCAGGGTGTGAATACTCGTAGAAGGATCAAAATTTACAAACAACAAAAAATAAATAAATAAAAAATACAGAGGTTTCTGTATGCAAAAAAGAAAAGGAAAAAAGAAAGAAAAGAACCTGAATAATAAAGCATGAATTATAATAGATAAACAGTGGGACGCTCCAGGATGGACAGCACAGAAGGAACAATGAAAAAAACAGGTAAAGATGTAATATTTTGGAGATTAATCCATTAGAAGAGATGAAATATTATAGACCCTAATTTATCAGATTATTTATCTGTATCGATACATTCATTAAAACCTTGAGGGTGCAAAGTATGTAATTTGTGAATCCAGAAGGATTCACGATTATTTAATCTTTGTATTCTGTTAGGTAAATGAATAGGAATAGTTTCTAAAATGATTAATTTCAAAGTTTCAGTGTTTTTTTGATGGTGAAGAGTGAAGTGTCGGGACAGACTGTGCAACAAAAAACCATGTTTTATGTTCCATCTGTGCTTGTTCATCCTGGAGCGTACAGTTTGTGTGGTGCGGCCGACATATTGGCGGTCGCAACCACAGGTTAATAGATAAATAGCAAAAGTGGTGTTGCAATTTAATGAATCTTTTATTTTAAGTGTTTGTTGTGTAAAATAAGAAGAAAAAGTATCAGTTTGGATGATCCATTCGCAGCAAAGGCAGCTACTTTTTTTTACAGGGGAAACAATATGGTTTAAAGGAACGGATATTCTGTGGTGTCAGATGTTCGGAAAATCGACTGGGGGCTAACAAATTGCTAAGATTTTTTAGAACGTCTGTAAGTGACATTAGGAACTGGGGGAATTATTTGATTTAGAATTTTATCATTTTGAATAATGAGCCAGTTCTTAGTTGGTATTTTTCTAATATTAGATGCCTCAATATTGAAATTTGTAACAAAATTATATCTAAAGGGGTTATGAGGCTGATTGGAGCTAGATTTTTTGGGAATAGATGTAACCAAATCAGATTGTTTTTTATCCTTCACCTTCATATATGCCTTGGTTAAGAGCGATTTAGGATAGCCCTTCTGTATGAAGCGTTGTTTTAAAACATCAGCTTGAGAAATAAAATCTGAATCAGAAGTACAGTTTCTGCAAATTCGTAAATATTGGCCGAATGGCACCCCTCTTAGCCAGCTTGGATAGTGTGCGCTGTCGAACTGCAAGAAACTGTTAATATCAACAGATTTAAAAAAAGTCTTAGTGGAAATAGTGCCATCGACTGTTTTATGGATATCAAGGTCTAAAAATTGAATGGAACTTTCTGCATAATGCATAGTAAATTTTATGCCCCATGTATTCGTATTCAGCTCATTTACAAAAAGGTCAGCTTCATGTTTGGTACCTACCCAGATCAAGAAGAGTTCGTCTATATAACGACGAAAGAAAAAAACAGACTTAAAATACAGGGACTGTGCCATAATTAGGGACTCGAATCGCCCCATGAACAAGTTAGCGTAACTGGGGGCGAATCAAGTCCCCATGGCACAGCCCCTGTTCTGCCGATAAACGGTATGATTGAATTCAAAGACATTATTAAGAAGAATAAATCTAATAGATTCAAGTAAGAATTCTGACTGACTAGGGTTTAGTGAGGGGTCCTCTTGTAGAAAATGTCTAATTGCAGGAACACCTAAATCAGTGGAGATGTTAGAATAAAGGGAGCACACGTCCAGGGTAAGAAAACTATAATAAGGGGGTAGGGATAGAGCATGTAGTTCAGAAATGAGTTGAGCTGAATCTCTCAAATAGGATGGTAAATGTAAAACGTAAGGTTGGAGAAATAAATCTATAAAATGGGAAAGGTTTGCAGTAATCGAACCAATACCAGAAATAATAGGTCTACCAGGGGGGTTGATTAAACATTTATGTAATTTGGGTAAATAATAAAAAATAGGTAAATTATAATTTTTAATATTGAGAAATGTGTGCTCCCTTTTATCCAACAATTGATTTTCTGCAGCTCCACCTATGAGCAAACAATATTGTGAAAAAATATAAGGAGACGGGTCATTGGAAAGTGGGGTATAATATTCAAGATCTGATAGGATTCTGAGGGCTTCATTTTTATAATCAGCCCTATTCAAAACAGGGACCCCCCCACCTTTGTCTGCAGGGCGAACAATAATAGATTTATTGTTCTGTATGGATTTAATTGCAGTTCTCTCAGCAGAAGTTAAATTATCATTCTCCTTAAAAATAACAGATTTATCACATAAATTTGAAAAATCCTGCATGACCATATGGTAAAAAGTCTCAAGATGGCTGCCACGATTGTGTAAAGGGTAAAACGAAGATTTGGGTTTTACTGGTACATGACGAGCTGGAGTCATGTCAACTGGTGTGGTAACGGGAGTTGAAATGTTACCAATACTAGAATTACAAACTCCCAAATTCAAAATTTGGGGGGTATTAATGATCTGATTATCAGATTTGTTCTGAATAAAAAAATGACGACTCAATGTTAATCTACGAATAAAGTCATTTAAATCTAAGAATAACTGAAAGTCATTCGGACGTACAGCAGGACAAAAAGAAAGCCCATTCGCAAGTAAATTGTTTTCATTTTCAGAGAGTATATAGCTAGATAAATTGAAAATTTTTATTTTTTCTTTTTTTGTTATTAATTTTTCTGTCTTTGGGATAGTTGTAGAGGTGGGGTGGCGTTTTCTTTGACCTCCTCTGCAACCTCTGGGTTTTCCTTTCTTTTTATGGATTGTGTTCGATTTAGTGTCTTTATGGGGGGGTAATACTGAGTGATCGTGCGTAAGCGTACATCCAAATTGGCATTGCACGCTAGAGTGGCATCTGTAGTGGGAGGGCAATTGTAAAAAGAAGATGAAGAAGTAGAGGCAGGAGTAGAGATCTCTGGAGTGTCAAAAGTGTCATATTGTGAACTATCGATAAGTGTGGAACTCATGTCAGACAATGAAACCTCGTGTACCGTGAGGAGGGAGGAATCGATGGAGCAGTCGAGAGACTTACAGGGCTGCCCAACATAGAGACCCCCCACTGCCCCGGGACCCAGGTCCAACCCATGACAAGGATCCGAAAAAGTAAGTGGAGGAAGCAAAGGACAGACCATATTAGGTGCTGGTCTGTCTAGTGATGAGAGAGTATTAGTGGTAGTATTGTTAAGAACATTACTGTTAGAATTAGCAGGAGTGATCTGTGTAATAGTGGTGACTTTATGGCTACAACTTGCATTAACATTAGTAGCAGACATAGAAGGTTTATTAGCCAATGATTTGATTTCAGAAGTAATTTGATTTTTCTTATTGTTAGAATTTTTTGAGTTAGAATGTTGGGAGTTACCACGAGCTGAATTTACTATAGTTCTGCTATGCTCAAATCTTCTATCAGTCCCCAAGGGAGTGATAAAATATGTTTTCAAAATGGAATTGGTTGGGCTTTCCTTTATATTTTGAAATAACATCCAACTTGCGTTGTTAAATGCCGCACCGGTGACCAAGCGGTGTGATTGCTTAGGTCGCATGTGGGGTATATTCACACCACATGCGATAATTATACTATATATATACATTTATGTGATTTCATTGTGCTTTTACATTATTGTTTTATTTTTGTGATTGTTGTCTATCTATATTTATTTATATATTTTTCTATATTTTTTATATATTGTCACATTCACATGTGGATATGTAACTTTATGCAACAACTCTTTCAAAAAGTACTCTAATGGTTAATTCCTGGAGGTATATATATATCTGTTACCAGCCTTCTCTTGTTATGCCTGATGAAGCTGCGCATGTGCAGCGAAACGCGTTATTCATTAAATCCATTGATTTTACTTGGCTGCCTGATGGTTCCTCTCTGCGCCAGACAAACTCCTGAATCCATGGTCATTCGTTTTTGATTGCACACATTCAAGACACCCAGTGCCAGAGGCAGCAAAACATTCCCAAAACATCATTGAACCTTCACCATATTTAACTGTAGGTACTGTGTTTTTTTCATTGTAGGCCTCATTCAGTTTTCGGTAAACAATAGAATGATGTGCTTTACCAAAAAGCTCTATCTTGGTTTCATCTGTCCGCAAGACATTTTCCCAGAAGGATTTTGGCTTACTCAAGTTCATTTTGGCAAAATGTAGTCTTGCTTTTTTATGTCTGTGTCAGCAGTGGGGTCCTCCTGGGTCTCCTGCCATAGCATTTCATTTCATTTAAATGTCGACAGATAGGTCGCTCTGACACTGATGCTCCCTGAGCCTGCAGGACAGCTTGAATATCTTTGGAACTTGTTTGGGGCTGCTTTTCCACCATCCGGACTATACTGCTTTGACACCCTTCATCAATTTTTCTCTTTTGTCTACGCACAGGGAAATTATATTGCCCACACCTGTTACTTGCCCCAGGTGAGTTTAACCCCTTAAGGACCAAGGACGTACCGGTACGTCCTTGGTCCTGCTCTTCTGATATAACGCGGGGTTACACAGTAACCCCGCGTCATATCACGGCGGGCCCTGCGTCATAGTGAAGCCGGGACCCGCCTCTAATAGCGCGTAGCCGTGCGGTTGAAAGTGAAAGTTCCCGGCTAGCTCAGTCGGGCTGTTCGGGATAGCCGCGGCTAATCGCGGCATCCCGAACAGCTGACAGGACAGCGGGAGGGCCCCTTCTTGCCTCCTCGCTGTCCGATCGCCGAATGACTGCTCAGTGCCTGAGATCCAGGCATGAACAGTCATGCGGCAGAATCGTTAATCACTGGTTTCTGATCAGCATAGGATCAGCACAGTGATCAGCATAGGAGATCAGTGTGTGCAGTGTTATAGGTCCCTATGGGACCTATAACACTGCAAAAAAAAGTGAAAAAAAAGTGAATAAAGATCATTTAACTCCTCCCCTATTAAAAGTTTGAATCACCCCCCATTTCCAATAAAAAAAAAAAACACAGTGTAAATAAAAATAAACATATATGGTATCACCGCATGCGGAAATGTCCGAATTATAAAAATATATCATTAATTAAACCGCTCGGTCAATGGCGTGCGCGCAAAAAAATTCCAAAGTCCAAAATAGTCCATTTTTGGTCACTTTTTATATCATTTAAAAATGAATAATCAATAAGTCCTATCAATGCAAAAATGGTACTGTTAAAAACTTCAGATCACGGCACAAAAAATGAGCCCTCATACCGCCCCATACACGGAAAAAAAAAAAAGTTATAGGGGTCAGAAGATGACAATTTTAAAAGTATTAATTTTCCTGCATGTAGTTATGATTTTTTCCAGAAGTCCGACAAAATCAAACCTATATAAGTAGGGTATCATTTTAATCGTATGGACCTACAGAATAAATATCAGGTGTCATTTTTACCAAAAAATTTACTACGTAGAAACGGAAGCCCCCAAAAGTTAAAAAACAGCGTTTTTTTTTTTCAATTTTGTCGCACAATGATTTTTTTTTCCCGTTTCCCCGTAGATTTTTGGGTAAAATGACTGACGTCATTACAAAGTAGAATTGTTGGCGCAAAAAATAAGCCATCATATGGATTTTTATGTGCAAAATTGAAAGAGTTATGATTTTTTAAAGGCAAGGAGCAAAAAACGAAAATGCAAAAACGGAAAACCCCCCGGTCCTTAAGGGGTTAAAGGAGCATCACATGCTTCAAACAATCTTATTTATCCACAATTTTGAAAGGGTGCCAATAATTTTGTCCAGACCATTTTTGGAGTTTGGTGTGACATTATGTCCACTTTGCTTTTTTTCTCCCTTTTTTTGGTTTGGTTCCAATACACACAAAGGGAATACATATGTGTATAGCAAAACATGTGTAACTGCAATCCTTTTCTGTGAGAAATACTTAATTTTCTTGAAAAATTTCAGGGGTGCCAACATTTGCGGCCATGACTGTATATAGTAATGTCTGTCAGCAGCCACCATTAGAAAAAGCTTAGGCTTCTTTAACACGTGAGTTTTCATCCTTTATTAAACATCTGTTTTCTGTGTAAAAATGGATGTATAATATAAGATGAAATAACAGTTGCTAACGGCTGAATAACCTCAAAATAACGGGCACCCATCCGTTAAGACCCGTTATAACATCCGTCATGTATGGCCATTTTAACACCTCTGCCTACAGACTCCCACAGCCGGGACTACTACTACTCCCATCATGGAACAGACTTGTTTCCATGATGGTAGTAGTAGCTCCCCGGCTGCAGGATTCTGCCGGTGGCTGGGCAGCGCTATGAATGAAAAGTATTCTAACAGCAGCCGGCCCGATGCTTCTGATAGAATACTCTTCATTCATAGCGCTGCAGAGGCATATGATTGTAGAAGCGCTGTGGGGGCCAGACATATAATGTTATTTGGCCCCCACAGTGCTTCTATGTACATATGCTGCCGCAGTGCTATAAAAGACAGGTATTCTTTCAGCATCGCATCGGGCTGGCCGGCTTATCGGTCCAATGCGCTGCTAATAGAATACTTTTCATTCATAGCTCTGCCGGGGGCTTATTGTAGCGCTGCGGGGGGATAATATATATACACATGAACTGCGGGGGACAATACTTGTATAAATGCGCTGCAGGGGTCATATGATTGCACTGCAGGGGACAATACCTATATAAATGTGCTGCGGGCGGCAAGACTTATATAGCGCAGAAGGGGGAAAGATATATAAAAGTTTTGCGGGTGCCAGACATATACCCCCCAGCGATTCTATTTGATATACCCCCCCGCGCTTCTATTTGAAAGCCCCACTAGGAGCCCTGAATGGCTCCTCAGTACCGGCCATTCAGGGCTTCCGGCGGGGAATTTAAAAATTAAAGTAAAATACATCGTACATCGTAGGGGAGGGGAGCATGCCGCCCGCTCCTCCGTTTAATAACTTCTAATCGCATCGGGTCTCAGAAGTGAGACCCGATGCAATCAATCCCACAGCCCCTGTATTACAACCCCCATCATGGAAGAGAGTCTATTCCATGATGGGAGTAGTAGTACAAACACTAATGTAGCCTCCCCAGCCACCGGCAGACTCCCGCAGCTAGGGAATTACTACTCCTATCATGGAAACAAGTCTGTTCCATGATGGGAGTAGTAGTAGTCCCTTAGCACTGCAGGAGTCTGCTAATGTCACCTTTTCTGAGCATGCTCAGAAGTACTAACGGCTATTATAAACCAGGTTTATTTACCCCGGGGGGGGGGGGGGGGGGGGGATGATTTGGCACTGGGGGGATAAAGTGGCACGGGAGGGATCAGGAAAAGAGGCCGGTGAATGATGTGACCGGCAGACGTACAGAAGCAGGAGACCACTGTTTAAACAACGGTCTTCTGCTTCTGTGCTGGGGCTTCTGTAGGGAAGGTGCAGCGGGGGCCTGGGCCCCTTACTGGGGTATTGGCTGTACCCCCCTGATGGCAGCCCTTTGTACAAGGTAGGGTCAGCACATAAGCCTAGTTGTCCCCTATTGGGAGTGTTTTATCCCCTTTCGGGTGTGTCCACGTCCGCTATTGACAATGTCCGCTATTCGGAGGGTGCAAATACATTAAGTCTTATAGGACTCTGCTGGGGAATTAAAAACTGTCCACTATTGGGAGTTGTCCCCTATTGGGAGGTGCCCACTAAGGGAGATTTTACCGTATTGGGAAAGTTGAGTGCTGTACCAGAAATACGGAGTTTCCCACGTAATTACCATGTATATATAAGGGCCCATGCACACTACAGAAATTTAACAAGGATTGTCTTCATTGAATTCCATCTGTGGATCTGCGCTGCCCCAATCGGGGTTAATATCACTTGCTGACGAAATTAACCCCTGCAATTCAAAGTCCCATTGACAATATGCTTTTCTGGCCAAAATTCTGCCAAATAAAAATGAACATGATCAGACTTTTTGCAGAATTCAAATCTACGTCAGAAGTTCGGCTACGGAATTTCCATAGTGTGCGCACACCTGCAGAATCCGCTCAGACTGAATTTGAAAATCCATAGTGTGCATAGGCCCTATAAGTATAAGAGCATATGGGTAAATTTATCAAAACCTGTGTGGAAAAAGAATGGTCTAGTTGCCCATAGCAACCAATCAGATTGCTTCTATATATTTTTTTTACAGGCTTTTTAAAAATGAAAGAAGCGATCTCATTGGTTGCTATGGGTAAATGCACGCCCCCTCCCATAGACTTGCATTGAGGGGGCGGAGTCATGATGTCACACGGGGCGGAGTCATGATGTCACGCTCTTCTGCCATTGTGGTCGGGATCCGAAGCCTCCAGCGTTGCCGGAAGCCGTACAGGTGGGTGCTCCAGCCGAGATCCAGGTGGTCCCCAGCAGCGGGACCCCCGCGATCTGACATCTTATTACCTATCATTTGGATAGTTGATAAGATGTCTAGGGGCGGAGTACCCTTTTAACTAAACTTTTATTTTGTTGTTCCTTATGAAATTATAAAACACTTTGCTATTTACTTGTTGTTAAAATTCTCAACCTTTTATATGTTTTTAATGTGATTGAAAAAACAGCCACTAGGTGGCTCTGTTCTGTTCCCTACCACAAGTCAAACAGTTAGTTTGGGCTCCTCCCGGCCTGGCAGGAGACCAAACTCAGGAAGTGCATGCGGGACATGGTGAGGCACAGCTCTCGCAGGCTTCAGTGACGTCACACCTGCTGGGGAACACCCACTTTCTCCTGCCGGGAGGTCACACAATGTGAGCAAGATTTAAACTTTGGGTATCTCTGTATAGCTATTAATAGCACACAGGCAGTTATGGCATACTTCAGTATAGTCAGAGATTTCTTTGGACCTTCTGCCCAGATCATGCCACCAGAAGGCACCTGAGTTTCTATCATTGAATTCTGCATTTCATTAGTACACATTAATACTCATTGGCTTTATAGGTCACTGATATGCTCTACTGAAATGCTTCCTGAGCCTACTCTTTAACCATTAAGCACTATTGTACTCTACTAGGTTATAAAGTTCATTCTTACCAATGCTTTTTTCAGGCATTGCTCCAAACATGATGTTGGCCAAAGTTTGCAGCGACAAGAACAAACCTAACGGACAGTATATAATTCCACATGACAGACAGGCGGTCATGGACTTCATCAAGGACTTGCCTATCAGGAAGGTAGGATGCAGCTCCCTATGTTGCTTATAAGGCCAGGTCCACATATGACTGATTTTTTTTCAGGTTTATAGCAATTTTAGCTGTTTAAATTTTTTCATTTCATGGTACACAATTAAAATGCTTAATGTGTGAACTTGCCCTAAAGGTTCTACATTTTAAATTCAATGTTTACATTAGATTCCATCCTCTTCAGCAGGATATGCTGACAATATATATTGGGGAAAAAAACTGGATAAATTAATAATTTTCATGTCACAGCTGCTCATATGTCCCTTTCTAGGCCTATAGTACTCTCATTTTATATATGTTGTTCTGCTATCTATCTGCTAAACTATACAGTCCATATAAGTATCCTCTTTAAGCTATGTTCACGTTTTTACAGAATGCCCACCCGAAAAACTTTGGGTGGACATTCTGCAAACAGAGAGGACTGCTCGGAAATGTGTTGTCCCATAGGCAGCAATGCATTTCCAAGCAATTTTCTGTAGAAAGAATGGACATGTCAGTTCTTTCTGAGGAGCCCGGAATTGTGATTTCATCGGTTGATGTTTCCGCCGTGTGCACGGTGCAGCAGAATCGTATTGACAACCGAATTTCCTAGCTGGATTGCGCTTGGAAATTCCGTCGTGTGAACATGGCCTTAGGCTGACATCAAGAAAAGTAAGATACACTGCTCAAAAACATAAAAAGAATACTTAAACAACACAATGTAACTCCAAGTCAATCCCTCTGTGAAATTACACTGTCCCCTCAGGAAGCAACACTGATTGACAATCAATTTCACATGCTGTTGTGCAAATGGAACAGACAACATGTGGAAATTATAGGCATTTTGCAAGACACCCCCAATAAAGGAGTGGTTCAGCAGGTGGTGACCACAGACCACTTCTCAGTTCCTATACTTCCTGGCAGATGTTTTGGTCACTTTTGAATGCTGGTGATGCTTTCACTCAAGTGGTAGCATGAAACGGAGTCTACAACTCACAGAAGTGGCTCCTGTAGTGCAGCTCATCCCGGATGGCACATCAATGCGAGCTGTGGTAAGAAGGTATGCTGTGTCTGTCAGCGTAGTGTCCAGAGCATGGAGGCGCTACCAGGAGACAGGCCAGTACATCAGGATATGTGGAGGAGGCCGTAGGAGGGCAACAACCCGCTACCTCCACCTTTGTGCAAGGGGGAGCACTGCCAGAGCCCTGCAAAATGACCTCCAGCAGGCCACAAATGTGCATTTGTCCACTCCGTCAGAAACAGACTCCATGAGGGAGGTATGAGGGCCCAACGTCCACAGGTGGGTGTTGTGCTTACAGCCCAACACCGTGAAGGACGTTTGGCATTTGCCAGAGAACACCAAGATTGGCAAATTCGTGCCCTGTGCTCTTCACAGATGAAACCAGGTTCACACTGAGCACATGTGACTGATGTGACAGAGTCTGGAGACACCATGGAGTGTGTTCTGCTGCCTGCAACATCCTCCAGCATGACAGGTTTGGCGATGGGTCAGTAATGGTGTGGGGTGGCATTTCTTTGGGGGGGGGGGGGGGGGCCGCACAGCCCTCCATGTGCTTGCCAGAGGTAGCCTGACTGCCATTAAGTGCCGAGATGAGATCCTCAGACCCCTGTGAGACCATATGCTGGGGCTGTTGGCCCTGAGTTCCTCCTTATGCAAGACAATGCTAGACCTCATGTGGCTGGAGTGTGTCAGCAGTTCCTGCAAGGGGAAGGCATTGATGCTATGGACTGGCCCGCCTGTTCCCCAGACCTGTATCCAATTGAGCACACCTGTGATATCATGTTTTGCTCCATCCACCAACTCCACGTTGCACCACAGACTGTCCAGGAGTTGGCAGATGCTTTAGTCCAGGTCTGGGAGGACATCCCTCAGGAGACCATCCACCACCTCATCAGGAGAATGCTCAGGTGTTGTAGGGAGGTCATACGGGCACGTGGAGGCCACACACACTACTAAGGCTCATTTTGACTTGTTTTAAGGACATTACATCAAAGTTGGATCAGCCTGTAGTGCGGTTTTCAACTTTTGATTTTGAATGTGACTCCATATCCAGACCTCCATGTGTTGATAAATTTGATTTCCAATGATTTTTGTGGGATTTTGTTGTCAGCACATTCAACTATGTAAAGACTAAAGCATTTCATACGATTAGTTCATTCATTTAGATCTAGGATGTGTTATCTTAGTGTTCACTTTACGTTTTTTGAGTAGTGTATTATAGATGAACAAGAACAGTTCTCCAGCATGCATTGCCAGGACATGTCAAATGGGAATTACATGGCGAATGTGCAATGCTCATATCATTTTATTCCAAGCCTGCTCTATTGGGGGTCTCTTCATGAATCAGTGATCTGATTGCTATGGCTTTCCATAGATTGCAGCCAAGACCAAAGTCCTCCTGGCTACATGGAAGCCTTTGCATTTCATGATTTGTAGGAGGTTCTCTTCACTTTTTTAAGCATTTGTTATGCTTGAAAAGACATATGTGGATTTTTTTTCAGGTGCCAAGCCATCAACATTCTTTCACTGGGAAATTCATGAGTCTAACATCCAACTTTGTCTTCACTTAGTGTACTAAAGTGGTTAAAAGCTGGACTAGTGGAGAGGGAGTCTGTATTATAAATTAATATAATATCCCCTACTGTTCCACACACATACTTTACAGACCACAGCTCTCCGTGTGTCCCTGGCACACACAGTAAAATAGTAATAAAACTACAATGATCAATCATTCCTGAAAACACAGCAGGCTCTAAAAAAATATCAGCTGCTTGAAGATATTGTGCTACTCTGCAGTAACAGCTTGCTACACCCTATGTAATGCCGACAGCATGCTCTAAAGTGTTACAAATGTGTTTTACTGCAGGTTCCGGGCATAGGAAAAGTCACTGAGAAAATGTTACAAGCGCTTGGAATTACAACGTGCACTGACCTTTACCAACAGAGAGCACTGCTCTCTTTATTGTTCTCTGATACATCCTGGCTTAACTTTTTACACATTTCCCTGGGCCTCGGATCAACGCGGATAGAAAAGTGAGTCAATATTCGTGTGCAGAGATTTCCTACTATCACTATGATGTCTCACATACATGTCCCTATATTTCTATAGCACACCGTTAGAAGCAATAACAGTATGAAATACTTTATAGAGCAGTACTGAGCAGTGTAAACTGTAAATCAGCCACTGGGGTGATATTCAATACTACAAGTTAAAGAGTACCTATCATCACAAAAACTTTTATATGTTGTTAATGTATTAGAAACCACTTTCTAATACCATGTCATAAAAAAAAAAAAAAAAAAAGTATATTTATATATTTATTTTCACTTGTGAAAACCGACCACTAGGGGTCTCCCTACAGGTTCCGGCTGCAAGTCTCTCATAGAGTTCAGACTCTTGAGTCCTAACTCTCATAGTGCAGCCTGGACACTGACAAGCACAGCCCAACTCCTTGCCTGTCAATCAGACAGACGGGAGCGAGCGCTGTGCACGCTGCATGGCGCACTTCAGCTACATTGAACACTGCCTGCAGTGAGCAAGCTTTGAAAGAGGATTATGAAGGAAATACTGGGCAAAAATGAAAAAGAAAAACTGCAGGGGGCAGGTAATAAAAGAGCAACAGACCAGCAGCATAATATAAAGCAATGGACCTGGTGGCAGGTATTAATAATAAAGGCCATATCAAGATATGACCTTTATTATTGGCACTGTATCAATGTCATGCGATGTACACATACTTGGCATCACTATTCCTGGAACAACTAGAGGATTCATTTAATTTAAACTGCCTTTAAACATAGCATGAAGGGGAAAAAACTTTTTGACCATTTTTTTTAAACATCTGCTTAAATATTTAATAATTAAAAAGCTCAATATGTCTTGCAAGAAAATACAATAATAAAAATGCAGCTTTCTAAAAGCTGAGATTTTTCTCTGGTAATAAAGGCCCAGAACACCCTGTTCATGAAAGTATGAAGTGAAACTCTATTTTAAAGCTATAATTTTGAATTTGAAGTCAAAGTCCCATTCATCAGCAGGAGATATGCATGGGTAAAAATTAATCATGGCTGCCCTACAAACCCACCAACAGCCTATTATCTTCCAACAAATTGTGTGCACAAGTCTTAAAAATATTGCAGGCACCTGGGCAAATATCTGCTAAATACTTTTTCAAAAATGTGTTCCTAGACATTGGGAGTTATTGTGGAGGACCTACTTATTATACCTACAAAAATGTGGGAGTAGATCTGCCAGCTAATGGTAGCCTGTTCTGACTTGGGATGTGATCCTGTTCAAGTCTCCAGTCTAGTGTTTTGAGGGGATCAGGCCATTAGACACCAAGGAAAAACGGTTTAACCCCTTCCTATCTGATGACATATATGTCATGAGTGAGTGCACAGATTCGCTACATGACTGATTTACGCGTCAGCTTGATGTTGTGGGTACTGCTCAGTGTACCCACGAAACTGAGACAGGACCTCAGCTGCCAAACACAGAGGCCTGACAAATGCCCCCAGGTCTGCCATGGGCTCCTGCCTAATAGACTGCCTGGCCGTAAGGTATTTCCATGCTGAGTAATACAGTTTATTACAAAACATTAAAATTGCAATGAGTAAATTGCGAGACACAAAAAAAAAAAGTACTCGCTTTTCACCTCTAGGGGTGCTGTATCGTTCTGCTGAGGTGAAAGTATTCTCTATTTGGCGTGGAAACTTATTACTCAGTTCTTGCTCTGTCCCACTCCCTCCACTATTCAAGAGTTCACCTTGAAAGGGGGATTAACAAAAAGCGTAGAGCATTGCATAAATTCACCTCTGTAGGAAGTCGAATATGAGGCTCACAGTCATAGGGTATGCTGTTTACCCCTTACCTAAATCATCTTGGACTGCAGTGGGGGGTACCGCAGCTCCAGACATTTATTTTTTTCATTGCAGGACTTCTTTCAGGGTCTTCTCCCTGTGGACTGGGTGGCATAGAGTAGGACTGATGTGTTCTTGTATTTGGAAATGTTTACCTTTATACTTTTCTTCTTATTTGTGACGGAAAGTACCTAAGTTGTCTGCTGATGTTGTCTTTTTCCTGCTTGGCAGTAGGTTATACCATTTTTTGGGGGGGAGAGGGGTAATTGTTTTTTCTCTGTATGTTTGGTTAAAAGTTAGAGAATGTTTTTAAAAAAAAGTGTGATTTAAAAAAAAATTAAAATGAAAGAAACCGCTGAATATTTATTCGATGAGTTGTTAAAGGGTGTTTTCTTTTTTGTCAGAGATGGAGAAAGAAAGAGTATGAGCACAGAAAGGTATGTTTTCTGTATAAGTAATATTATAATTTGTGATAGCATGCCATACTAGTGTTTAGTATCACAGAAAGTCATTTATCCTTCAGAAAAATAGGGAGGGGGGGGGGGGGGCTTTGATTCCACAAGGATTCTTGGCAGTATTTCTATATATAAATTCTGCTTGGATCTGCTTCAAATTACTTGTGTGCCATGGTTTTTGCATGGAGAAGTAGGGGAAATTTAGCGAAAAAATTTGTGTACATTAACTAGTCTCTGTAGCAGGCCATGTTTTCTGTGGATTAAAGAATTTTTTTTGCTAGACTAAGAATATGTAGTCTGTCTTCCCAAACCAATGTGTGAGAAGGCATGCTGTGAGAGAGGAGCACATCTGACCAGCCAGAGTACATAGCATAGCCCCTCCATCACATCAGAGTCAGAGCCCACTTACACCAGCAATAATGGAGTGGGAAATTAGCATTTACAGAAATCCTGTAACACAGTATTATTTATAAGCAGTACAAAAAGAGACCTGACTTTCTACTGTTTCTAATTGTTTATATTTTATTATAGGCTGCATTCATTGATCTATATATGTATCAATATATATTAAAGGAGTATTGTGGCAGGATTTTTAAGCTTCTATTGTCCCGGGGCTGAAAAAAGTAACAAAACAGACATTAAATCACCTTCCTCTGTTCCCCCATTGTGCCGATATCGGTCTTCGGTCCTCCAGTCCAGGTCTCCTACCTACTTCCGTGTGACCGGATCGTCACACTGCGTCCAGTGTATCCCCGGCCGCAGCAATGTCCCGCCTTAGCCGGTGGGAGGCTGAGCGCATTGTCATGTAAGGACCCCAGGTAACAGGGAGAAGGCGGGGCCGAGGCTCCTTACATGACACTGTGCTCAGCGTATTACTGGCCAAGGCAACATTGCTGCGGTTGGCGATACACTGACAATCCGGTAAGCGGAACACTGAAGACCAATAGCGGCGCAATGGGAAGAACAGTGGAAGGTGAGATTATGTTGGCTTTTGTTACTTTTTGCCATCCAGGCACAGTAGAAGCTTAAAAAGTTTGCCTGTCACGCCCCATCCCATAGACATGAATGGAGGGGGCGTGGCATGACGTTATGTCCCCAGTCCCGGAAACCCAGCAGCGGGCCCCCCACGATCAGACATCTTATCCCTATCCGTTGAATAGGGGATAAAATGTTTTTGCCCGGAATACCCCTTTAACTGTTTTACAATGACAATTTCAGGACTTTCAGTGAAATGAGCTCCGCAGAGGAACAATATGAGCTGTGTCGGGAGCTATGTAAGGATCTTGCAGAAGACCTTAGTAAGGAAGGATTAAAGGTTTGTGAAACATTTGAAACTCTTTCCTGAAACATAAATGGTTGCAAAATTATTACAATATTATATTACTATGTAATTACTATGTATATTACTTTTATTATATTATTACTATGAAATCCCTTCCTACAGTGAATCATTGTCTCATAAATTGTCAACATTTTATATGAAGGATAAGATACAGGTGCTATCAGCCTTGCTGAATGTTTTCTTAGGTCACCTTATAATTCACCTCCCTTCTTTGTTAGTCAGAAATGTAATATGGCAAGAACATGGTAAGATCTTCATTTTCACTTTAGTTTATCCTCCTTTAAAATCTGTATGGATATGAAAGCCTCAGAGAGAGTGACTTTTCAAATGGAAATGTCTGTGAAAGGCCACCTATGGTAAATCCATGGGTGAGATGGAAGATTGTGTATTGCAACAGCTATTGCTTGGGTGGTCCCAACAGCTTTAGGGTAGAGGGCATCAAGATGTTATAGGAAAAAATAAAGAACGTGGCCACAGTTTGCAAAACATCTCATACTAGCCTGACATAACATAAATGCCCTGTTTAACCATCCTAAATATTCTCTATCATATTTATTTATGTAGAACATATGATTATATATAACATATAATAATAATAAACACCATCCAGCTGTAAAGCATGGTAATAGCACCATAATGCTGTGAGGATGAGTAATAAGACTTAAAGAGAGAGAGTAAAATTACGCATTTCAGGAGATTAAACATCTCGTATAGCAGAATAGGACAGAGTAGTAGGGGACTTTAATTATTGCAGCTTATTATTTCTTATTTTTCCTTCTAGCTTATTTTAGTTACAGGAGCAGATAGACTGATATAGCTAATATAACTTACCCATCTTATCTAAACAGGAAATTACAAGCGGTTTGTATGTCTGTATGGAGGGATCTTTCTAATAAAGTTCTGTGATTACTGCAGCCTCAGCACATCAGACAATCTCTGCTGTGTTTTTAGGGTGACTACAGGAGCATATTAACAGAGGAGGAGCGGCAAGAGCAATATGGGTTCTTAGGTGTATTAAAACTGTGGCCAAGCTGCACCGCACTGTATCTGCATCATGGCAGATAATGATAACAACGTTGTGTTAGTAAATTAGGAGGAAAGAGAAGTCTGCAGAGAGAGAGGTACACAACGGTACTGCACATGTGGATTTAAAAGCAGAACAACACTTTAAAGGGGTATTCCCGGAAAAAACTTTTATATATATAAATCAATCAACTGGCTCCAGAAAGTTAAACAGATTTGTAAATTACTTCTATTAAAAAATATTAATCCTTTCAATAATTATCAGCTGCTGAAGTTGAGTTGTTGTTTTCTGTCTGGCAACAGTGCTGTCTGCTGACATCTCTGCTTGTCTCAGGAACTGCATAGAGTAGAAGAGGTTTGCTATGGGGATTTGCTTCTAAACTGGGCGGTTCCTGAGACACATGTCATCAGAGAGCACTTAGACAGAAAAGAACAACTCAACTTCATCAGCTCATAAGTACTGAAAGGATTACGATTTTTTAATAGAAGTAATTTACAAATCTGTTTAACTTTCTGGAGCCAGTTGATATATATATAAAAAAAAGTTTTTCCCTGGATAACCCCTTTAATGCAGTAAAATACAAAGAAAGGGCTGTAATACACATCAGATGTCTGCCCAGTATGAGTTCCGATTTCCTAGATTGGCGCTCATGTAAACAGATAATTATAGTGGTCATTAGATTGTTCGATCAGATGAATGAGCATCGGCTGATCGCTGGTCCTATTACACACGACGATGTTGGCCTGTTGGTCAGATTGTAATAGGGCCCAAAGGAATACAGGATACAGAGAGATGTAAAACAACTGCGACATGGAGGGGAAATGTACTCTTACAAGAGTAACATTCACATAAAGAGTTACTGTCAATTGAAAAAGCGTTTGACTTGTCATGAAGACATGTTAAACGTTTAGATCACATTAGTCCTAAGACCCCTGTGATCGCAAGTTATAAGTGCGCAGACCCGCGTGCTTCTTTTCCTGGCTGACAATCAAATCACACTCATTCACTACAGTAGTCTATGCAGTAAATGATGCAGAAGCAGTCAGCAGGGGACAGTGAAAAGTGCTGCTGCCTACTTCACAGGCTTATAACTTGCCATTGCAGCAGGTTTTAGGACTTATACCAAGTGCGATCTAAACTTTTGACATGTCTGGAATGCATGTCAAAAAGTAACGCATTAAAGGGGTTACCAAGGAAAAACTTTTTTTTTTTATATCAACTGGCTCCAGAAAGTTAAACAGATTTGTAAATTACTTCTATTATAAAATCTTAATCATTTCAATAATTATCAGCTGCTGAAGTTGAGTTGTTGTTTTCTGTCTAGCAACAGTGCTCTCTGCTGACATCTCTGCTTGTCTCGGGAACTGCACAGAGTAGAAGAGGTTTGCTATGGGGATTTGCTTCTAAACTGGGCGGTTCCCAAGACAGGTGTCATCAGAGAGCACTTAGACAGAAAAGAACAACTAAACTTCATCAGCTCATAAGTACTGAAAGGATTAAGATTTTTAATAGAAGTCATTTACAAATCTGTTTAACTTTCTGGAGCCAGTTGATATATAAAAAAAGTTTTTTTTTTTTCCTGCATAACCCCTTTAAAGAGGTTTTCCAGGGATAGAAACACAGAGCTAACTCCTTTAAAAAAAAAAATAGCACCACCTCTGTCCTCAGGTTGTTTGTTATATTACAGCTCAATTTCATTGAGGTCAATGGAGCGAAGTTGTAATACCACACACAACCTGAGGACAGGGGTGGTGTTGTTTTTGGAAGCTTTGTGTTACTCTCCGAGAATGACCCCTTTAACTAAACAAGAACTCGGGTTTTGAGCTGCACCCTGCCTGTTCCTCCATCTGTTTGAGCTGATGACTATCTTTGTTTCCACGCTTGAGGAATGTTTCCTCGGATCTCCTCCAGGATTTTGTTTAGACCTTACTTTTCTTTGCAGTTCCTTCTTTAGTTGTTTTACTTTAGATGTCCTTGTCTGGTTATTTCCTGCTTTGCACTTTAAGACTGGAAAGCTTGTGTTTTTTTAAAGCATTTATTAAGATAAATAATAATATTGTGTCATGTGCTTGGAGCAGTAAGAGTTCAGTCAATGGGTGGAACACCTAGCTTCTATTGTGGTTGTAACTTTGTAAACTGTATGTGAACTTTCATTCTGCAGCCAAAAGCAACACCATGGAGCCTTTATAGAACTTAATATAATGGGACTTCGACTTCCTTTATTATAGGGTAGAACTGTTACGTTGAAACTGAAAAATGTCAAGTTTGAAGTCAAGACCAGAGCATCAACCATGTCCTATGCAGTGTCTACAGAGGAGGAAATCTTTTCTGTTGCCAAGGAAATTCTCAAGGCTGAAATTGATTTGGCTTCACCAGAACCTCTGCGGCTCAGACTAATGGGTAAGTCTATAATTTTATTTGTATATAAGAGCATTATACTGCACATTTGTAAAATAGGACATTGCCCACCCACCCTGCCTACTTTCCTCCCACAGCACTCCTGCAAGTTCTCCACCCAGAGCTATGGCAGAACATCTCATTTCACAGCAGACTATCTTACAATCAGTGAGGTTGCAGCATCTGTTGCATTTATTGCCTGTCTGCTCCTCTGCCTTTGGCATCATTCATCACAAGGGCAGCTTGCTGTAGACACACCTTACCACCCTAATGTTGTGTTTACACGCTGTGTAAAACCAGCTTTTACTGTGATCTTTTTCAAAAATTGCGCCAAAAAGGCTCTATTTTACCATGATAATGCAAAAAATAGCACAATATTTTCATAAATTTAAAAAAAAAGATAAGGCAAAAACTTTTATAAAAACTGCAACATATGAACACAGCCTAGTTGTCCCATTAAAAATATATGTGTCTATGACAGAGAAATGTAGCTGTAGGGGGCTGGTCAGAAGTAGTGACATCACTTAGGGGGCAGGGCTAGAGCTCAGAGGTAAGGTCAAACCAAGCATCTGGTGACAGCAGAGGATAGTGCATTGTCTTGGGAGAGAGTCGGGGAGCTGGAGACAACAACATATCGAAAATGAAAGAACTACACAACTTCTTGTACACCCATATTAATGTGCCTGAAAGCTTTTAGGCTTAAATATTATACCAACAACTAAGCTGTAAATACATGTTACTGCTAGTATGATATGGTTAAAGTCATGATGTATAATGCATCCTTGTAAGTTAAACATGCCTATTGGTTGACTGTCTGGGCTTGCTTTCTTATATATTGCTGAACCCCATTTTTACCTTTCTCTAACTTCTGTCAATGTATTTGATTGTTTAAAGGTGTAAGAATCTCTGGATTTCTATCTGAAGATGACAGAAAACATCAAACAAGTATTACTAGTTTCCTGGGCTTATGCAAAGCTACCAAGACAAAATGTTCAGAAATGGCAGACAAATCTGGACAAGCAACTCAGACTCCGGTCCCACAAAGACAAAGTTTCTTTAATCAGAAACGTGCAGCAAGACAGCTAGAGCAGGAACAAGGGTCAACAAGCAACGCAGACACGAGCAAGGATCAGATTGAGGTGACACATGTTCCGTGTGAACAACATAAGGACATAGCTGAAGTTGACCAGTTTTGCCATCAGCCTGACTTCACATGTCCTATTTGTATGATAAGACAAAGTGATTGGAATCTGGAGGCGTTCAATAAACATATAGATCAATGTTTGAATAAACCACCTCCATCTGATTACATAGAAACGATAAGCAAATGTGAAAATGTACTTGGAGAAAATAATGATAAAGCCAAGAAAAGTAAAGAAGGTTTCTCTGGGGGCCGCCAGAAAGATGTCCATATAAAGAATCTGAAAAATAAAATTGTGACTGTGGCTTCACCTAACGATTTGGATGACTTTGTCATTGATAAAAACACAATGCGCACAATTCAAGACCAAGAAGTACAGATGGACCCCTGCAAAGGTGAAATTATATGTAAGGACCCTATGGAAAATCATCAAATAGTAGGTGATAAAGTCATCAAAATCATAAATGAGTGTAAAACTGCCTCACCACCATGTTCATCAACATGTCGTGAAGCTGTATTCATCTGTCCGGTGTGTAATGTACAGCAAGATACCTCAGACCTAGTAGTGTTTAATAGACATGTCGATGTGTGCCTCAATAAAGGAATACTAGAAGAGCTCGAAGAACCCACTGCCAACCTGGATCTAAGACATCCAATCAAAATAGATCATCAGAATGGTAAGAGCATTATGGGTTATAGACATTGTACAAAACAAACTTTAAGCGTTACTGTCCTTTAAAAAAAACAAAAAACTGAGACCTCTTAAATTCTGAGACCCCCTTACGATCCCTGAATATATCTGGATGAAGCGCCTGGCTCAGCACTCAGTCCATCTCAGTGCCGGTGACTGCTTCCTACACTTATAATGGAGAGGGTCACTTGTAGTGTGACAGACTACCCAGCTATATCTAGAGATCGCAGGTAGACTCAGCACCAAGATGCCAACCGATCAAAACTTTTTACATATGTATATTAAAAGTTTTTTAACCCCTTAAGGACCCAGCCAATTTTCACTGTAGGACACGCCCATTTTTTGCACATCTGACCACTGTCACTTTAAACATTAATAACTCTGGGATGCTTTTACCTTTCATTCTGATTCCGAGATTGTTTTTTCGTGACATATTCTACTTTATGTTTGTGGTAACATTTTGTTGATACATGCATCATTTCTTGGTGAAAAATTCCAAAATTTGATGAAAAAATAGAAAATTTTGCATTTTTTTTTAACTTTGAAGCTCTCTGCTCATAAGGAAAATGAATATCCCAAATAAATTATATATTGATTCACATATTCAATATGTCTACTTTATGTTTGCATCATAAAGTTGACATGTTTTTACTTTTGGAAGACATCAGAGGGCTTCAAAGTATAGCAGCAATTTTCCACAAAATTTTCAAAAAAATTTCAGGGACCAGTTCTGTTTTGAAGTGGATTTGAAGGGCCTTCTTATTAGAAATACCCCACAAATGACCCCGTTATAAAAACTGCACCCCTCAAAGTATTCAAAATGACATTCAAAAGGTTTGTTAACCATTTAGATGTTTCACAGGAATAGCAGCAAATTGAAGGAGAAAATTCAAAATCTTAATTTTTTACACTGGCATGTTCTTTTAGACCCGGTTATTGAATTTTTACAAGGGGTAAAAGGAGAGAAATCTTCCTAAAATGTGTAACTAAATTTCTCTCGAGTAAGAAAATACCTCATATGTGTATGTCAAGTGTTCGGCAGGCGCAGTAGAGGGCTCAGAAGGGAAGGAGCGACAGTGGGATTTTGGAGAGTGAGTTTTCTGAAATGGTTTTTGGGGGGCATTTCACATTTCGGAAGCCCCTATGGTTCCAGGACAGCAAAAAAAAAAACACATGGCATACTATTTTGGAAACTACACCCCTCAAAGCACGTAACAAGAGGTCCAGTGAGCCTTAACACCCCACAGGTGTTTGACGACTTTTCGTTAAAGTTGGACGTGAAAATTATATATATTTTTTTTCACTAAAATGCTAGTTTACCCTCAAATTTAAATTTTTTACAAGGGATAATAGGACAAAATGCCCCCCAAAATTTGTAACCCCATCTCTTCTTAGTATGGAAATACCCCATGTTAGGACGTAAAATGCTTTGCGGGCGAACTACAATGCTCAGAAGAGAAGGAGTCACATTTGGCTTTTGAAAAGCAAAATTTGCTGAAATGGTTTTTGGGGGGCATGTCCCATTTAGGAAGCCACTATGGTTCCAGGACAGCAAAAAAAAAAACACATGGCATACTATTTTGGAAACTACACCCCTCAAGGCACGTAACAAGGGGTCCAGTGAGCCTTAACACCCCACAGGTGTTTGACGACTTTTCGTGAAATTTGGATGTGTAAATGATTATTTTATTTTTTTATTCACTAAAATGCTAGTTTTCCCTCAAACCCCATCTCTTCTGAGTATGGAAATACTGTGTGGATGTCAAGTGCTCTGCTGGCGCACTACAATGCTCAGAAGAGAAGGAGCGCCATTGAGCTTTTGGGAAAAAAATTGTTTGGAATGGAAGTCAGGGGCCATGTGCGTTTACAAAGCCCCCCGTGCTGCCAGAACAGTGGAACCCCCCCCCCACATGTGACCCTATTTTGGAAACTACACCCCTCACAGAATTTAATAAGGGGTGCAGTGAGTATTTACACCCCACTGGCGTTTGACAAATCTTTGGAAAAGTGGGCTGTGCAAATGAAAAATTACATTTTTCATTTTCACGGACCTCTGTTCCAAAAATCTGCCAGACACCTGTGGGACGTAAATGCTCACTGCACCCCTTATTACATTCCGTGAGGGGTGTAGTTTCCAAAATGGGTAGGTTTCCAAAATGTGGGTATTTTTTTGCGTTTATGTCAGAACCGATGTAAAATCGACTATCCCTGTGCAAATCACCAATTTAGGCCTCAAATGTACATGGTGCGCTCTCACTCCTGAGCCTTGTTGTGCGCCCGAAGAGCATTTTACGACCACATATGGGGTATTTCTGTACTCAGGAGAAATTGCGTTATAAATTTTGGGGGTCTTTTTTTTCCTTTTAACGCTTGTGAAAATAAAAAGTATGGGGCAACACCAGCATGTTAGTGTAACATTTTTTATTTTTTTACACTAACAAGCTGGTGTAGCCCCAAACTTTTCCTTTTCATAAGGGGTAAAAGGAGAAAAAGCCCCCCAAAATTTGTAGTGCAATTTCTCCCGAGTATGGAGATACCCCATATGTGGCCCTAAACTGTTTCCTTGAAATACGACAGGGCTCCGAAGTGAGAGAGCGCCATGCGCATTTGAGGACTAAATTAGGGATCACATAGGGGTGGACATAGGGGTATTCTACGCCAGTGATTCCCAAACAGGGTGCCTCCAGCTGTTGCTAAATTCCCAGCATGCCTGGGCAGTCAGTGGCTGTCCGGAAATGCTGGGAGTTGTTGTTTTGCAACAGCTGGAGGCTCCGTTTTGGAAACACTGCCATACAATACAATTTTCATTTTTATTGGGGGGGACAGTATAAGGGGGTGTATATGTAGTGTTTTATTCTTTATTATGTGGTAGTGTAGTGTTTTTAGGGTACATTCGCACTGGCGTGTTACGGTGAGTTTCCCGCCAGGAGTTTGCGCTGCTGCGAAAAATTTGCCGCAGCCCAAACTTGAAGCAGGAAACTTACTGTAAACCTGCCCGTGTAAATGTACCCTGTACGTTCACATGGGGGGGCAAACCTCCAGCTGTTTCAAAACTACAACTCCCAGCATATACTGACAGACCGTGCATGCTGGGAGTTGTACTTTTGCAACAGCTGGAGACACACTGGATGGAAAACCTTCAGTTAGGTTCTGTTACCTCACTCAGTATTTTCCAACCAGTCTGCCTCCAGCTGTTGCAAAACTACAACTCCCAGCATGCACTGATCACCGAAGGGCCTGCTGGGAGATGTAGTTATGCAATAGCTAGAGGTACGCAAGTACAACTCCCAGCATGCCGAGACAGCTGTTTGCTGTCTTTGCATGCTGGAATTTGCAGTTTTGTAACATCTGGAGGGCTTCAGTTTTAGAGAACACTGCAAAGTGATCTCCAAACTGTGGTCCTCCAGCTGCTGCAAAACTACAAATTCCAGCATGCTAGGAGTTGTAGTTTTGCAAGATCTGGAGGGCTACAGTTAGAGACCACTGTATAATGGTCTCAAACTGTACCCTCCAGATGTTGCTAGGCAACTCACCGGCTTCCGTCGGATCCAGCCGTACGTCATCGCCGCCCGCCGATCTCCGTCGCCCGCCCGGATCGGTAAGTGGATCTTCGGCACCGGTCTCCTTTCATTCCTGTCGCGTCTAGACCACCAATAGCAGGGATAGGAGGGGTGGCACCCCTGCCACCTCACTCCTATGCCTTCAGGGGGGATCGTGGGTGTCTTAGACAACCGCGATCCCCCTTATATTCCGGGTCACTATAGACCCGTAATGACCCGGAATCGCGCAAATGGCAAGTGTGAATTTACTTGCGATCTGCCGCGATCGCCGACATGGGGGGGTCTGATGACCCCCCTGGGCGTTTGCACGGGATGCCTGCTGAGCGATTTCAGCAGGCATCTCGGTCCGATCCCCGCCCGGCACGCGGCAGGGGCCGGAATTCTCCATGCCAGTTGATATATAAAAAAAAGTTTTTGCCTGGAATACCCCTTTAAGTAGGGAGGCCAGATAAATGCAGAAAGAGGCATCTTTCTCCAATAAGATATACAGAGTTTTTTTGTTTTACTTGTACTGAAGTTTGTTGAAAATGTAGTGCCTGTTTAACCCCTTAAGGACCGAGGGTTTTTCCGTTTTTCCATTTTCGTTTTTTTCCTCCTTGCCTTTAAAAAATCATAACTCTTTCAATTTTGCACCTTATGATGGCTTATTTTTTGCGCCACCAATTCTACTTTGTAATGACGTCAGTCATTTTGCCCAAAAATCTACGGCGAAACGAAAAAAAAAATCATTGTGAGACAAAATTGGAAAAAAAACGTTGTTTTTTAACTTTTGGGGGCTTCCATTTCTACGTAGTACATTTTTCGGTAAAAATGACACCTTATCTTTATTCTGTAGATCCATACGATTAAAATGATACCCTACTTATATAGGTTTGATTTTGTCGTACTTCTGGAAAAAATCATAACTACATGCAGGAAAATTAATACGTTTAAAATTGTCATCTTCTGACCCCTATAACTTTTTTATTTTTCCACGTATGGGGCGGTATGAGGGCAAATTTTTTGCGCCGTCATCTGAAGTTTTTAGCGGTACCATTTATGCCTTGATAGGACTTATTGATCGCTTTTTAATAATTTTTTCATGATATAAAAAGTGAGCAAAAATGCACTATTTTGGACTTTGGATTTTTTTTGCGCGTACGCCATTTAACATGTGGTTTAATTAACGTTATATTTTTAGAATTCGGACATTTCCGCACGCGTCGATACCACATATGTTTATTTTTATTTACACAGTTTGTTTGTTTTTTTATGGGAAAAGGTGGGTGATTCAAACTTTTAATAGGGAAGGGGTTAAATGATCTTTATTCACTTTTTTCCCCTTATTTTTTGCAGTGTTATAGCTCCCATAGGGGCCTATAACACTGCACACACTGATCTATTACATTGATCACTGGTTTCTCATAGGAAACCAGTGATCGATGATTCTCCCGCTTGACTGCTCATGCCTGGATCTCAGGCACTGAGCAGTCATTCGGCGATTGGACAGCGAGGAGGCAGGTAGGGATCCTCCAGCTGTCCTGTAAGCTGTTCGGGATGCCGCGATTTCGCCGCGGCTATCCCGAACAGCCCGACTGAGCTAACCGGGATGCTTTCACTTTCACTTTAGACGCGGCGTTCAACGTCTAAAGGGTTAATAACGCGCGGCACCGCGATCAATGCCGCGCGCTATTAGCCACGGGTCCCGCGTTATAGATCGGGAGTGGACACATGACGTACCGGTACGTCATGTGTCCTTAAGGAGTTAAAGAGGTTGGCGACTCTTATGCTGTTTCAGCAAAACATATTAATGATAAAAGTATTTCACTTACTGGCTTACCTTTTCTTTACTTGTGCCCCGTTTATGTACCGTATATGAGCTAAGCCCCACTCTTTTGATTGCTGGCTATCTGGATGGCATTTCTGTCCATTAGATGTCTGCCTATGGAGGAGAATGCGATCATACAACGTTACTCAGCCTCCTCCCATTGCCCTTGTGGGATTGAGTGATCGCTATCCAGACAGCAGGGCCAGCGATCACAGGGTCATGAATATACATAACTGGGCACAAGTAAAGTGAAATAGTAAGTGACATACTTAAATCATTAATATGTTTTTCCCGCACTAGAGCATCCTTCCTTAAAATCTGGCATCCGTGGAGGAGGTTTGAGAATTTAGAATAACCTACAGCTCCTTCCTAGTCACACTGTCTCTCTTCTCAATGACGCCCCCACCACTGGACCACCCTGGCAGGGCCGCTTCCCTCATTGTTTCTCCTCCTCAGCCTATTCTCCGCATGCATGGAGGACACCACCTGTCTTTATCCTTTTTTTTTATTTTATGCTTGTTCTAACTCTCTGTTCTTCATACACTGTTAGGGTGCATTCACATCACGATTTTACCATCCTACTTCTTCTCCCTATTTTTAACTTTGAAATCGTACAAATCTGCACGCCAAGTCGTATCCATTGACTTCCATTCATTAATGATAGACAACAAATGCATCAGTTTGGATCCGCATCCGATTTTGCATGATTCAAGATCGGAGATAAAATCGTGGTTGACCAAGATTTTTCGTCCAGATTCAAAATCTGATCGAAATCGTGTCCGATTTTTATTTTTTATTAATGATGTCTATGTAAATCACATGGAATCGTGTGACTGTGCGACTAATCGCACACGATTTTTTTGTACGCATGTGCAGTAGACTTCAAAACACATACACTTCAAATATATAAAACTTTATTGCCATTGGCATACTTATTAATTTTAAAAACAGGATCAAATTTTTTATTGAAAATCGGATGGAATTTTTCATCTATACGATTTTTGGATACAATTTTAAATCGTCTAGCAAAGAAATTGTATACGATTTTTTGAAATCCGATTTGACGGTCCGATAATCGGATGGTTAAATTGTGATGTGAACCTAGCCTTAGTACAATATATGTACGATGTTCATTAATTTTGTTCCTCTTCTCTTGTCCCCCTACCCTACATTCATAAAGCTCCCCTATCTTACATCTGAAATATTTAATTGCTATCAATGTTTGCCTGAGTTTTTATTAACATTATTTAATATTCGCACTTGCGTTATCCATTAGCTTCCATATAATCTCTCTACGTCTATTATTGATGGTTTTAGCCTTGCCCAGCCATTAGGAGTCACAGCAATAATGAGCTGTCGGAGCAGATCCTGGATGTCTTGGGAACTGCCAATAACCTTTGGCTGCACCTTCCTGTTCTAGGTGAATGAGCCATTAAGAGCACAGTCTGTAAACATGGCACGATGCCCAGCATACATAGACAAAAGTCGTTTGGAAAAGTGAGAAATCCTGCCAGGACTTTTCTCTTTAAATTAAACTTTTACATTCCGCTAGAGGTTTTCTGCACATTAGCAAATTTTACAGCAGTCACGAACAGGACAGAGTTATTGTTGGTACATTATGTATATTTTTCTAATATTGGTTTTAAATGGACTGTGTATATGCACAGCACAGCCACATATAATTTACATTATTTGTATTATGTCATTGATCCTTGTGCCCACCTGCATTATATATTGATAAAATCATAGCAGTCTGCTGCATCAAAAGCTTCCAAGATACTGGCCCTCATTTACTATTGCAAACCCGACATGTTTTCTTGGGTTGGGCGCCAGATTCTGTCGCATTGTGCCAGAAATTCTGTCTGCGCCAGATTTTGCGCCAGAATTGAAAAAACCCGACTAACTCTCCATTTTGCTAAGATAACCCGAAAAAGGGGCGTGGTCTCCAAAAAGGGGCATGTTCCATAAAATGTTTTGGATTTGAGCTGAGGAAAACCAGACAGATCAGAACATGTGTAAAAAAAAGCAAAGTGTAGGGAAAGTGGAAAATGTAGGGAAACCTTAGTAAATACCGTGGAAAATAAATTGTAGGGAATTAAAACCCACAAAGAAACCTACACTCCACTCTTAGCAAATAAGGGCCATTGTGCTGTATTAGGCTGGGTTCACACTACGTTTTCTCCCATACGGGAGCGCATACGGCAGGGGGGAGCTAAAACCTCGCGCTCCCGTATGCCTTCGTATGCGCTCCCGTATGTCATTCATTTCAATGAGCCGGCCGGAGTGAAACGTTCGGTCCGGACGGCTCATTTTTGCGCCGTATGCGCTTTTACAACCGGACCTCAAACCGTGGTTGACCACAGTTTTAGGTCCGGTTGTAAAAGCGCATACGGCGCAAAAATGAGCCGACCGGACCGAACGTTTCACTCCGGCCGGCTCATTGAAATTAATGACATACGGGAGCGCATACGAAGGCATACGGGAGCGCGAGGTTTTAGCTCCCCCCTGCCGTATGCGCTCCCGTATGGGAGAAAACGTAGTGTGAACCCAGCCTTACAAAGATGCCTGACTTCAAGAGAGAAAAAAAATATTTAACTTTTTTCTTCAAAGACTTATTGGCCCTCATTTACTATTGCAAACCTGACATGTTTTGTCGTGTTGTGCGCCAAATTCTGTCTGTGCCAGGTTTTGCACTAGAATTTGAACCAGAATTGAAAAAACCCCGACTAACTCTCCATTTTGCTAATAAAACCCAAAAGGGGCTTGGTCTCAGAAAAGGGGCGTGTTCCCGATATTTTCACAAAATAACAACATATTTACTAAGGTTTCCTCAGAAAATGTGGTGGATTTGAGCTGAGGAAAAACCAGACAGATCAGAACATGTGTAAAAAAAAAAAAAAAAAAAGCAAAATGTAGGGAAAGTGGAAAATGTAGGGAAACCTTCGTAAATACCGTGGAAAATAAATTGTAGGGAATTAAAACCCACAAAGAAACCTACACAACACTCTTAGTGAATCTTGAATATTCATATTCTGCACAATATACAGGAATACTGGTAATAAAAAGGTTCTCTAGTGTTTGATTGGTGGCATCAAACCTTCTGCACACTGAAGTAGGTGCCATTTGCGCAATGACAGTGTATCGTGTATAGGGGTGGCTGTACATGGTACCGGAGCTTATCCCATTTAGGTGGTCGTTGTGCAGTTTTTGTTTTCACTTTTTCTTATTCTCTTTTCTTACCAACAGGGCTCACAGTCAGAGGGAATGGTGGTAATAAATCCACTGCACGAACTAAACGGTAGGTTTATCCATTTTTGGGTCTGAACATTGTTATCACAAGCCTGTTCCCTGCCTCTAGGGACAGTCCTCATTGGTGGTGTTAATTCCCAGAGAAAAAAAAAGATGTAAGACTGTATAAAAAGGGTATGTTTGGCATAGGGACACTAACCCCTGCTAGGCCATGAGGCAGTTGTGTGTGTGTTGAATGTATGTGACAGATGCTCTTTAAGCTGGTAAGTAGCAATGCATGCAGAACTGTATACATCCCTGCTCCCTACTACACAATTTAGTGTGGATTGGCCACTGTGGAAAATCCAAAACATTTCGCCCATGTGTGGCTGTGTCTTTAGGTTTTTTTGTTCTCCACTACAGGAGTCAGAATAATAAGCAGTTGCACCAATTACTCCCTTCACCTAATCAGTTCCATGGTTGACACTGAGATTCAGATGGCATCTAAATGGCAGAGATTTCTTGTTTATTCAGTTATGGTGACTTGTAAGAAAATGTGTAAAAAATGTGGAGCGTCTTCAGTCAGACTTTAAGCCACATTTTTTGCAAAACATGCAAAATTGCATAAAGGGGTACTCCGCTGCTCAGCGTTCAGAACAAACTGTTCCCAACGCTGGAGCAGGGAGCTCATGACGTCATAGATCCGCCCTCTCGTGATGTCATGTCCTGCCCCCTCAATGCAAGTCTATGGGAGGGCCGTCACGCCCCCTCCCATAGACTTGCATTGAGGGGGCTGGGCGTGACATCATGAGGGGGTGGGGCTATGACGTCATGAGCTCCCTGCTCAAGCGTTGGGAACAGTTTGTTCGGAGCTGGGAGCTCGTGACGTCTCGTGAGCAGCGGAGCTGGGAGCTCGTGACGTCTCGTGATGTCATGTCCTGCCCCCTCAATGCAAGTCTATGGGAGGGGGCGTGACGGCCGTCACGCCTCCTCCCCCTCACGCCCCCTCCCAGAGACTTGCATTGAGGGGGCTGGGCGTGACATCATGAGGGGGGTGGGGCTATGACGTCACGAGCTCCCAGCTCCAGCGTTCGGAACAGTTTGTTCCGAACGCTGGGCAGCGGAGTACCCCTTTAAAGGCATCCTTAAATTTTAAGTGCTGGGTGGCATTTTTACAATGTGACTTGTCTGCAGAAAAACATGGTTGTAAATAAGCATATGGTTAGTTAGGGCTAGTCATCAGGATTTTGGGCATACTTTTTTTTTTTCCCCCAATGCTGAAATATAAGCCTATTTATAATTCTGCAAATAATGCTCAAATGTCCAGAGGGTGTTCCCCTGCATGGCAATAGCCCAGGTAAGTCCAGCCAATGCCCTCTTTATTACTGCCCACTTGTGTTCACCTACTTCATTTGACTGACATCCACTAGATAAAGAGGACAGGGCTGGGGAACACCGTGCTGGTAAGCACTCCTTTAGATTTTAGCCTAATTTACATACTAACAAAAAGGCTTGTATTTCAGGATTTCAGTGGGTTTCATTGACTATTGGAGGAAGAAATTATACAAAAATAAGTTGTCCTACTTAGACAACCTCTTCAATCTAATTCTATAGACAGTGGCTATGGCAGATGTTGTGATACTTCACTCCATGTTCAGCTATGAATGCAGTTATGTGCTTACTCATATTTCTTTTCTTACAGACCGGGAATGGCACAGCAGAACCCCGCTTCTAAGAAAGCCAAGACAAACCGCTCCAATCTTACCATTGATACCTTCTTTAAATAATATTTAAGGATTCCTATTACATCATTTTATTTATTCACAGACCTTCCATCTTGTATCTCTGCAGAAAAGGACAGGTATTCTGTTCTTGCATCAGTAAGACGCTCCGGCATATAAGACGCACCTAATTTTATAGGATAAAAATCTAGAAAATAAAGATTCTGAACCAAATACAATGTAAAGTATAGGACAGTGATCTTCAACCAGCAGACCTTCAGATGTTGCAAAACTACAACTCCCAGCATGCCCGGACAGCTGTCCGGGCATGCTGTGAGTTGTTGCAAAACTACATCTGGAGGTCCGCTGGTTGAAGACCACTGGTATAGGATATAGTACTCACGTGTCCCCGCTGCTCTGGACCCGTCACCGCTGTCCTGGATGTCGTCTTCCATCGATGTCGCCGCGTCCCCAGGGTGTCCCCGTCGCTCCGGAACGTCTTTGCTGCCCGGTATCCCTGCTCTCAGTCGCCGCCATGACATCGCTACGCACGCCGCTCCTATTGGATGTGCGATGGCGTGATGACGACGAAAGAGAGCGCGGCCATGGAGGGGATCCCGGCACGGAGCAGACACCGAAGAGGCAGGAAAGGTCCCTCCCGGTGTCCTGTAAGCTGTTCGGGACGCCGAGATTTCACCGTGGCGGTCCCAAACAACCCGACTGAACAGCCGGGTTAGTGTTATTTTCACTTCAGCTTTGATCGCTGCATCTGAAGGGTTAATACAGGGCATCACCGCGATCGGTGATGTCCTGTATTAGCAGCGGGTCCCGGCCGTTGATGGCCGCAGGGACTGCCGCGAAAGGTGTGTATTCGCCTTATAACACGCACTAACTTCCCCCCCCCCCCCCCCCAGTTTTGGGGAAGAAAAAGTGCGTCTTATACGGCGAAAAATACGGGACAGAGTTTACAAGATATACAAAATATACATAAACTTAGGGCTCAGATGCAGTGTAATACAGGAATGAAACGCACATGGTTTGCAACATCAGTTCAGACAAGCACCTTTACCAGACAGTGAAATGATGACGACTTTTTTTTATTAAAGTTGGATATGTACAATCTTTGGACATGGCCATCTTGTCCAATCTCCTGTTACCTATACCCACACCTTATATTATAATAATAATTCTAATAATTTACTTGGATTTATTCTATAGAAGTTATTTTAAGTGTGATAAGTTTTGTGGTTTAGATATTGTTATTTAATAATTATGAGAAAAAAAATATTTGTTTTTCTTGCAACTTTTCATCATGGCAATATTTCCTTGACCATTTTTTTTTTTTATATTGCTTGAGTTTTTGTGTTTCTTTTTGTGTGTTGTTTTTGGGATGTACAGTCTGCCTTAGTTCTGGGTTTAGTATATTGTCTTGATTAAACCACATCAATACTGCTTGTGCTGAGATTGGTACTAAGCAAAGACAGAAAAATAACAAGGGATTTAAAGGGGTTGTTCAGCGAAAAGTAACGTATCCCCTAGCCACAAGATAGTCGATAAGTGTCTGATCGCTGGGGGTCCGATCGATGGAACCCCTCTTTATGTCCTGAACGGGACCCGGGTCTCTAAGAGGTGTGCACACTCCAGCATCTCCGACACTCACACTGTGCCATCCCCAGCATGTGCTCCATGGGCCCGTTCAGGAGATTGTGGGGGGGGGAGGGGGGTCCCAGCGGTTGGACCCCCTATCCTGTGTATAGGTGTTAAGTAGATTTTAGCTTTCAGAACACTCACGTATTCCAGAAATATGTTAAAAAATACAATAATGCATATGAGAACATCACACTTTCGAATATTGTTTTCACAGCCCTCTACTGATTTACAGAAATAAAGGGATCTATTGAACGCTTAAAACCCCTTTGGTACTGCCAGAGATTTCTGTTACTGGAAATTTGACACCACATTAATAGCGCCAATGGAATGCCTTTTCATTCTTGAAATCATTGGTGAACCAGTGTCATCTCCCCGTGTTTATCCATGACATCAGAAGAATTTTGTGACTTCCCTTTTACAATATCTGTCTACATAGGCCTATGTACCCCTGAAATGGAGCTCTGAAGTTTTGTTCATTGGTCCGATAAATGCTTAGAATTTATTTTGCACCGGCCACATGAAAATGTGTCATTTACTTCAATTATTATATTTTTACAAACTAAGTTGTTTTATGTATTTTAAGTCCTATTTCTGCTGACAGCTGGGACTTAAAATGATGCTCTAAAGGCAAGGTACTCAACAAACCTACAGAAACAGCACCACACCTGTCCATCTATGGCAGTGGTCCCCAAACCGTGGCCCTCCAGCTATTGCAAAACTACAACTCCCAGCACGCTGGGAGTTGTAGTTTAGCAACAGCTGGAAGGCCAGAGTTTGGAGACCATTAATTCTAGGGTATCTGGTATTACAGTTCGGCTCCTGACTCATGGACTGGTGTGGCGCTGTTTTTTATTTATTTTTTTTGTTTTCTTGGAGGAAAGCAGTATTGAACTAATCCTGGACAGCCCCCCTCTCATCTGCATATTTTATAATACTGGGCTATATACTTGGGCTATTGTTGTTATGTTCCAGTGCACTTTATAATGTATACCTCTGATTACCAAATGCAGACCTCTGTAGGTTATTTATTTGCAATAATTATTTCATGTTCTATTTTAAATGCTTTGTATTTATTAAATTTATAAATTATCAAATAAAACAAATGGGAGTTTGTATGGTCTTTTCGATTTTTTTTTGGTTGGCTTAAGCCTTTGCATCCGGCTTTGTCTACAAATCAATGAATGAGGAAATATAGGTCCAGATTTATCAATCTAGAATAGAGAAACCACAGCACAAAGTCCAGTAGTGAAGATTATTACCAACCAATCACAGCTCATCGTTCATATTTTGACAAAGCTTTGGTTAAATGGAAACTGAGCTTTGATTGGTTGCTATAGACAAAAACAGACAGTTTTGGTTACAGGCAGATTGGTTACAGGCAGATTGTTTTTGTATACAGGCAAATCTGGGCTAAAATATTAGTATATTCAGTATTAGGGTGGGTTCACATCAGCGTTTTTCAATTCCATTACAGAAATTGAGAAACGGAAATGAAATAAAAGTAATTTATTTCTATGGACTCTCTATTGTACTCAGTTATCATTAGTTATGTTTCATTTACATTATTTATAACTGAGAAAAATACCAGGCAAACAGTATTTTTTTAAATTTTTTTTTTACATAAATAACAGGTATTCTACCGTAAGTTAAATAAACTGATGTACTACTGGATGTTAATGATCTGTTATTTTATATTCAAGTTTTACAAAATCTTTTACCATTTTACTTCTGTTAGGCTGGGTTCACATACTGTATATCTGGCATATATTGATGCAACTGATACCATAACTGAAGACAACGTGCATCAGTTGTATGGCATCCGGAGTCTAATGTTTCTGGATGCTGGACAGGGACGTGTCCAACCATCTGGCATCGAAATTCAGATGCTGGATGATTGTGAACTGTCCCATTCAAATGAATGGAATCAGTTATAGTATCAGTTTCCCTCCGTTGCACGCAGGAGGGAAACTATGCCGGACATGTGTGAACCCAGCCTTAACATCAATTTCATATCCGTTATGAGTGACCTCCATTATATGTCAATAACAAATATTTAATGACAAATTTGAACAACCCTAGGGTGCATTTACATCACGATTTTTGCATCTGTCGAATGTATTCTTAAAACGGATGGCATGAAATCGTACACTAAAACCAGATGTGTCAGACATATATGATATTGTGTTTTAAACATTTCTGTCCGTTTTATATCAAGAGAATCATATTCATTTTCATGTTTCTCAATCTTTGTAGACTATTGCAAAGCTACAGCGCATGTGTAAAAAAATACAAATAAATTGTGCATGAATTATAGGATCAAAACGTAATCGTACAATTCAATACGATTTACATAGACCGTGATGTTAAAGGAACTGTTATGATTTAAATCCGTTTTTATGTCAGGACAAAAAAAATTGTGGTCTATCACGATTTTCCATCTGACAAAAAAATTGGATACAATTTGTTAATATACGTCAAGGGATACATTTAGATATATGATTCTATGTGATTTTTTTGTAATGTATTGTATAACCCAGACAAATGTAAAAATCATGATGTGAATGCAGCCTACGGCATCCTGTTTGAATTCTGCTGTTAATAACTAGGTAGACAATTGATGGTGACAAGACACTAGGTTCAGAAAATGTACGAACCTGTGCACAAATTATTCCTGGTCACCAAAAAACGACCCTAGTGACTAGGTTTTGCCTCCTACCTTTCATACAGTAAGCAGACGTGGACTGCCATCTGGTGCTGAATGCATGAAGCTCAGTGCTGTCGCTGAACATCCAGCTTGATGTTTCTTGGATTGTGCAGTAATATTTCACTCCTGCCAGGTTAAGTGTGTGCTGTGCTTGTCCTATCATGATTAATATTAATGACAGAGCTCTGTGCACCACATGTATCAATGCAGGAAGCTACATACAGCAGGTGGCAATAGGCTGATGTATATGGCTTCCTACCATGGCATCCTACCAGCAGAGGCATGGTATTATAATGTTCATCCTACTGCTAAATAGGCACTGTCATTTGCAAAAACGTATTATATAATGTAGCTTATAACATTATATGTATATTTATACTATACATTGGTTAAAAAACGTGTATATTGTGATGTGAAAAAATGCTGTCTAGCTGCAGCTATTGCCTAACTGTGTCTGTGCAGACACAAAATACTGGAAGTGTGGGAGCACAAGAAGGGCTCTGTGCAGGCTCCTGGCCTGTCAGTCAACCTGCTACGTGAGCAGGGGGCATGTAACAGAGCCTCAGCGCACAGAGCCCTGCTTGTCATCAGTGCACAGAGCCCTGCTTTTCCTCAGTGTACAGAGCCCTGCTTGTCCTCAGTGTACAGAGCCCTACTTGTCCTCAGTATACAGAGCCCTGCTTGTCCTCAGTGTACAGAGCCCTACTTGTCCTCAGTATACAGAGCCCTGCTTGTCCTCAGTGTACAGAGCCCTGCTTTTCCTCAGTGTACAGAGCCCTGCTTGTCCTCAGTGTACAGAGCCCTGCTTGTCCTCAGTGTACAGAGCCCTACTTGTGCTCAGTATACAGAGCCCTGCTTGTCCTCAGTGTACAGAGCCTTGCTTGTCCTCAGTGCACAGTGCCCCTCTTGTCTTCAGTTCACAGAGCCCCGCTTGTCCTCAGTGCACAGAGCCATGCTTGTCCTCAGTATACCGAGCATTACTTGTCCTCAGTATACAGAGCCCTGCTTTTCCTCAGTGTACAGCGCCCTGCTTGTCCTCAGTGTACAGTACCCTGCTTGTCATCAGTGTACAGAGCCCTGCTTGTCCTCACTGCACAGTGCCCTGCTTGTCTTCAGTTCAGAGCCCTGCTTGTTCTCAGTGTACAGAGCACTACTTGTCCTCAGTATACAGAGCCCTGCTTGTCCTCAGTGTACAGCGCCCTGCTTGTCCTCAGTGTACAGAGCCCTGCTTGTCTTCAGTTCAGAGCCCTTGCTTGTTCTCAGTGTACAGAGCCCTACTTGTCCTCAGTATACAGAGCCCTGCTTGTCCTCAGTGTACAGAGCCTTGCTTGTCCTCAATGTACAGAGCCCTGCTTGTCCTCAGTGCACAGAGCCCTGCTTGTCCTCAGTGCACAGAGCCCCGCTTGTCTTCAGTTCTCAGAGCCCTGCTTGTCCTCAGTTCTCAGAGCCCTGCTTGTCCTCAGTGTACAGAGCCCTGCTTGTCCTCAGTGCACAGAGCCCCGCTTGTCTTCAGTTCACAGAGCCCTGCTTGTCCTCAGTGTACACAGCCCTGCTTGTCCTCAGTGTACAGAGCCCTGCTTGTCCTCAGTGTACAGAGCCCTGCTTGTCCTCAATGTACAGAGCCCTGCTTGCCTCACTGCACAGTGCCCCGCTTGTCTTCAGTTCACAGAGCCCCGCTTGTCCTCAGTGTACAGAGCCCTGCTTGTCCTCAGTGTACAGAGCCCTGCTTGTCCTCAGTATACTGAGCCTTACTAGTCGTCAGCATACTAAGCCTTACTTGTCCTCAGTATACAGAGCCCTGCTTTTCCTCAGTGTACAGAGCCCTGCTTGTCATCAGTGTACAGAGCCCTGCTTGTCCTCACTGCACAGTGCCCTGCTTGTCCTCACTGCACAGTGCCCCGCTTGTCTTCAGTTCACAGAGCCCTGCTTGTCCTCAGTGCACAGAGCCCTGCTTGTCCTCAGTGTACAGAGCCCTGCTTGTCCTCAGTATACTGAGCCTTACTTGTCGTCAGCATACTAAGCCTTACTTGTCCTCAGTATACAGAGCCCTGCTTTTTCTCAGTGTACAGAGCCCTGCTTATCATCAGTGTACAGAGCCCTGCTTGTCCTCACTGCACAGTGCCCTGCTTGTCCTCACTGCACAGTGCCCCACTTGTCTTCAGTTCACAGAGCCCTGCTTGTCCTCAGTGCACAGAGCCCTGCTTGTCCTCAGTGTACAGAGCCCTGCTTGTCATCAGTGTACAGAGCCCTGCTTGTCATCAGTGCACAGAGCCCTGCTTGTCTTCAGTTTACAGAGCCCAGCTTGTCCTCAGTTCACAGAGCTCTGCTTGTCCTCACTGCACAGAGCCCTTCTTGTCCTCAGTGTACAGAGCACTGCTTGTCCTCAGTGTACAGAGCCCTGCTTTTCCTCAGTGTACAGAGCCCTGCTTGTCTTCAGTGCACAGAGCCCTGCTTGTCCTCAGTGTATAGAGCTCTGCTTGTCCTCAGTGCACAGAGCCCTGCTTATCCTCAGTGTACAGAGCTCTCCTTGTACTCAGTGTACAGAGCCCTGCTTGTCCTCAGTGTACAGAGCCCTGCTTGTACTCCGTACATAGAGCCCTGCTTGTCCTCAGTGTACAGAGCCCTGCTTGTCCTCAGTGTACAGAGCCCTGCTTGTCTTCAGTGTACAGAGCCCTGCTTGTCCTCGGTACAGCGCCCTGCACACAGGCAATAGCTGCAGGGACAGCATTTTTTCACTCAAAAATATACACATTTTTTAACCAGTGTATATTACAAATATACATATAGGCCCTCATTTATTAAGAGTGGAGTGTAGGTTTCTTTGTGGGTTTTAATTCCCTACAATTTATTTTCCATGGTATTTATTAAGGTTTCCCTACATTTTCTGCTTTCCCTAAATTTTGCCATTTTTTACACATGCTCTGATCTGTCTGGTTTTCCTCAGCTCAAATCCACCACATTTTATGTGGAATCCTTAGTAAATATGTTGGTTTTTTGTGAAAATGTCGGGAACACGACCCTTTTCAGAGACCACACCCCCTTTTCCTGGCGACCACGCCCCTTTTTCGGGTTTTCTAAGCAAAATTGAGTGTTAGTCGGGTTTTTTTCCATTCTGGCGCAGACAGAATTTCTGGCGCAATGTGACAGAAACTGGCGTGCAACCTGACAAAATATGTCGGGTTTGCAATAGTAAATGAGCGCCATAATGTTGTTTTCTGCATTTTATAAAAGGTTTTTGCAAATAACATTGCCTATTTAAATATCATATTCACTGTATATAAATCATAAAAAATTAACAATATTTGCCAATGCCATTGCTGTTAAAAAGAGGATGCAGTAAAAGAATGACATTTACACAGTATAGTGCCACCTAGTGCTCAGAATGGTAATGTTCGGTGTGGAATTCCACAGTAATATAATGCAATTTGATTTGAATGGGATTCCACAGTCCCATTCAGACAGCAGAATATCAAGGTATTTTGCTGCGGATATTCTGCTTTCCGCATTCTGTCAAAATATAAGACTAGTCTATTTTGCAAAATTGTGCAGCAGAATCCCATAGAAATCAATAGATAGCACATAATTCCTCCACAATTCCGCTGTGTGAACATACCCTAAGGGGGAAAAAAACACTTTAGAAATGCTGCAACTTTATAACAGCCATGAACAGCCATAAGGATTGTTAATATAGAAGAAAAAAATATCAAAAAAAGTTTCACAGCTCCATTCTCAGGAACACTCTACAGCAATGTTTTCCAACCAGTGTGCCTCCAGCTGTTGCAAAACTATAACTCCCAGCATGCCCGGACAGCCAAAGGTTTTCCAACCAGTGTGCCTCCAGCTGTTGCAAAACTACAACTCCCAGCATGCCCGGACAGGCATGCTGGGAGTTGTAGTTTGAAAACAGCTGGAGGAACCCTGCTTGGGAAGCACTGGTCTACAGGAACACTCTAACAAGCATATTATTGAAATCTATTTCTTTGCTATTCTCTGTGTTGAGAATCATTAAAGTCTGATTAAGAGGCCATGAGACGTGACTTTCATTATCAGGAAATGCCTTGTCAGCAGGAGGACTATCAATAGTCTGTACAGTCAAATATTATATTTGGAAACTGCTACAAAGTGTTCACACCCGTATTTTATTGATCAAAGAAAGAATAACATAACCCAGCTAAAGGATTAAGGAGTTTCTAAATATTTAACATTTTATTTTAAAGGGGTTTGCCCATTAATACAAATTAGGTAAAACTATTTGATCGTAAAACTAATTGATCCAGCTGTTGCAAAACTACAACTCCCAGCTTTTCCAGACAGCCTTTAACTGCTGCAGAGTCCCATTGAAGTCAATAGGTCTTGCCGCAATTCTGGCAGAATTCCACAATTCCATTCAGAAAGCTTTGCTGAACAGAATTTCTGTAGAATTGCAGAAATGTCGCCATGTGAACATACCCGTAGGCTATGTTTACACAACGGAATGTCCGCAAACTGCGGGCACCAACGTAAACATGCCGCCGTTAGGATCGCACAGGAATGCGCTGTCTCATACATTATATACATTCCGTGCAGAGATATGAGGTGCAGGGGGGTGTTATGGGGGTGATGATAGGTGCAGAGGGGTGTTATGGGGGTGATGATAGGTGCAGGGGGGTGTTATGGGGGAATTATGGGGGTGACAAGAGATGCAGGGGGGGTGTTATGGGTGTGATAAGAGGTGCAGGGGGTGTTATGGGGGTGATAAGAGACGCAGGGGGTGTTATGGGGGTGATGATAGGTGCAGGTGGGTGTTATGGGGGTGATAAAAAGGTGCAGGGGGTGTTATCGGGTGATAAAAGGTGCTGGGGGTGTTATGGGGGTCATAAGAGGTGTAGGGGGGTGTTATGGGGGTGATAAGAGGTGCAGGGGGTGTTATGGGGGTCATAAGAGGTGCAGAGGGTGTTATGGGGGTCATAAGAGGTGTAGGGGGGGGTGTTATGGGGGTCATAAGAGGTGCAGGGGGTGTTATGGGGGTCATAAGAGGTGTAGGGGGGTGTTATGGGCGTGATAAGAGGCGCAGGGGGTGTTATGGGGGTCGTAAAAGGTGCAGGGGTGTTATGGGGGGATGATAGGTGCAGGGGGGTGTTATGTGGGTGATAAGAGATGCAGGGGGGTTATGGGGGTGATAGGTGCAGGGGGGAATTATGGGGGTGATGAAAGGTGCAGGGGGGTGTTATGGGGGTGATAAGAGATGCAGGGGGTGTTATGGGGGTGATAAGATGTGCAGGGGGGTGTTATGGGGGTGATGATAGGTGCAGGGGGGTGTTATGGGGGTGATAAAAAGGTGCAGGGGGTGTTATCGGGGTGATAAAAGGTGCTGGGAGGTGTTATGGGGGACATAAGAGATGTAGGGGGGTGTTATGGGGGTGATAAGAGGTGCAGGGGGTGTTATGGGGGTCGTAAAAGGTGCAGGGGTGTTATGGGGGGATGATAGGTGCAGGGGGTTGTTATGGGGGTGATAAGAGATGCAGGGGGGTGTTATGGGGGTGATGATAGGTGCAGGGGGGTGTTATGGGGGTGATAAGAGGTGCAGGGGCGTGTTATGGGGGTGATAAGAGGTGCAGGGGGTGTTATGGGGGTGATGATAGGTGCAGGGGGGTGTTATGGGGGTGACGATATGTGCAGGGGGGTGTTATGGGGGTGACGATATGTGCAGGGGCGTGTTATGGGGGTGATAAGAGGTGCAGCAGGGTGTTATGGGGGTGATGATAGGTGCAGGGGGGTGTTATGGGGGTGATGATAGGTGCAGGGGGGTGTTATGGGGGTGATAAAAAGGTGCAGGGGGTGTTATGGGGGTGATAAAAGGTTCTGGGAGGTGTTATGGGGGACATAAGAGGTGTAGGGGGGTGTTATGGGGGTTATGATAGATGCAGGGGGGTGTTATGGGGGTGATGATATGTGCAGGGGGTGTTATGGGGGTGATGATAGGTGCAGGGGGGTGTTATGGGGGTGATGATAGGTGCAGTGGGGTGTTATGGGGGTGATAAAAAGGTGCAGGGGGTGTTATCGGGGTGATAAAAGGTTCTGGGAGGTGTTATGGGGGACATAAGAGGTGTAGGGGGGTGTTATGGGGGTGATGATAGGTGCAGGGGGTGTTATGGGGGTGATGATATGTGCAGGGGGTGTTATGGGGTTGATGATAGGTGCAGGGGGGTGTTATGGGGGTGATGATATGTGCAGGGGGTGTTATGGGGGTGATGATAGGTGCAGGGGGGTGTTATGGGGGTGATGATAGGTGCAGGGGGGTGTTATGGGGGTGATAGGTGCAGGGGGGTGTTATGGGGGTGATAAAAAGGTGCAGGGGGTGTTATCGGGGTGATAAAAGGTTCTGGGAGGTGTTATGGGGGACATAAGAGGTGTAGGGGGTGTTATGGGGGTGATAAGAGGTGCAGGGGGTGTTATGGGGGTCATAAAAGGTGCAGGGGGATATGGGGGGTGATGAGAGGTGCAGGGGGGTTATGGGGTTGATAAAAGGTGCAGGGAGGTTATGGGGGTGATGAGAGGTGCAGGGGGGGTTATGGGGTTGATAAAAGGTGCAGGGAGGTTATGGGGGTGATGAGAGGTGCAGGGGGGGTTATGGGGTTGATGAGAGGTGCAGGGGGTGTTATGGGGGTGATGATATGTGCAGGGGGGTGTTATGGGGTGATAAGAGATGCAGGGGGGTGTTATGGGGGTGATGGTATGTGCAGGGGTGTTATGGGGGTGATAAGAGGTGCAGGGGGGTGTTATGGGGGGTGATAAGAGGTGCAGGGGGTGTTATGGGGGTGATAAGAGGTTCAGGGGGGGTGTTATGGGGGTGATAAGAGGTGCAGGGGGGTGTTATGGGGGTGATAAGAGGTGCAGGGGGTGTTATGGGGGTGATAAGAGGTGCAGGGGGGTGTTATGGGGGTGATAAGAGATGCAGGGGGTGTTATGGGGGTGATAAAAAGGTGCTGGGGGTGTTATGGGGGTCATAAGAGGTGTAGTGGGGTGTTATGGGCGTGATAAGGGGTGCAGGGGGGTGTTATGGGGGTCATAAAAGGTGCAGGGGGTTATGGGGGTGATGAGAGGTGCAGGGGCGGCTATGGGGTTGATAAAAGCTACAGGGAGGTTATGGGGGTGATGAGAGGTGCACGGGGGGTTATGTGGTTGATAAAAGGTGCAGGGAGGTTATGGGGGTGATGAGAGGTGCAGGGGCGGTTATGGGGTTGATGAGAGGTGCAGGGGGGTTTATGGGGTGATAAGAGGTGCAGGGGGGTTATGGGGTTGATGAGAGGTGCAGGGGGGTTATGGGGTTGATGAGAGGTGCGGGGGTGATGAGAGGTGCAGGGGGGTTATAGTAGTGATGAGGAGAGGTTTGGTGGGGGGTTATGGGGGTGATGAGGACACAGAGGATAAGACGGGGTGTATATGTATATATGATGTGTATGCATGTGTGGTAGTATTATATTCAGTGGATACAGTGTGTGGCAGTATTATATTCATGGTACAGTGTGTGGCAGTATTATATTCAGGGTACAGTGTGTGACAGGATTATATTTAGTGGGTACAGTATATGGCAGTATTATATTCAGGGTGCAGTGTTTAGCAGTATTATATTCATGTTACAGTGTGTGGCAGGATTATATTCAGGGTACAGTGTGTAGCAGTATTATATTAAGGGTACAGTGTGTGGCAGCATTATATTCAGGGTACAATGTGTGGCAGTATTATATTCAGGGGTACAGTGTATGGCAGTATTATATTCAGGGGTACAGTGTGTGGCAGTATTATATTCAAGGTACAGTGTGTGGCAGTATTATATTCAGGGTACAGTGTGTGGCAGGAGTATATTCAGGGTACAGTGTGTGGCAGGATTATATTCAGGGTACAGTCTATAGCAGTATTATATTCAGGGTACAATGTGTGGCAGAATTATATTCAGGGGTACAGTGTATGGCAGTATTATATTCAGGGGTACAGTGTGTGGCAGTATTATATTCAAGGCACAGTGTATGGCAGTATTATATTCAGGGTACAGTGTGTGGCAAGATTATATTCAGGGTACAGTGTGTGGCAGGATTATATTCAGGGTACAGTGTAAAGCAGTATTATATTCAGGGTACAGTGTATAGCAGTATTATATTCAGGGTACAGTGTATAGCAGTATTATATTCAGGGTACAGTGTGAGGCAGTATTATATTCAGTGGATACAGTGTGTGGCAGTATTATATTCAGGGTATAGTGTGGGGCAGTATTATATTCATGGTACAGTGTTTAGCAGTATTATATTCATGTTACAGTGTGTTGCAGGATTGTATTTAGTGGGTAAAGTGTATAGCAGTATTATATTCAGTGTACAGTGTGGGGCAGGATTATATTTAGTGGGTACAGTGTATAGCAGTATTATATTCAGGGTACAGTGTGTGGCAGTATTATATTTAGTGGGTACAGTGTATGGCAGTATTATATTTAGGGTACAGTGTATAACAGTATTATATTCAGGGTACAGTGAGAGGCAGGATTTTATTTAGGGTACAGTGTATAGCAGTATTATATTCAGGGTACAGTGTGGGGCAGTATTTTATTTAGGGTACACTTTCTGGCAGGGTTATAATTATTACTGTCTTCATGCAGAGGATGAGGATTTGCTGACAAAGTGAGATGCCAATGATGTCTGGATGTCAGACTCTGCAGAGAAGATTTTGCTGGAGGAAGACCTGGTCTCTGGACCAAATGAAGAAGAAAAGATAACAGAGAAGATATCACTCAAGTCAGAAGACGTCACTCAGGTCACTGACATCATTGTGTGTTCTCCTGACTGTCCCATCAGAGCTGTAGTCACTTGTAAGTTCTGCAGTGATGATGGGTAAAACTGTGTCCAATCTGTGTCTCTCCAGACATGATGGGAGTTTTAGCTTTCCAACAGCTGGTGAACCACTTCAACCGAGGTGATCGGTGGGAGTCTCAGCAGTCAGAACCCCCACCCAAAAAATGGCCCGGGGGGGGGGGGGGGGGGATAGGGAGCCCCGAGGTAATTTTCTGCACTAGGCCCTGTGGTTTCTAGCTATACCTATGGGGACAACTATTAACAGAGGGGCCTACCCAAACTATATGGAACCCCCTATATAGCTTGGGTAGGCCCATCTGTTAATAGTTGCATCCATATAGTTTGGGTAGGCCCCTCTGTTGAAGGAGTAGTCCGGTGAAAAATAACTGTTAGGGGTTAAGTTATAGATCGCAGGGGGGTCCAAGTGCTGGGGCCCCCCCTGATCTCCTGCACGTCTGTACCCCGCAGGAAGCCGTGGCCGGCACACCCCCTCCATGTATTTCTATGGGGTAAATGGAGGGGCTTGTCAGCCAGTGCTCCATGCTGGGTACGGCATGCCCCCCTTCCAGCTGGGGGGGGGGGGGCCAGGCCTTGAGCTGTGTGAGGGGCCCTGAAATTTCTAATGGCAGCCCTGGCCACTGGTCTGGACCACTTTGAAAGAAATGGTAGGCTGCCATCACTGCAGCGAGGAGCAGGAAGACCGTAAAGGGGAAGTGCGGGCACTGGGCTGCTGTGGGCAGTAACTACCATCAGCTTTGTTGCTCCACTGCCACTGCAGACCGGGGACCTAGTGCTATGAGCCACCGCAATAGGTCCCCAGAGCAGAGGAACAGTGGAGCACCAAAGCAGGACAGTATGGTGGCCTACAACTATATGTGGGGGCAGTTTGGGGGCCTACAGCTATATTTGGGGCACAGAGGGGGCCTAACAACTTTATGGGGATGCAAAGCGGGTACTATTACTGTGCAAGACAATAAACATGTGGAGTTTGTAAATAGGTGGGTATTGTACCACAGAAAAGAGCCTAAAATGTTTGTTTGGCTGGTTCTGTGGAGAAGTCTTGTATGGGAGAAATCGTAATGGCGGTCTAGGCCAGATAGTGAAGAAAAGAAAAGTAAACAACTCCGGTTAGAGAAGACGTCACCTGTAAATCAGGGGGGACTGGGAAGATAGGGAGAGGAACAGGGGGCCTGTTGTAGAGGGAAGTAAAGCATATGAATTATACTATTAATCATTACAAAATGTCTCTAATATGGGGGTAAAATTTTTTGGGAATGGGCTGTCAAGGGGTCCTCAGGCAAAAAAGGTTGTGAACCACTGCAGTAGAATACCATCAACCCGCCCATACACAGGGCACGAGGAGTCGGAGCGCAGACCAAGCCTATGCCGTAACACCAGACTTCTATACACTCTATGGAGTAGGAACAGTTGCGATAACCGGCCAGCTTAAATGTCATTTTCAATTGTAAGGTGGATAAGGTTGTGCAACTTGTCCCGCAAAAAAAAAAAAGCCCACATATGACTAGAAAAATAAAAGCTTAATGGATCTGAGAAGGCAAGGAGAAAAATAGGTTAAACATACACAATGGATTTATTGGCCCAGATTTATCAAACTGTGTGAGAGAAAAAATAGAGGGATTTTCCCACAACAACCAATCCCTCTGCTTTCACTTTACCAGAGCTCGTTAGCTGAGCTGTGATTGGTTGCTGTGGGAAAATCACTCCATTTTTTCTCTCACACAGTTTGGGCCATTGTGGATTATTTCCTTTCAGTTTCATGCGGAAATTAAAATCTCCAATAAATCTTTGCTGTTGCATATTTTGTGCAAGTTCACTCTCTGAAGCAGTGTTTCCCAAGCAGGGTGCCTCCAGCTGTTGCAAAACTACAACTCCCAGCAGGCCCGGACAGCCTTCGGCTGTCCGGGCATGCTGGGAGTTGTAGTTTTGCATAACCTGGAGGCACCTTGCTTGGAAAACACTGCTTTAACCCCTTCCCGCAGAATGGCATATATAAACGCCGGGTTGTGCAGTGCGTTCGCGCATCCCCGCGTTTATAAATGACATTCAGTTAACCCGGCGATGCGCAGCATCGCACGGGTTAACTGGCAGAAGTCCCGCTGTTTCCAGCAGGGGACAACTTCTGCTTCACCCCCAGGACCATCCATTGATGGTCCTGGTCAGCGATCACTGTGATTGGTCCCTGTGGACCAATCACAGTGATCTAGGGTGAAAGTTCAGATCCCCCGCACTGCCCGCCCCTGGAAGTCGGGCAGAACGGGGGACGATGGCTGCGGGGGCTCGCGGCATAGGTGGGGGAACACGTGGGGACCGGCAGCCTTACCCGAACCAGCGGCGGGACCGAGGAGCAGCGCGGGATCGGCCACGTGGACGAGCAGCGACGGGACCGGCAGGTAAGTATGTGGTCCTCAGAAGCAGCAGTGAAGAACTTCACTGCTGCTTCTAGGAGTCTGAAAACTACAACTCCCAGCATGCCTAGACAGCCTTTGGCTGTCTGGGCATGCTGGGAGTTGTAGTTTTGCAACATCTGGAGGGCCCCAGTTTGGAGACCATTGTATAATGGTCTCCAATCTGTGCTCTTCCAGCTGTTGCAAAACTACAACTCCCAGCATGCACTGACTGTCCAGGCATGCTGGGAGTTTTAGTTCAGCAACATCTGGCCCTTCAGATATTGCCGAACTACAACTCCCAGCATGCCCTTCAGCTGTCTGGGCATGCAGGGAGTTGTAGTTTTGCAACAACTGGAGACACACTGGTTGGGAAACATTGTTTCTAACTCAGTGTTTCCTAACCTGTGTGCCTCCAGCTGTTGCAAAACTATAACTCCCAGCATGCACTAACAGACCATGCATGCTGGGAGTTGTGGTTTTGCAACAGCTGGTGCACACCCCCCCCCCCCCTGTGAATGTACAGGGTACATTCACATGGGCGAGGCTTTTACAGTGGGTTTCTCGCTGCAAGTTTGAGATGCAGCAAATTTTGCGCTGGGAAACTCACTGTAATCCCCCGCCCATGTGACTGTACCCTAAAAACACTACACTACACCTACACAAAATAAAATAAAAAGTTAAAAACACTACATATACACATACCCCTACACAGCCCCCCTCCCCCAATAAGAACGTCCGGTACACCACTGTTTCCAAAGCAGAGCCTCCAGCTGTTGCAAAACAACAACTCCCAGTATTGCCGGACAGCCGTTGACTGTCCACGCATGCTGGGAGTTTTGCAACAGCTGGAGGCACCCTGTTTGGGAATCACTGGCGTAGAATACCCCTATGTCCACCCCTATGCAAATCCCTAATTTAGGCCTCAAATGCCATGGCGCTCTCACTTTGGAGCCCTGTCGTATTTCAAGGCAACAGTTTAGGGTCACATATGGGGTATCGCCGTACTCGGGAGAAATTGTGTTACAAGGTTTGGGGGGTATTTTCTTCTTTAACCCTTCATGAAAAGGAAATGTTGGGGTCTACACCAGAATTTTAATTTTTTACAATAACATGCTGATGTTGCCCTATACTTTACATTTTCACAAGAGGTAAAAGGGAAAAAAGCCCCCCAAAATTTGTAACACAATTTCTCCCGACTACGGAGATACTCCATATGTGGGGGCAAAGTGCTCTGGGGGCGCACAACAAGGCCCAGAAGGGAGAGCGCACCATGTACATTTGAGGTGATTTGCACAGGGGTGGCTGATTGTTACAGCGGTTTTGACAAACGCAAAAAAACAAAACCCCACATGTGACCCCATTTCAGAAACGACACCCCTCACGGAATGTAATGAGGGTTGCAGTGAGAATTTACCCCCCACAGGTGTGTGACTGATCTTTGGAACAGTGGTCCGTGAAAATGAAAACTTGTACAGCCCATTGTTCCAAAGATCTGTCAGACACCAGTGGGGGGCAAATGCTCACTGTACCCCTTGTTACGTTCCTCAAGGGGTCTAGTTTCCAAAATGGTATGCCATGTGTTTTTTTTTGCTGTCCTGGCACCATAGGGGCTACCTAAATGCGACATGCTCCCCGAGCAAAATTTGCTCTCAAAAAGCCAAATATGACTCCTTCTCTTCTGAGCATTGTAGTTTGCCCATAGTGCACTTCAGGTCAACTTATGGGGTACCTCCATACTCAGAAGAGATGGGGTTACAAATTTTGGGGGGTATTTTCTGCTATTAACCCTTGGAAAAATGTGAAATTTGGGGGAAACACACATTTTAGTGAAAAAAAATATTTTTTTTTTTACATTTGCAAAAGTCGTGAAACACCTGTGGGGTATTAAGGCTCACTTTATTCCGTATTACATTCCTCAAGGGGTCTAGTTTCCAAAATGGTATGCCATGTGTTTTTTTTTGCTGTTCTGGCACCATAGGGGCTTCCTAAATGCGACATGCCCCCCGAGCAAAATTTGCTCTCAAAAAGCCAAATATGACTCCTTCTCTTCTGAGCATTGTAGTTCGCCCGTAGTGCACTTCAGGTCAACTTATGGGGTACCTCCGTACTCAGAAGAGAAGGGGTTACAAATATTGGGGGGTATTTCCTGCTATTAACCCTTGGAAAAATTTGAAATTTGGGGGGAAACACACATTTTAGTGGAAAATTTTTTTTTTACATATGCAAAAGTCGTGAAACCCCTGTGGGGTATTAAGGCTCACTTTATTCCTTTTTATGTTCCTCAAGGGGTCTAGTTTCCAAAATGGTATGCCATGTGAGGGTTTTTTGCTGTTCTGGCACCATAGGGGCTTCCTAAATGCAACATGCCCCCCAAAAACCATTTCAGAAAAACGTACTCTCCAAAATCCCCTTGTCGCTCTTTCCCTTCTGAGCCCTCTACTGCGCCCGCCGAACAATTTACATAGACATATGAGGTATGTGCTTACTCAAGAGAAATTGGGCTACAAATATAAGTAAACATTTTCTCCTTTTACCCCTTGTAAAAATTCAAAAATTGGGTCTACAAGAACATGCGAATGTAAAAAATGAAGATTGTGAATTTTCTCCTTCACTTTGCTTCTATTCCTGTGAAACACCTAAAGGGTTAAAATGATGACTGAATGTCATTTTGAATACTTTGGGGTGTGCAGTTTTTATAATGGGGTCTTTTGTGGGGAATTTCCAATATGAAGGCCCCTCAAATCCACTTCAAACCTGAACTGGTCCCTGAAAAATAGTGAGTTTGAAAATTTTGTGAAAAATTGGAAAATTTCTGCTGAACTTTGAAGCCCTCTGGTGTCTTCCAAAAGTAAAAACTCATCACTTTTATGATGCAAACATAAAGTAGACATATTGTATATGTGAATAAAAAATTTTTTTATTTGTAATATACATTTTCCTTACAAGCAGAGAGCTTCAAAGTTAGAAAAATGCTAAATTTTCAAATTTTTCATCAAATTTTAGGATTTTTCACAAGGAAAGGATGCAAGTTACCACAAAATTTTACCACCATGTTAAAGTAGAATATGTCACGAAAAAACAATCTCGGAATCAGAATGATAACTAAAAGCATTCCAGAGTTATTAATGTTTAAAGTGACAGTGGTCAGATGTGCAAAAAACGCTCTGGTCCTTAAGGCCAAAATGGGCTTGGTCCTGAAGGGGTTAAAGGACTTAGATAACCGAGTACAGTGACTGTCAGATGTCAGCAGGCCCATAGTGATTGAATGGAACTGCAGCATGCATAGTCGACTGCAACTTAAGCCTCTATGAATATAAAATACTGTTGAGAACAAATGCTACTTATACTTAGTTTTACTTAACAAGTGTTTACTTTCTTTAAGCAATAAGAAAATATTGAAATGGGTTGGAATTAAGCTCAGTTTTCTCTCCTACTATATTAACCCTCTTGTTCGTGCCTGATCTTACTTCATTTTTACCCTATTGGCTGTTTGGATTGACTTTTATCATTTTTTACCTCATGAGTGTTTACAGGTATGAGTCACCCAGGGCTGGTTTACTCCTTCAGGGGACTCCGGTCACTGACAGTGACAAAGAGGAGAGACCTGATCGACAGCCCAGCCCAGCCCAAGCCTCTCACTTTATGTGTTCAAATAATAGAAACACAAAAGACCGCTCATAGTTGGTGCATGGAGGGAATCCTGTGTCGAAGGACTTTGCCATTACTTTAAGGGGCTTCATACAGGTGCAATCGAATATTATAGTGAATTTTAAAAGGGAAAGTACCGGAACGCAGAGATGAGGGAACAGAAAACAATTAGGAGGAGACCAGAAAACAAGCAGAATAAAGAAGATAGAAAAACAATGCTGGTTAATATGGGAAGAAATGGAGCCCAGAAGATGATTGGTAATGTCAATGGACTGGTACAGACTGTACGGAATATTAACACCCATCAGAGTCCGACTGAGAATCACGAGATATGTAAGTTACGGCAAATACTTTTCATGTTTAGCTGATGTTCTGAATTTCCAGAATTAGTAGTTGTAGGTGTCTTCAACATATGGCAACTGCATCACTTACTTCTTCCATGCTAAAAAAAAATAAAAATAAAAAAAATACAGATATATTAAGACATTTGACATATCTGGTTGTATACTGAACTAGTTGAATACTTTTAATGCACTGGTCATTATCAGTGCCATGTGTCAACCAAATCAATATATAGTACTTTTGTTATTAGCCAGGACTTAGTACAATTTTGGCATGTATGATCGGTGCGTTTCCGAGTGCAGTTAAAAGGAAATTAGAATTTAATATAACATAGTTGTAGATGATCTCAACTGAAACTTTGTGCCTTATGAGGTCCCATCAGGGTCAAACTGGCCCAGCAGAGAGGGTCTTTCCCAGAGCCTGGAAATGTAATAACTTTCAAGGGTCTAGCAGAAAACAACCCATTTTACATTGACTTTGGAGTCGGTTATTTGCCACTAGGATCTATGCCTTAGGGCCAGTTCACACTAAGAATTTCCAGATCCACTTTTCAGAAGCCTCCTATAGATTCTGCAGCGGAATACCAGCTGTGAAAATTGTACTGATCAATGAACATGTTTTGGCAAAATTCTGCGCATGTTGCATTGCCATCAATAGTGATAGCGTTGGCCCACATGGTCCTAGCGCCGGCAGCACCTATTGCACTTAGAATCTCTGTCCGATAATTCACAAATAATCTATAAGACCTCACTTATTATATTCCCTGCATGTGCAATGATAACAACACAGATTAAATTACATCTAAAAGTGATCATGTTTTGTAAAAAAGAGAGATTGAGCCCTCAGAATCATGTCCTCTGATAGACTCAAGAAACCCCTGAATGACAAAAGGTCTCAATCATCTAGCTTGTCACCCATGTAAATAGCTTTTTAGTTAATATTGTTACATCAGACCTTTAAATAAACTAATATAATTGTGATAACATACGTTTTTTCTCTCAAAATCATTATGCTGTGTAATAATATAATTAAAAGGAATTTCATGCAAATTTATTATTTATATTTTTTAAGGGCAATGCTGACTGAATGGTTAAAGGAAAACTGTCAGATATTTTCTCCCGCACTATCCACGCTACTGGTGGATAGTGCGGGAGACGCTGATTAAAACGAGCCCTGCCATTTGCCCGCAATTGTAGTTTTATTCTATGTGTATATCTTGCTGTAACTGGCACGGCGGGGCTTCTGCAGGTTAACTGGCACTGACGTCAGGGCCACTTATGAATATTCATCCCCCCTCCCTCCAGTTCTCCCTCTTCGCCGCTCCTAACTGAAGGAAGGGGGGATGAATATTCATAAGCGGCACTGACGTCAGTGCAAGTTAACCTGCAGAAGTAAAAAAAAGGGAATACGCCTCAGCTCACCAACAGCAGGGTAGAAGACTGGAAATTCACTTCAGATATGGAGAGCAGGGCAGGCAAGCAGCGGGCCGTTTCCCGGAGAGGAACATAAAAAAAAGGGCAAAAAAGCAGGGTCATCCAGCTGCTCAAAACAATAACGGTGAAAAAATAGGTTAAAACCGATACTTCATATCGTTAAAACCAAAGGATATCCATGAAAATGAAAAAGACACACATGATGCACCGACTCGTTTCGAGCCGTAAATGACTCTTAGTCATGGCAGTGTGTTTGTGGGCAAATGCCCCTTATGTTGTATACGTTTTCAATGAACCTAGCAGAAACCAGCGATTGCTGGGACCGGAGATAGAATGAAGTGTAACATGCCATGCTTCACAGGAAACAAAGCCACAAAACAAGAAATGGAATCCAGAAAGGTAGGACGGAAAACAAGGGTAGCATGTTGGATAAACAATAGTAATAAAATTGTAGGGAAAAGGTTGAGGAATGAAGCAAGCAAAACTGATGTGTGCAAAGCATATACATATGTATCCATTATGCATCTCAAGCCTCTTTCCATATCTAAAATATATTTGTTATGTGAGTGTTTCTACATACGACAGCTACCTCATTGTATACACAAAGGAAAAGACACATGCTACAGAGACCTGAAACACTAAAGTCCGAGCAGTAGATAAGAACCAATTGGATACAACTGTCTAAGAAATAAAAAAAATATGTATATAAATGAAAATGAATATAAAAAGTTATGATGAACAAAAAAAAGAAAGATATATATCACTAAGAAGTGCAAATAATTTTTGAGTTTCATGTAAAACACAGAATATACAGTAGATTATTTTCAGAAAAATATCGTAAATCAAAGTATATGCTGATATGTGTATAAACAATACATTCCAAATATATGTCATGTGCTACAGAGGAAACTTGTATCCAAAAAACATATCATACTTAGTAACCAAATAAAATAATGAATTGAAAAAAACATGGTCAGAAATAATTAACCACAACCATATTTCATGAATGAAAATCCCAAAAGTACTGATATGCCAAAAAATTATGAACATAACCACCGCAATCAATGTTCTCAGAATGTGGCATGTAGAATATGGAAAAAAGGAAAAATGCCAAACTGTCAAACATGTACACAGGATGCAGAGAAATAATTTTACAAAGTACCGTATTTTTCGTCATATAAGATGCTCCGGCATATAAGACGCACCTAATTTTATAGGATAAAAATCTAGAAAATAAAGATTCTGAACCAAATACAATGTAAAGTATAGGACAGTGATCTTCAACCTGCGGACCTTCAGATGTTGCAAAACTACAACTCCCAGCATGCCCGGACAGCCAACGGCTGTCCGGGCATGCTGGGAGTTGTAGTTTTGCAACATCTGAAGGTCCGCAGGTTGAAGACCACTGGTATAGGAGGTAGTACTCACCTGTCCCCGCCCATCACCGCTGCCCTGGATGTCGCCCTCCATCGCTGTTGCTGCGTCCCCTGGGTGTCCCCGTCACACCGGAACGTCTCTGCTGCCCGGTTTCCTCGCTGTCCGTCACCGCCATGACGTTACTACGCACGCCGCTCCTATTGGATGACGGGACGGCGTGCGCGACGACGTGATGACGATGAAGGAGAGCGCCGGCCATGCAGGGGATCCCGGCACGGAGCAGACACCGAGGAGGCAGGTAAGGTCCCTCCCAGTGTCCTGTAAGCTGTTCGGGACGCCTCAATTTCAGACGCGGTCGGTGATGTCCTGTATTAGTCACGGGTCCCGGCCGTTGATGGCCACAGGGACCGCCGCGATAGGACAGGTATTTGCCGTATAAGACGCACCAACTTTCCCCCCCCCCCCAGTTTTGGGGAAGAAAAAGTGCGTCTTATACGGCGAAAAATACGGTATATGTATACGTATATAATAAACTGACACATATATATGTGTCTACCATGATTACATGTGTGTCTACCATGTACATGTTTGGCATTCATTCCCTGGGGAGGACGGGAATCTAAAGTCAGGATCCAAAATGCTTCTCTGTACCTTAGCTTTTTAGTGCGATCCCCTCCTCTGCGACAGGGGAATACACGTTCAATCCCAATGACTTCAAAACCAGTCGAATCTCCCTGGTGGTGATCTCTGAGGTGTCTGGTGAGACCAGACACAGATCGATTACTTGCAAATGTGTTAATTGTACATCAAAAATGCTACAATGCGTGTTTTTAGTTTTTGGGCTGTACTACCCACATATTGTATCTGACATTTGAACAGTACATTTTTGTTTAGTTATTGTAGACGTGAAAGTGGGAGTATTAATTATGAATGTACAGCAGGTATATCTAGTGGCATTGCAGTGATAACATCCTTTTGTAGTTAGCCAATTTGTATCGGATATGCTCGAAGTGAAATCACTGGGGGGATAGAATATCTCCAAGGGATTGACCTTTTTTGGCTACAAACCTAGTGCCATTTTGCAAAAGATTCGCAACTTCACCATCTTGGTATAGAATGGGCAGATGTTTCCGTAGAACATTGCAGATGTTTTTAAAGTCACTGCTATAGATCGTGGAAAAAGTAGGTATGTAAATTGAATTTGCATTAGATGGAGAGGAAGATTCACATAAGTATGTCTTCTTGTCCTTGGAATCTGCAATACGTTGCGCTCTCTTCAAAATAGAGTTGTTGTATCCTCGTTTCATGAGGCGTTTTTGAATATTTTGACAAGTTATATGGTATGCAGATGGACTGGAAGAAGCTCTTTTGGCCTGTATAAATTCCCCAATGGGTAAGTTGTGAATAGTGTGTGCAGGATGATTGCTCTTTGCATGTAAGATATTATTACCTGCACTAGGCTTGCGGAATAGTTGCGTATGGACATTGTGATTGCCAGGATCACCAGTGAGAGTCACATCCCAAAAAATTAGTGGTGTTATTGTCCATGTGGTATGTAAATTTTAGATTGTGGGAGTTATGATTTAGGTAATTGATAAAAAGGACAACCTCATCTTTGGTTCCCCTCCACACCAGGAGGAGGTCATCTATATATCAGCCGTACCACCCCACTAGGGGGTGGAAGATGTTATCGGCTGATATATACATATTTTTTATTTCTTAGACCGGTGTATCCAATTGGTCCTTATCTATTGCTCAGACTTTAGTGTTTCAGATCTCTGTAGCATGTGTCTTTTCCTTTGTGTATACAATGAGGTAGCTGTCGCATGTAGAAACACTCACATTATAACAAATATATTTTAGATATGGAAAGAGGCTTGAGATGCATAATGGATACATATGTATATGCTTTGCACACATCAGTATTGCTTGCTTCATTCCTCAACCTTTTTCTTACAATTTTATTACTATTGTTTATCCAACATACTACCCTTTTACACTGGCTTTTGTAGAGCTAATCTCCATTTACTGATATTTTCCTTGTTTTCCGTCCTACCTTTCTGGATTCCATTTCTTGTTTTGTGGCTTTGTTTCCTGCGAAGCATGGCATGTTACACTTCATTCTATCTCCGGTCCCAGCAATCACTGGTTTCCGCTAGGTTCATTGGAAATGTATACTACATAAGGGGCATTTGCCCACAAACACACTGCCATGACTGAGAGCCATTTACGGCTCAAAACGCGTCGGTGCATCATGTGTGTCTTTTTAATTTTCATGGATATCCTTTGGTTTTAACGATATGAAGTAAAAGTAAAGTTTTAACCTATTTTTTTACCGTCATTGTTTGGAGCAGCTGGAGGACCCTGCTTTTTTGCCCTTCATGATGTAACCTGCAGAAGCCCCGCCCGTGCCTGTTACAGCAAGTTATACACATAGATTAAAACTACAATTGCGGGCGAACGGCGAGGCGGATCCGGGCAAGGTAGGGCATTTTAATCAGATTCTCCCACACTATCCATCAGTAGTGTGGATAGTGCGGGAGAAAATATCTGACAGTTTTCCTTTAAGCATTGTGGTGTTAAGCATTGCACCAGAACAGACAGGCCAGGAGAGAGTTAATAGTAGAAAGGCAGTGTCTCTGAGTGGTGCTGCACTTGCTTTTCTGGGCAAGTCAGTGACTGATAACAGAGAACGACTGTTCAAGTTAGGGAGCCAATGCTGGGCCAATGTAGGTTGTGGAAACGCTATCACAGAGAGAGAGACTAGCAGATATTGAGAGACATGCTGTCCTGACGCCTTGTGTCTATGCTCAGCTAGTTTATGCCCATTCCAGCAGAGTGAGTTGCCTGGTGTAGCGAAGAGGGGCAGTGACAAGCCCAGTGGGCTTAAAGGGGTACTCCAGTGGAAAACTTTTTAAATTTTTTTTAAATCAACTAGTGCCAGAAAGTTAAACAGATTTGTAAATTACTTCTAATTAAAAAAGTAATACTTTCAGTACTTATTAGCGGCTGTATACTACAGAGAAAATGCTTTTCTTTTTGGATTTCTCTTCTGTCACGACCATAGTGCTCTCTGCTGACCTCTGCTGTCCATTCCTAAAATGGACAGCAGAGGTCAGCAGTTCAACTAGTTCAGCTTTCCATGGGAGTACCCCTTTAAGGAGGATTAGCCATCTGAATATGTGAACATTTAAGTGTTGCACTGTACTGCTGTTAATGCTGCTGTTTCAAGTGAAGTGAAGGAGATCTGTAGTGCAATATAATGTATCCCCTATTCGAAGGATAGGGGATAAGTTATAGATCACGGGGGGTCCGAGTGCTGGGGACCCCCGGGATCTCCTGGACGGGGCCACAGCAGTATGCTGGAAAGGGGGCGTTCCATCCCTGCATGATGCGGCGGCCGATACGCCCCCTCCATGTACCCCATAGATATACATGGAGATCCCGGGGCCCCATCGCTTGGACCCCCCGCGATCTATAACTTATCCCCTATCCTTTTGATAGGGGATAAATTATTTTGCGCTGGAATACTCTTTTAAAGAGATGGCACCTGCCTACTCAGTGTCCTAGGAGCATACTCTTATCGTGTAAAAATTTGTGCAACATGAGTGCCACATGCTTGCAAGCATGGCTAGTTGGGAAATTTGTGAGGTAATAGTAATGTAGATGTTTAGAGGGTCACTTTGGTTGCAAATAGACTTTGGTGGACCCAAGTTAGTTGTTCAACCGCAAAAAAAATAAAAAATAACAAACAATCACGTAATCCAGGGACTTGGTCAAACACACAGCCAGAGATCTGGCACCAAAGTGGGTACTCAGGAATAGCTGAAGTCAGGACACCGGAAAAGCAGTGTAGCCAAAAGTCAGAACCAGAATGAATGTCAGCCAGACCAGGGTCATACACAGAATCACAATCAGAAACAACTGGAATGCACTTGGAGATCAGAGACCATGCAAAGGCAGAGACAGAGTAAACTGTATCTGGTTAAATAGTCAGGACCCAACAGGGAAGGGGCAGGCTAATTAACTAAGGAAACGAGGAGCTGTGTTTCTGTCTACTGAGTTGCAAGTAGTGGAGCTGGGGAATGGGGAGAACCCTAAGAGGCCTCCCCCCCATATGCTGTTTTATGTAAAAGATAGCAGATCAAAAGTTAAGCAGGTTAAACACAAATCAAAGAACATTAGTATGCACTATGACCTTGAAATGACAATAACGTACACACACACATCTGGCATTCAAGTAGTGTATTCTCGCCTTTCTACTTTGTGCAGGGCTTCCAGAGTTCTCTTTCTGTGAGTTTGAACATGTCATGTTTTCTAAAAAAAAACAAACGAAACAAACGTTTAAAGCTTTGCTTTCACACCACGTTTTCAGCCTATGGCAACCGGATCCAGCTGGGGGAGGGGAAAACCGTGCGCTCCCATACCCCAGCTGGACCGGTGCTGAAATCCATTGACTTTAATGACCCGATCTGAGTCACCGTTTGACTCCGGTCGGCTCCTTTCTGCCCCGTTTACGGTTTTGTGACCGGACTTAAAACCGTAGTATACTACGGTTTTAGGTTCAGTCAGAAAACTGGATACGGGTCGAAAATGAGCCGACCGGAGTCAAACGGTGACTCTGGTCGGCTCATTAAAGACAATAATTTTCCACGCCGGTCCGGCTGGGGTACGGGAGCGCACGGTTTTCCCCTCCCCCAGCCGGATCCGGCAGCTGTAGGCTGAAAACGTGGTGTGAAAGCACCCTTACAAAGTGTGTTTCTAAGTAATTACGACATAGAAGCTTTGCCTCATCACATCTGTTGTCAGGCATTGGGATATGAGTTGTCTAGATATGATTAGTCTATTCTATGGTAAAGGTTAATGAAAAGGAGTGCATCAAAGTGGAGGATCAAATTGTCACAGGAAATGCTAGAAAACCTTGAGGCAAACAGAATTTTACAACAGGAGCTTATGAGTATTGTGACTGTATTTGAGGTGCTGTACATATCAGGGGTATTTCCTCACAAATATACCTCACATATATTCATCAAGACCTGTGCTGAGGAAAAGTTGACCAGTTTCCCATAGCAGCCAATCAGATCACTTCTTTTATTTTCAAAGGCCTTTTAAAAAATGAAAGAAGCCATCTGGTTGCTATGGGCAACTGGTCAACTTTTCCTCTGCCCAAGTCTTGATGAATCTCCCTCCATGTGCTGAAGTGTGAACAGAATCTCTTTTAAGCCTACTAATTTTGTTTAAAAAAAGTCAGACTTTTTTAAAAATTAGTAAAATAATACAAAATGGTTATTGTTTTGACCCCAAAAAATATACAGAACATGTTAGCTGTAATGTAAAGTGCACTGCATATACATAACCCCCTCCTAAAAGGTGCAACATTTGGGGGTTGTTTTTTTTTTCATGAACATTAATTTGCATTAACGTCCTACCCAGAATTTGACTATGAAGCAATTGCAGAAGCTGCACTCACTTCATAGACGACAGGACCTTCTTGCTAATGGCAGACATCAGCAGTCATTAACCCTTCAGATGCCGTGATCAATACTGATCAGAGCATCTTAAGCAGTTGTGGTAATTGTATTGACTTAACAGACCACTCACAGCACAATCGTGGGGGGTTTGATGGGTGAAAAGCAGCCGGACATCTCCTCTCCTGGCTACTGCTGCTCTGGGAAATCTTCTTGCATAGTCTGCCCACAAAGGCAGACTAAACAAGTAAATTGTTGATATAGCTGATCAGCTGCCAAAGCATAGCACTAAACAGTAATAGAATTTCAAAGACTGCTATTAATGGTCCCCTTTGGAAACCTACAAAATGTAAAATAAATAGTAAAAAAAAAAGTTTTTACAAAATGTGAATAAGCCCCTACCACAATAAAAATTTTAATCACCCCTTTTTCCCATTGTATGAAAATGAGTAAAAAAATAAATAAATTAAATAATAAACATATTTGGTATAGGCAATATTCAATAGTAGAGAGACAAACTCGGCACAGCTCGCCTAATTATTAGCACCTGTCATCCAATGCCTCTGCTGGCTCAACCACGTCTGATGGTGCTCACTGGTAATAGCAAAGTCCAATGCAAATATTCAATTGAAAAGAGAAAAGAAAACCAGGGCAACTCACCAAGTACGTAAACTTCAAGCTTCTTTATTAATCCATATAGGGTATGAACAGTGCAAGACACTGGTGGACAGAACACAGGGGGACGTTCGTTCGGGGCTACGGTGCCGTTTCGCAAGATATGCTTCAACTGGCCCACCAAGGGCCAGTTGAAGCATATCTTGCGAAACGGCACCGTAGCCCCGAACGGACGTCCCCCTGTGTTCTGTCCACCAGTGTCTTGCACTGTTCATACCCTATATGGATTAATAAAGAAGCTTGAAGTTTACGTACTTGGTGAGTTGCCCTGGTTTTCTTTTCTCTTTTCAATTGAATATATTTGGTATAGGTGCATAAATGTTCAAACTATTAAAATATAATCTTAAATGGGTTATCCAGCATAAGGTGATTTTAGTACGTACCTGGCAGACAGTAATGGACATGCTTAGGAAGGATCTGCGCTTGTCTTGGGCTAAATGGCTATGCTGTGAGATTACCATAACACTGTGGCTAGCTTTCTGTGAACTTGTATTTCCTGTTTTCAGTTTTCTTGTTTGCCTACCATTCCCATGATACCATTTTCCTCCTTCCCAAACATCAGCTACCCCACCCATTGAAACATAAATGAGCTGCAGACCTGTGGTTTTCAATCAGGGTGCCTCCAACTGTTGCATTACTTGCAGCTTGCTCTCTCCACCCATTGAAGCAGACAGGCTCCCTGTCATCCGCTGACTAGTGAGTCAGGTCTCGACCGCATTGCAAGCTAGGAAAAATCCGAGACAGCAGTCATTTTGTATGCTGTTAAAAATAAATATCAGGATGAAAATCACATGGGAATTGTGAGAAAACCGTCACACACAGATAAAGACACTATATTATGAACTGCACTAACTTTACAGCCCCTGTACAGCCCCATAGTCAAATAAAAAAAATTCCTGGAATACCCCTTTAATAATCCCATATGGTCCAAAATTGTTGATTTTTGGTTACATAACATTTAAAAAAATGGAATAAAAAGTAATCAAAAAAGTCACATATACACAAAACTAAAGATCACAATGCAAAAAATTAGACCTCATACAACCATGTATACATAAAAATTAGAAAATGATAGGGGGTCAGAATAGGGCAATTTTAAACATACATATTTTTGTTGTTTTTTGTTTTTTTATTAAAGCAGTACAAAAAAAAAAGAATCATTCAACCATGGGTATCATTTTATTCCTTTGACTCACAGAATAAACAACATTCCAGTTCATAAAATGTTATAAAGTGCAAACTCAAGCCCTCATATGGGTCTGTGAATGGAAAAATAAGAGTATGGCTCTTAAAAGGTCAGGAGGAAAAACAAAAATGCAAAAAATCTAATGGGCTGTGTCCATAAGGGGTAAAAGCTAAATATTTATTCCCTTTTCCCTATTCTCCAAGGTTGCTTTTCAGGCCAATGGTTTTTAATGGTCTTCACAGTTTAATTGTACCTTTACATGAAGGTGTTGGCATGACAAAAGCTTATGTGTCTATTTATTCCAATATTATGTTGTTCCAGTGTTAAAAAATGAGATGGAGTTTCATCAAGCAGCAAAGAAAAATGATGTGGAAACAATGGCCGCACTCAAAGAAAAGAAAGTGAACATTAATTCTAAAAATGTGGTAAGATTAAGTATTATAATAATGCCAGCATCGCAATTGCTGAATAGGTCAAAATAAGTCAAAATCACTTAATGGACCTGAAATATCTTTCGAACCAATGAATCTCTTTTTGGAAGGTTGTACAAAGTGTGTTAGGGTTCGTTCACATCTAGTTGGACAAGAATAGAGAAAAAAGGTTGAATTCTTTGCCTGAGGGCTGTATCTGTATTCAAACTATTTTGTCAACCTGCAAATTGCAAATGAAGTACAACATTTTGTAATACCACTGTGTGCTAGTGTGTACAGTAACTTATCAATGTATGTTGAATAAAATCTGTTGGTTGTTCTTTTCCTAGCTTGATCGCACTGCTCTACATTTTGCGGTAGCAGGAAACCATTATCAAGCCGTGTCCTTTCTTCTCAACCATAAAGCGCGAGTTGATATTGTGGATAGGGTAAGAGGAAAATATTGCTATTACTGCTTGATTACAAGTTATTAGAGTTGTGGAAAGTTAAAAAAAGAGAGTGTGCTCCAAAGGGCCATGGACAAGAATGATGCTGTTTCGAAAGAAAAAAAAGAGACAAAAATGCTATACAGTATTCTATTCTTTATTTTACACATTTTAGTTATTTAATTTGTAGTAAGTTGTATTTACAATCCTCAGAGGAACTTGCTATTGATCCCATACTTGCCTGTCTCTCTTCCTTTTTTTTGTTCTGATTACAAGAAGGGGTAAAAATATACAAAACTAGTAAGATTAATAATATGTTAGAGACAAAATAATTGCATGTAGCATGTAAGTTACCCAACTAAACAAATGTTGTAATTCTATAAGCAATTGCTTAGCTGCTAGAAGTACCATGGGGCACGTAGGGAGGGTTGATCCAAGGTTTTGAGCTAAGAGCACAGATTGTAAGGGGTGCTGCATTTTCATACTGCTATGGAAGGTCCGACTTGCAAACCATAGGATGAGATTATTATGTAGTAAGATATTAAAGGGGTTATCCAGGAAAAAAATATTTTTTCATATATCAACTGGCTCCAGAAAGATAAACAGATTTGTAAATTACTTATATTAAAAAATCTTAATCCTTTCAGTACTTATGAGCTTCTGAAGTTAAGGTTGTTCTTTTCTGTCTAAGTCCTCTCTGATGACACCTGTCTCGGGTGACAGAGACCTGCTTGTCCTCAGTGTACAGAGCCCTGCTTGTCCAAAGTGTACAGAGCCCTGCTTGTCCTCAGTGTACAGAGCCCTGCTTGTCCTCAGTGTACAGAGCCCTACTTGTCCTCAGTGTACAGAGCCCTGCTTGTCCGCACTGCACAGAGCCCTGCTTGTCCTCAGTGTACAGAGCCCTGCTTGTCCTCAGTGCATAGAGCCCTGCTTGTCCTCAGTGTACAGAGCCCTGCTTGTCCTCAGTGTACAGAACCCTGCTTGTCCTCAGTGCACAGAGCCCTGCTTGTCCTCAGTGTACAGAGCCCTGCTTGTCCTCAGTGTACAGAGCCCTGCTTGTCCTCAGTGTACAGAGCCCTGCTTGTCCTCACTGCACAGAGCCCTGCTTGTCCTCACTGCACAGAGCCCTGCTTGTAGTCAGTACACTGTGTAGTCCACCTACACTTCCTGTATTTAGTCTCCTCACAGAGACGAACAGACAATATACACATGTTTTAACCAATGTACATTACAAATACACCTATAATGTTATTTTCTACATTATATAAAAGATTTTTGCTAATGACAGGTACACTTTAAGAATTTTTTTACACTGAGCGATTATCAGTCAAACACCCTAGGGATCAGAAGCAAATGCTTCTCCATAGGCTGATCACATCTTTTATGCAGCCCTAAAACTCATCTTGCAGTGTATATAGATATACTGTATGTGCTGCGGACAATCAAGCGAACAGCCACACATACATTCCAGCGATCCCTTATGTAGATGTTCACCATTAATAGTTGTGCCATGTATTTCAACGTGATTCACTTGTATATAGGTGATCAGCAGAGGGATTGGACGGTTGTCTGTGTAAAAAGACCCCTAGTTTTTCTACAAAGGTGAGTCCCAAACAAGAGGTCACCACACCTAGTAACAAAGGTAATGGGACAAACTAAGACTTTACCTTCTCTCCCAATTAGCAGTTGCATTATGTCTTTTTGGTACATACACCCTTGCCATATTTGCACCATTTATACAGTAGTGCAGTGCTTTGTTCGGTTGAGTAACTTACAAACTACGACCCCCTTTTGATACCACTGCTACTTAAATTGTGTTTTTCTTTACTAAGATAAGCCGCAAGTTACCATAAACCCTCTATAACCAACCCGTTCTTTTTCCAGCATGGCCTCACTGTTCTCCACCTGGCTGCATGGTCAGCAGACCTAGCAACTGTGCAGATGCTGATCAAAGCAGGGGCAAACCAGAAAGCCGTAAATGAGGTCTGTATCACTATATAACATTTCTTTTTAGGGACACCAAACATTGGGGGGGATGGGGGTGGGGGCACTAAACATTAGTGTTTTAAGATGTGTGCATTTACAAGATGGTGAAAGTGATGCAATTGTCATGACAAATTTGGCTAGGCATTTTGGACACCTTATGGTTTGAATACATATACACCAATTTGTTTTGCTCCATAAACCAGCCCTTTACCCCTTAAAGGGACTTTCCAGGGATAAATCCCTCACATCACAGTTTCTTTGTCATGCCCACATGAACTGCCCGCTTAAACAATCACTGACTTAAGCAGGACATTAAATTACTTAAGCAGGACACCACTGTAGCCAGTGCCTGGCTGAGCAGGGTGATTCCTGGTGGATGATGCATCAAAGGAACCAGGAAGAAGCAGTGAAGAGGAGGGAATGGGAAGATCAAAACGGCCAAAGCCATTGAAAAAAAAAAATAATCATGGACAACCACTTTAATGACGTGGCTCTTTTACTTTTTTTTTTATCATGTTGTAAAACCAATAACTTTAAGAAAAAGTTTTTTTATGTAGCCACATAATGGCTTTTTAATGCTTTTTTTTTTTTTTACTACTTTTGCACAATTAAAAATTATTTTTTTGTTGTTGCTATATGGGGGGGCTTGTTTTGTATAGAATGAGGTGATGTTTTTATTGGGGTTTTATCACTCTTTATTCACTCTTTGTTTTTTCATTTAGAATAGAAGTTACAGCATAATCTTTATATATATATATATATATATATATATATATATTTTTTTTTTTTTTTTCCGTGTCCCTAAATTTATTGTTTCACTAGAGGACTTGATGATCTCTCACTTGCTCATATAACTTCTGTATTGTAATACATTATGCATGTCATCGTAACATTGGTTCTGTAAAAGGTGTATAAAGAAGACAGCCCTCAGGTCATTCCAGTTACATTAGCGGATGCCCCAAAATGGATGACAGTTCCTCTGCCTAATGACATAGATGACATAGTTGTTGTTAATTGTGATATCTAAGTTGCTAAACAGTTGGAAACAGAGTTATCTCTGATCTGAAACATTACTGCAGGATGTCACTGCATCGGATATGTACAGAGATTCAGGCAAATAGGAGCAGGTTAATAAGACATTTTGCACATCTTACATCATCTCCTCATATGTCTCCTCTTAGCCACGTCCCTTTTTTAAAGCTTTCAAGATTTTTTTTTTTTAAGTACATCCTCCATTTTTACTTCAAATACAGGTAAAACACCAGACATACCAGGCCATTCACATTCTTTGGAAGTGAATGGATGTATTTTTAAAATGCTTCAATTAAGAATTGATTTTTTCATGAAGAAGAGTGCTGGACCTCAAAATGTTCCTGGCTTCTGTATATGCGGTTGGAATTCACTGCATTTGCTACAAACAGACACCCAGGTTCTTTATGAGAGAAAATGTGTCTGATGTACCCATACCAACCAATCACAGCTCAGCCTTCATAACTCAAATTCCTCTGGTAAAATAAAAGCGATGAAAGAGTTGTACTTGATAAAATCAGACACATTTTTGTCTCATACAGATCGATAAATATTGGGAAGCGAGCTGAAACACATCTTTTCGTCCTATTTTTGAGGTACATTTGTGCTTTTTGGCTCTCCATTTAAGGCTAAGCTCAAATCAGCATTGTGCTTTCTTGTTCAAAGTCCACTTTTCTTTTTTTTGCATCAAATGGACCTTGCACAAGGGATACCGCCTGGTTCAATTGAATTTAAATTGGGTCTATCAGGTTTCCGGTAGGTGTAAGTTGTTTGCTTGCAGTATTTTTTTTTCTTGAAAAAAGTCTTGTGATTTAGACAAACTCAGGGACAGAGCTCCTCACAACGGAGCACAATGCTGATGTGGATGAGGCCTAACAAGGAGCAAGACTTAGGTCTGACTGAAATGCACCAAAATCTTATCTATGCACCAAAACATAGTCTGAAATATGCCAGATACAAAACAGCATGAGCCACTAAGGTAAAATATGGCGCATTTCCTAACTTTACACTGTCAAAGTATTAGACAGATTTAAAACATCTAGGCCATTGTAGGAAGGATTTAAGAATACATTAAATATTAGAGATGAGCGAATTTTAGAAAAATTCGATTCAGCCTATACGCCGAATTTTCCGGAATTTTTTTCAAATAGAGGAACCTAAAAATGTTTATTTAATATGCCAGCAGCATTAGGAGACCACATGGCGGTACAGTGACACAGCCTGGAGGTGGCGGAAGCATGAGGAGACCATATAGTGGCTGACTGACACAGCCTGTAGTTGGCAGCAGCAAGAGCAGACCATATCGTGGCTGAATGACAATAGCCTGGATTTGGCGGCAGCATGAGGAGACCATATAGTGGCTGAATGACACAGCCTTGAGTTGTTTTGGCAGCATGAGGAGACCATATAGTGGCTGAATGACACAGCCTGGAGGTGGCGTAAGCAGGAGGAGACCATATAGTTGCAGAATACGACAGCCTGGAGGTGGCTGGAGACTTTAACAGGAACAAAATGGTACACCACTTAGATGTATGTATGTGGTATGCACTTATAAGGGGAGGACAATGCGCTCCAGTAGGCTTTTTTAAAACAGTATTTGTCTACAACACCAGCAGGTGTGTACTTTTGGCTGGCCTTTCACAGTATCTAGGCCCTTAAGACTTTATCATGAACAAAATGGTACACCACGCTCTGTTCACCTTAACTGGCTGGCTACTATTAGCTTTTCAGTTGTTGTACACACCAGTGCTGCACCACACAGTCGCTGTGTACTACACCCAAAATTACACTTTCCCTCTCAATCTCACTCCCTTCCCTATCAGTGCTTCTAGGCTGGATTTGGGTTTGAGGTGAATTGCTGCTGTAAAATAGCTTTTCTGTGCAACACACACTGCTCTATGTCCCTCTCTGCAACAGAACGCTGATGTGACTGGGAGGATAATTGCTGCAGTAAAAATGCTTTTCTGTGCAATACACACTGCTCTCTGTTCCTCTCTCTCTGTAATAGAACGCTGATGTGACTGGTCACAAGATGGCTGCTGATTATATAGGGCTGTGACATCACAGGGGTGACCGTCTGCTGATAGGCTGTATGCTGCATGTGATTCAGGGTCATCCTGTCTACCCGCCTTCCCGCCTTGCCTTCCCGCGTTCCCAGAATTCCTTGCCCCATGTCCTCACATGTGGATCCATCATTTGAGATGCCTGGACCTGAACCGCACTAAATTGTGCTCAATGAAGCAATTTGTGCGATCGAATCGCGGCTATATTCGCATTCATTAGGAATTAAATTTTTGCTGAAATTCGTAACAAATTTGGATTTGTCAGATTCGATTCGCTCATCCCTATTAAATATAATTGAAAGGCATTGCAACAATAGACATTACTTCAGAATATAGTGTAACTAAGCTTTGTGTCATTCACACCTAATAACCATCATTTTAAAAGATATTTAGTCTGGAATATCTGGGGAAAATGTATGATATGAAAAATAAAATATGATTGCTTTTTTGCAGGATGGAATGAATGTTTTGCATTTTGCTGCCCAGAATGATAAGAATGATATAGTGGATTATCTGCTGAAGGAGCTGCAACTGAAAGACTTGAACATCAGGGAAGTGGTAAGTGTTCTACTTTAGGGTGGAACCATACGATTGGGTTTGTACTGCACCACACCAGTTTCCCATAATAAGTAATGGAGAAATTAAATGAGTGCATTAATAGTGCATTTCTGCATTGGCAAGGTTGATTCTGCAGTTAGACACATGTTTTTCGTCTGCGTCTACATACAGATTTTGACCACATTGTCATTGTTTCTGCTGAACTGTGTGCGGATAACGTGCTATTCAAGCAGAAACTGAAACAGCAAATTCAACCAACAAGCAAGTTCAATATAAATAAATGTAAGCGAAGGACCTGGCTGTCAATCACAGCCAGGATCCCACCGCAACTGCCGAGACCGAGATTGTACTGGTTAGCGGTAAATGTTCTACTTTAGGGTGGAAACACACTATGTGACTGACTGACAGCCAGGTCCTGCGACGATCTCCTGCACCGCATCCCAGAGCAGTAGACTGGCACAGAACCCAGCTGTCAATCACAACCAGGATGCCACCGCAACTGCAGAGACCAAGATTGTACTTTGTTTGGTCCTCATCAGCACTGCACTCAAAATTCTGCTATTTGTTACTGGAAACAGTCAACAAGTTTGTCGACAGATACACTTCTAAGAGCTGATCCAGGTAATACACATATATTAGGGAATGGCTGGCTGTCTGTTTCTGTATTTTTGGTATTTCATGCTGCTTTCTCCATTCATATACAGAGCTGCATGTTTCTGGACATACAGAAGTGGGAGCCTGGTTTTAGAGTGCGGTATCTTCTGAAAATGAAAATCACAAGAATTTGTAGTTTTCACCTCTGCTTGCAGGCTGTTGACTTCTGAGTTTTTACAAATTGTTGGCAGGCTGTGCACTGTGTGATGTGTAGTCACTCCCCTGTGTATGTGAATGGGGATGTGCTACAGTTCATTCTACAGTGAGTGGATGGGTGTAAAAGGGGTGGATAGTAGACAAGTGTCAGCACAACTGCGATGGTGGTGGTGGTGGTGGTGGTGCATGAGGTGGCATTAACCCCTTAAGGACTCAGGGTTTTTCCGTTTTTGCACTTTCGTTTTTTCCTCCTTACCTTTTAAAAATCATAACCCTTTCAATTTTCCACCTAAAAATCCATATTATGGCTTATTTTTTGCGTCGCCAATTCTACTTTGCAGTGACATTAGTCATTTTACCCAAAAATGCACGGCGAAACGGAAAAAAAAATCATTGTGCGACAAAATCGAAAAAAAAACGCCATTTTGTAACTTTTGGGGGCTTTCGTTTCTACGCAGTGCATATTTCGGTAAAAATTACACCTTATCATTATTCTGTAGGTCCATACGGTTAAAATGATACCCTACTTATACAGGTTTGATTTTGTCGCACTTCTGGAAAAAATCATAACTACATGCAGGAAAATTTATACGTTTAAAAATGTCATCTTCTGACCCCTATAACTTTTTTATTTTTCCATGTATGGGGTGGTATGAGGACTCATTTTTTGCGCCGTGATCTGAAGTTTTTATCGGTATGATTTTTGTTTTGATCGGACTTTTTGATCACTTTTTATTCATTTTTTAATGATATAAAAAGTGACCAAAATACGCTTTTTTGGACTTTGGAATTTTTTTGCGCGTACGCCATTGACCGTACGGCTTAATTAATGATATATTTTTATAGTTCGGACATTTACGCACGCGGCGATACCACATATGTTTATTTTTTATTTTTTTTACACTGTTTTATTTTTTTTATGGGAAAAGGGGGGTGATTCAAACTTTTATTAGGGAAGGGGTTAAATGACCTTTATTAACACTTTTTTTTAACATTTTTTTTGCAGTGTTATAGGTCCCATAGGGACCTATAACACTGCACACACTGATCTCTAATGCTGATCACTGGCGTGCATTAACACGCCTGTGATCAGCATTATCGGCGCTTGACTGCTCCTGCCTGGATCTCAGGCACGGAGCAGTCATTCGTCGATCGGACACCGGGGAGGCAGGTAAGAGCCCTCCCGGTGTCCGATCAGCTGTTCGGGACGCCGCGATTTCACCGCGGCGGTCCCGAACAGCCCGACTGAGCAGCCGGGTTACTTTCACTTTCACTTTAGAAGCGGCGGTCAGCTTTGACCGCCGCTTCTAAAGGGTTAATACCGCACATCGCCGCGATCGGCGATGTGTGGTATTAGCCGCGGGTCCCGGCCGTTGATTAGCGCCGGGACCCACGCGATATGATGCGGGATCGCGGCGCGATCCCGCTTCATATCGCGGGAGCCGGCGCAGGACGTAAATATACGTCCTGCGTCGTTAAGGGGTTAAAGGGGTACTCCGGGGGAAAACTTATTTTTTTTTTTTTTTTTTTTTAAATCAACTGGTGCCAGAAAGTTAAACAGATTTGTAAATTACTTATATTAAAAAATCTTAATACTTCCAGTACTTATTAGCTGCTGAATACTACAGAGGAAATTCTTTTCCTTTTGGAACACAGAGCTCTCTGCTGACTTCATGACCACAGTGCTTTCTGTTGACATCTCTGTCCATTTTAGGAACTGTCCAGAGCAGCATATGTTTGCTATGGAGATTTTCTCCTACTCTGGACAGTTCCTAAAATGGACAGAGATGTCAGCAGAGAGCACTGTGGTCATGATGTCAGCAGAGAGCTCTCTGTTCCAAAAAGAAAATAATTTCCTCTAGTATTCAGCAGCTAATAAGTACTGGAAGGATTAAGATTTTTTAATAGAAGTAATTTACAAATCTGTTTAACTTTCTGGCACCAGTTTATAAAAAAAAAAAAAAAAAAAAAAAACGTTTTCCACCGGAGTACCCCTTTAAAGCCAAAGCTGAAAAAAGCCTGCTGTGCCGAAACGTATACTGTGTGTACAACTGCTATGACCACATGTGAATAAACATCTCAGTTACTGCATCTACCTTGGCGAGTGCTGGGTTCTTCATACTACTGTTAAACTGTAAAATGACCACAAAGCTAAAGTAGCCCTGCACCGATTTAATTTTCATGATCAGTAGGGGTCCCAAAGGTTGAGAAAGCTCGTTACGTCTTTAGCTTTGTGATTTCCAGAATGGTGAATTCATCTTTGGATTATGATGATTATAATCACAATAGGAGTGAGGGTTCTGCTCTTAAGCACTTACAATCTATGAGGAAATAGTTTAGGAAAAAAGCAAAATGGTCTAGGACAGTGTTTCCCAAGCGCGGTCCTCAAGTCCCCCCCAACAGTTCATGTTTCCAGGATTTCCTTTCACAGGTGATATAACTGTGGTGATGCCTGATGCACTGACCAGAATTATATCACCTGTAAAAGACTAAGGAAATCCTGAAAACATGACCTGTTGGGGAGACTTGAGGACCGCATTTGGGAAACACTGATTGAGTACGTAACTCCGGGTCACCCTTTAATTTGATACAGAGATATACAGAGTGTTGTCCTGTTTCATAGGTGAGCCGATCATGGTATGATCCATCAGATAGCAACACCTTTGCGTGCATTACTACATCAGAACTGGGTTGTTCCTGCTGATCTAGAAGTAGTTTATTCTGTGTAGTGTTAGGGTATTATACAGCAGCCTCCCTTTATGTACACATCACATTTCAGAATTCAGTGGATTGAGTGTAAAAGTCTTTCAATATTGGTTCTGTAAGGTGTGTCTAACTCCATTATGACTTATCCGCTGGTAAGAGGATCCCTGAAAAGGACTTGTGGTTTATTCTGCAGATAATCCATGTGGGTGACTGAAGTACAGGAGAAACGGTTATGTGTCACCATATCAAAACTGCAACTAGAGGCAAATAATATACAAATAATAAATGCAGGGGAATGTAGAGAATATCATCACTCCTTATAGTAAATCTTGAGGCAAAATGAAGTGACTTATAGCAGTTCAGATTTACATAGATACAGTATCATTGAAAACAGCCATATGTAACAAAAATAAAAAATAAATTACCTGGACATTTAAAGGGATTTTCCAGTACTAAAACCGTAGGGTTGGCCATCCACGGATATGCTATGATTGTTTGAGAATGGGGGTCTGACACCCAAGACCCTGCCAGTCATCAGAAGGACAAATGAAGGGGACTGAGCTTAAGTATCAGGCACAATGAAAAACAATGAAGAGGCCACTGGTTCTGGTGAATAAAGGGCTAAAATCCTTCATATGATCTATCCTAAAGGTGTCACTTTATTCAAACATTGGACTAAAGTTTTTGGCAGATTTGGACATCTTTCTAAAGTGTATAGGTCCTCCGAATGTTTCTCTGACTAAGGGTATGTTCACACTTCGGAGTGTGAACGGAATCTCCAGTCGCAGAATTCCGCGAGCGAAGATTCAGCCTGGCAGCCGATGGCGGTGGCAGGACCGTGCGGCACTGCGCCACCATTGACGGCTATGCAGTACTCGCAGACTTCCGCGCAAAGAATGAACAAGTTCTTTCTTTGCGCGGAACAATATTAAGCGGCGGAATTGTCCGCTGCCGAAATTCCGCAGTGTGAACGGGTTTCGCGGAGACCCATTCACACTATTGTTAAGTTCACACCGCGGAATTCCGCCCGAATTCCGTAGTGTGAACATACCCTAATTAGGGGGAAAAGAGGATCAGGCAGATTTCAACTGGCAGGCCCTTTTATTCTCTGAGAGGTAAGCCGCCAGCAGAGCTGTCTGGCAGTGACTTTCCCCTCCTTTCTTCATTCCCTATCTGGAATGTTCATGTGTGTAGGGTGATCGAGAGAGATAGCTGTCAGCGAACATCTATTGAAGGTGTATGGGCGTGGTAAGGATTGGCCACCATCGATACTTATCATGTAAAATCTGCAGTGAGCTACAGTGCAGTGCAAGGTAATGGGGTTTTCAAAACTCCCTTCAAAACAGTAATAAGAATCTGCAAAAGATTTAGGACTGGCTGTAGATTCTTAAATGCACCTTGTGTGAACCTATACTTTAAATCTGGATATAAAGTTGTGTAACCTGGTAAATCATTTACTTTGCTTATCTCGTTCTGCTTTTTAATTACAAGTTTCAAATCCTTAAATAAAACAAAATGTTAAATGCTACATTCTGCTGAATTCCTGCTACCAAAGATCACTGAATGAGGAAGATCTCTGTGCCAACCAAGGAATGGCTCTTATTTATTTTATTATACAAAACTTTCCCTAAGCGTTACTTTTATTACTTAGCATGGGGATGTCAAAGGTTCCACCTAAACCAAGTTGTGTCAAAGTGACTGTCAGCTATTGTCTGTCCTGCTGTGCCATTGTGTGTCTCAGAAATACTACCCTCTGCGACAGCTTGCTCTTTTTATAAGCCAAATTCTGAGTTGCACCTGTCATTTCGGGGCTCAGGTATCAAACTTGTTGCATCATTTATTTTGTTTTGTGACTTTTTAGTCTTGCACATTTATCAAATATTTGTGCCTTTCTTCGTCTGACGCACCGTGTCACTATTTTTTTTTTTTTTGTTGTCAGCTGAAGTGGCCGCGGGTTTACTGTATGTGGTGTGCCTGTTTACAAATCATTAATTATTTGCAGCTTTTTAAAACCTTGTGAAATTTTCATGTAACGGAACTCCAGGAAGAGGTAGAATATATGTTTGAGTTTTTTAAAAGGTTGTGCTGCATAATTTGTGACAAACTTAACAATCCGCATGCGATATGATACATGTCTCACTAAATAAGAAAGGAAAAAAAACTTACAACGCAGACACAAAAATGACAAAAAAAAAAAAATCCCCTTTTGATAAGTGATTCCCATAGTATGGATGGTCCACCATGGCTGCTGCACCATTCGTTTTTGAGTATGTCCCATGGCTGCAAATTGCAGCTTCCACATTGCATAATACTCTGCGCATTTTGGAGATTTATTTTCTATGTAACTGTGCTCAGTATGATGATAAATAGAAAAAAGACTATACTTGCTTTCCCCGCTACCAATCCCTCCCCCCCCCCCCGCCACTGACCTTCTCAAGGTGTCGTTCCCACTGTGCATTACAGCACGAGGACCTGCTTGCTTAACCAATCACTGACTGAAAGAGGACGCTGCTTTGGCTCCTGATTGGCTGAGTGGACAGGTCCTTGTACCTACACTATCAACAAGGAAGAGCTGTGCAGTTGGGGCTGACCCTGTGATAACAGTAGCAGCAGTAGAGTGCAGAAGTTACCTTTATTCTATTTATCAGCAGCCTGAGAAAAATTAGAAATTAGAAAAAGAAAGCTTGGAATAACCAGGAAGGTCTCAAACCACCAGGTAGCTATAATACATACAGTACATATAAGAAATATCAGCCTTTAAGGGGTTTTCCCATTATATAAAGTGATATCATGCTACTAGGATATGCCATTACTTCCTATTTGGTTCCTATCTGACTGCCGGGACTACCACATTCCCCAGAATAAAGGAATATCAGTGCTAGGTAAGCATTCTGACCCATCTAATGTGTAGGAAACTGCAGCACAGCCAACGGCTGTCTGGGCATGATGGGAGGTGAAGTTTTGCAACATCTGGAGGGCTACAATAAAAGACCACTGATCTAGGTGGATTAGACTCACAATCTTGGGCATGCGCAGTAATTCTTGGCCTAGCAACCTCTCTGAGAGAGAAATATTTGCCTGAACTGCCTGATAATTGGGAATTGGGGGAAGTGAGATAAGTAGACAGATGGAATATCCCTTTAAAGTTTAAAAATGCAGCTTTGGATATGTATTTACAGTGTATATGAATATTTTTATTTTACTGCAGTGTTTCTTTATTCTTCCAGAGAGGCAGAGAACCTTTCCATCTGGCCGCTGAGAATGGACACATTAACATGATCAATAATCTACTTTCTATGGGATTATTCACAGCTCAGGAAGACAAGGTTAGATATTGCTCTGTTTGGCAATTCCTATTTGTTGCCATAAAAAGTGAATTACATATGTCATGATGACAGGGCAATGAGTACTGGAGATGTTTTACATTGTTTGAAACATTCTTTGAAGTCAGAAAGTCATCAAACCAGTTTTTCAGGTAGTTTTGTTACAATTTCCTCCCACTGTTACGTGTGTTTTCACCTCTTATAGATCCCTACGAATAGAATTCTAATAAGGGTATTCCCATCTCGAAAAGGTTGGATACGTCATTGCTTAAACTTCCATGCTGCTGTTGTATCTCCTCAAAATGCTATTATTGCGTATTGACAACATAAGGTATCACAGGGGTGCCCCTGGTAGAAAATGGGTCACCACTAGCAGCACACCATAATCAAACTAAGTTTCTCTATCTCTAAATAGCTTTACCTCAATTCTTGATGCCATACTCAATTCTAGAGACAGAGATCATTGGGTAAAACTTTTTTTGAGATAGATAGAAGTAGCACAGGGAACAGCCGAATGAGCATTGCACAGCTGTTTCATCCCTTGCTCCTGCCCATTGGCTGACTACAGCCAGAAGCAGGCTGGTACAGATGCTTTCTGTCTCTAAATAGGTTAACCCAATACTGTACCCAAAGCTTCTGTGTCTCTAGTGTCAGGTACAGCACCAGGTATATGGATTTAGAGATAACACCGGGAACAGCAAGTGCAACCATGCTACTGCCCATACACATCTGCTGTACACAGACAGAGCTTAACAATGGCAGTTTGGATGGCAGAGGGGTGAGGGCAGTTTAAGGCTAAATTTTACAAAAGAGGATTTGTGACTAACAAAATATTCTGAAAAAAATAAAATCCCAAAATTCCATTAATTCCTTAAACTTGGCAGGTTTCTTCTTGAAACAGCTCAAGCCCAATCCATGGGCTGACATTAAAATACATGAGGCTACATCACAAATTGGTTTTCCTATCATATACAACCCCTTTAAACTATGGGGGGGGCAGTACTTGGATTAGCCTGTGTGGTGTAAGCATGTTGTTTAAGGGGGGCCCCGGCTACAGTAGGAGAGGGAGTCTCCCTTCTCCCATGTGAACATGCTGAGGGGAGGACCCTGGCGGTGAACTAGGACCAGCAATCACCATGGTTACCAAGTGGTGGCTGCAGTAAGCAAGGAACGGGTAAGAGAGTGCAGGACAAGAGAAAGTCTCTTCTTGCAGAAGATGGTGCAGTGTAATGGAGAACAATAGCCCTGTAGCAGCTCGGTTTGTGACTATTGCACTGTAAATAGGATAATGATGGTCACCATACAGTTCAAGACGTTACCCATGTGGCTATGAGGCTTATTGAGAGAACTCCTGTAATTTTATTCTTATATACAGTAAAGTTTTGATTATTGGATTTTTGCCATTATTTTGTACACCATCCCAAACCTGTATGTTTAATCTGGTCTTTCGCTTTGCTGAGAATAGCACTTGTTTTTTATAGTCAGTATCAATAATTTAACCATAAACAACTGCAAACGTTTTACAAACTTCTGCTGAGATCTGAGAATTCAACATTAATTTGGAGTCATTCTTTGTTACCCATTGTGCCTGCTGCGGGTACAGTTAGCATGTACTGGATCGGTCTGTGAAACTTTTCACTTCTCATGGGAAAGAAAAGTTACATATTCTATAGATAAGTTGTCAGAACTGGGTTGGATGTTATGTGTAGTAAACTACTACCAGCAAAATCTTAGCTGATAAGTAGATCACTTCATTGACCCATGCTCTTCGTGTTTTCTTTGTTGTATCTGTCGCAGGGTGGTAACACAGCTCTTCATCTGGCTGCTGCTAATGGTCATACTGTAGTGGTGAGGGCTCTGTTGGAGCGTTTCAAAGACAAGGACAGACCAAATAAGGTATTTATGAAAAAGAGAACACCTTCAAACAGGCTGGGTATTGTATTTAGAGGATGACCTTAGCTAATATCAGGCTGCCTACAATTGCATTGTAGAACCACAGGAATCATGATCCTTATTTAGAGTAATCTCTGAAGTCTAGTTACCAGTTCACTGCAGAAGGATCCACATCTCTCAGATGTCATCCCATAGTACAACTAACAATGCATATTTCCCAACATTTCTTTTTAAAGAGGTTTCCGAGAATCTGTGGATTTTGGAAAACATTAAAGGGGTACTCCGCCCCTAGAGATCTTATCCCCTATCCAAAGGCTAGGGGATAAGATGTCAAATCGCTGCGGTTGCTGGGGAGCCCCGGGATCGCCGCTGCGGCACTGCGCTATCATTGCTGCACAGAGCGAGTTCACGCTGCACGTAATGACGGGCAATACAGGGCCCGGAGCATCGTTACATCACGGCTCCGTCCCTCGTGATGTCACGGTCCGCCCCCCTCAATACAAGTCTATGGGAGGGGGCGTGGCGCTCGTCACGCCCCCTGCCATAGACTTGCATTAAGGGGACGGGCCGTGATGTCACAAGGGGCGGAGCCATGACGTCACGCTGCTCTGTCCCCTGTATCACCCGTCATTACGCACAGAGCGAACTCGCTCTGTGCAGCAATGATAGCGCGGTGCCGTAGCGGCAATCCCGGGGCTCCCCAGCAGCGGGACTACGGCGATCTGACATCTTATCTCCTATCCTTTGGATAGGGAATAAGATGTCTTGGGGCGGAGTACCCCTTCAATAATGTGCCCATGTTTTCAATACACTTCCACTGCTGAAAATCATCCCTTTCATGGGCAGGTACCAGTCCTGCTAGCACCCAGTTCCAATGCTGAAATCCAAAAAGAAAAGGATCGATTCAGAAAAGATTACCTCCCTGAAGATAAAACATAGAGGGATCATAGTATATGTATAGAAGTTATTAAAAGTATCTTTATTGTTGACTAGGCAGGGGCCACACCCTTTTATTTGGCGGTTGAAGGAGGACATGAGGCCTGTGCTGATCTATTACTGCAAGATGGAAGTGACATCAACACTATAAACCTGGTATGTATATCGCTTTCCTTTCACCTCTTTATAGCTCTTAGGATTGTAAAAACATTAAAGGAGGATCACAGCTGCCATGTGTCTGATTCTAGGGTGGATCTGATATATCGTTGTGTATGTGATTTATTGGTCAAATAAAACAGTGGTACTGTACATAGATGTCAATGACTTTAATGGACATTTTAAAGGCAATGGACTCAATACCCTTTCTAATAGTTGTGGTTTTGCAACATCTGGAGAGTTACAGATCTTTGCTCTAGAGGGTCTAGGTCCAACTCTGAAACCCAATGACTAACTTTTGAGCTGTTGTCTCTTCCTAATATTTTGTGCTAAATAATTTTCACCAAATTTCCATAGTATTGGTTTCTATTTACCCATACTGGTATTGTCCTATTGTATTCATTTTACTATTAATATACATATTTTGTTCACCATATAGTCTTAGTGTGTTTTATATAAAAATTGTATAGCCAGACAACATCTTGAAAACAGTACAGTAATTTGTAAAGTAAAACACATTTGGTTAAAAAACATTTTACATTGGCTTTTTTTTCCCAATTAAAATATTTTTATAAATTTTTCATATGAATCCAATCTGGTGATCAGGTACATGCAGCAGCTTCTGGCAAACAGATGATGCTGCGGGGGACAGTTGCAGTCAGAAACACATGTCCCTTGTATTGGCAGGAAACATGCCGAACCTGAAATTAATTTGTAGACAAATGCATTTTTTCTGGCTTTTAGAATATGAATATATATATATATATATATATATATATATATATATATGTATCCAATAAAAACACCACATTTAGAATTGTAGTCTTTCAGCTGAGGTTTTAGGCAGGTATAGGACTGCGGTTACGGCTCTTCATCCTGGCTCATATAGAGAGGGGTTCCCAGTGTAGATCACCCTCTATGGCATCATATGTCCTAATAGGACATATGAATAAAGACTGTCTTCAAAAGACAACCCATGAACCTGAATTTAAATTTTTGGATCTTCAGTAATCATTTTATATTGTATTTTCCATAGAGGAAATATCAAGTAAATGTCATTTATTCAGTTTCTTTGGTACCTCAATTGATAAAGTACCTCAATGTGTAATTTAATAGTTCTTGAACAATAAAAATGAGTAATTATCATTCCATCTTCAGGAAGGATACAGTGCCTTACATATAGCAGCAGAGAAAGGTTACCTATCCCTGGTCAACTTTCTCCTTAAAAACAACTTTGATATGACGCCATTCTCTAATGTAAGTAAATATTGATATTTTTATTTACTGTATATTATAATTGTAGAAAAACATATAATGTAATGTCAAATCTATGGAGCCAAAATATATCAACAAGAGTACAGTACACTTTATAAAAGTGGGTGCAAGGAGTTCCATGCGTATTGCAAAAAGAGTTAACTGTAGGATCTATACTGTAATGGGGAAATATTTGCAGAGATCCACTGTGCTACCCGGCTAGTTTGTCTTTGGGCAAAGCTTTGGAATGGGGTACCCTTTTTTTGTTTATTTTGTGTTTTATGGTGAGCATATCTCTATTTAGATGCACTTTTTACAACACTCTGGAATTTATAGAGACATTGCTGAATTAATATTTAGTCTAAACACACACACACACACAGTCACTATGAATGCGATGGCCAAAGCAGTATAAACAATAAAGAGACACACCAGACTGCCAAGAGTCAGTACTCACTGATATGATATTGACAGCTTAAAATTAGGATTGGCCATCACTACTAACCAGATAAACTTTTAAGAGGTATGGCCAACACCCCAAATAGCTTTGTTAATATACCCTCCTGTTTCAGAGCTATGATGGTTTATAGTTTGTTTGACAATATAGGGAGTCAGTGAGATGGGTTTGAACTTTATTTCTTTTTTTATCTGTCGCAGATGATGGGCAGGATTATACAGTCGGGGGCGTATATGGCTAAAAAAACACCTATTTAAAAGCAGGCTGAAGGATTAATAGGAAACTTGTATACAGCAACAGAGAAAAGGGGTTATTGGAACACTAAGGCCCAGATTTATCAAAGAATGTCTACAGTAGAGCTACTTTCCCACGTTTCTATGGGTGGTGGGTTTCACTAGCGTGCATCTTATTTATCAAGAAGGTGCAGCAGGATGATGAATTTTGCGAAGTTCTGCTGTGGTGGGAAAAGTTCTACCACATACAATTTTCTAGATGCTTGTGAGGTAGGGAAGTAGATACGTTCCCTGGTCCTGAAATTGGCAGGTTAGGTGTTTTTACTTACTTTCACAGAGCTGCCGGGACATTTTTACTTGCATTTTAGACGCTTAGACCATTGTGGTGTCTAAGGGGTTAAAGCGGGGCATCACCGTGATCGGTGATGTCTGGCATTAGAGATGGGTCCTGGTGGCAGATAGCCACCAGGACCCCCCAGCTATGACCTGCGCTCAGCTCCTGAGTGCGTGTCATAGAAGGGGAGTGGGTCGCTGTTGTCCACAAGAGGTTAAAGGTTGAATTGCGAAAAGTAGATGTGATTATCACGCCTACTGGTAGGTGGTGTAGCTTTGCGCCTAAAAAAGTACCTTTGCGCACAAAATAGTGACTTTTGACAAAAGTCGCAAATGATAAATACATGACTATTGCTTGCTCAAAAATAAAAAGTTCTACGGATAGGCAAAAAGAGTGAAACTGTATATATCAAAAGAAGCATAAAAGTCACTAAATATGCTGCTTGCGCCTGAACTGTGCTAAAGCATAGACAAAAAAATGCTCTAAAAGCAATGAGAAATCTCCCCCTAAATGTCAAAATGTCAAGCAACAAAGGCAGTGTGATAAGCTCATTTTGTTCCAACCACACTATTTTAAAAGATTAGTGATATCTTACTACTAAATGATTTCTATTGGTGCATAAGTTAAGCCCACTTGACACGATCCCCCCAAATTTCTGCAGTCGCGTCAAGTAGAGAAGTAGTAAGGGTGAAAGGGCCTGAAGACTTTCTGAATACACTGTATATACATCTACTGTTTACAGCCAATGCACATTATAAAAATAAATATGATTTTATTTGAATATAAACCAATTATACTGCAATTTGTAAAATAGTAAACTGAGATTTGTAAAGGATCTGTGTATTTATGTTTTATCTTCTATCAGGATAAGAATACTCCCATCCATGTAGCCATTCTCCATAATCATATGGACATAGTGGATGTTCTCATGGAGGCTGGTTATGAAATTGATGCCCCTAATGTGGTAAGTAGAGCCTAATCCAGATAAAAGAGCTAATGACTCTTGACAAGGAAACCAGTTATTTATGTTTAGATCCTCAACAAATTGCTTTCATTTTCTATATTACTGCAAATAAATAAAAAATAATTATTATCATTCTGTACAGATTGTCAATTTGAAGTAAGCCTAAATTAATAGTGGTATAATGTGTATACACTTTGACAGCTAATTTTTTATTGGTCCGGTACATCTAAAAGGAAAAATTAAAGGGGTACTCCGCCACTAGACTTCTTATCTCCTATCCAAAGGATAGAGGATAAGATGTCTGATTGTGGGGGTCCCACTGCTGGAAACCCCTGCGATCTCTCCTGCAGCACCCCCTGTGACGGGCAATACAGGGGCCAGAGTATCATGACGTTACAGCCCTGTTCCCTCGTGATGTCATGGCCCGCCCCCTCAACACAAGTCTATGGGAGTGGGCGTGATGGCCACCATGCCCCCTCCCATAGACTTGCATTGAGGGGGCAGGCATGAAGTCACTATGGGGCGGGGCCACAATGTCACAATACTCCGGCCCCTGTATCGCCCGTCATCAGGCACGGAGCAAAGTTCGCTCTGTGCAGCAGATGATGGGGTGCTGCAGGAGAGATCGCGGGGGTTACCAGCGGCAGGACCCCTGCAATCAGACATCTTATCCCCTATCCTTTTGGATAGGGGATAAGATGTCTAACGGTGGAGTATCCCTTTAAGCAAAACTGCAAATAGTCTTAATTAAATAAAACATGTATGCAGCCTTTATTAAGACTTATGTCTTGATAGGGAATTCAATGGATTCCTTCAATATGTTGTTTGATTCAGAATCAATAGTTATAAATGACCAGACCTGGTGGAAGAATGAATGACACAGACTCCAGCTGTATACATATGTTTCTGAGTTTACTTACAGAGACCAAAATTCCTATAGCACACAAGAGAGAGAGAGGATGGCACATTGTCAAATTATACATAGCTACAAACATATGTCTAATCTCATTAGCAGGAAATAAAGCTTCAAACTAAATGGCCTTGAAGCTTTCTTCTAAGCTCAGCACTTGTAACCTTGAATATTGCTAATAAGGTTCATGAATAAAAGAATACAGACAAGATGGCGGATCATAGACAACATGGCTGATGATATACAAGATGGAGTATAAAATATAAAAGGCTGAACTTCCCTCACAATCCCCCATTCAAAATTTAGAAAACATGAAGACAGCTCAGAACAAGTTGTCCAGCTTAATATTTTTTCTATGTGTACTGGAATTGCTAGATACGGCATGCTGTAAGCTGATACAGGCGAGCTCTTGACCTAGCAGTGTATGGTGTTTGAGGAACTTATTGTCAATTTCCCTTTCTTGGTGTAGGTTTTTGTATGTTCCTGTGACTATTAGATATAACATGAAAAGGATATAAATGCAGATCCTCATTCTTCCACCGGAGCCAGCACTTTCTTGCAGTGTGAGGCATGGATCCAACTACCCTTTCCATATAGTTTTACAGAAGTGCTGTTAGTCAGTAACACCTGGTATGGGCCATCAAATCATTGGTCCAAAGATTTTCGGATGTATCTCTTTATCATCACCCAATCACCAGGCTGGGGACTATGAGTTCCTTCAAGACTGTCTGGATCTGGAATGGAAGAAAACACTTGCCCATGTGTTAGTTTCAGATGCTTAACAAGGCCTGCACATAAGTGGTCAGATTCCCATACTAGTGCTGTAGCTGTAATATCCTCCCCACAGATAGACCTCAGGTCACCCTGAAAGAGATCAACACAACACAAGATATACACATAGCCTGAAAAAGGGGTCAAGCTTATCTAATCTACCTGGACTCTCTAAAGTGGACAGAGTGGCTTTGGATATACTTTCGGGGGGACTGGTACAGTCCTTCCTGGATTGTGTAGAGCACAGGTCATCCAGGCTTGAAGAAAAGCTTCTACGGTGGTGGAGATACCGGGGCTATCCAAGATTTGTCTATGACTTACCGCATGGCCCCTTTGGACAAATGTGTTTTACCATGTATTACTTGGGCCATCATTGGGAACAGAGCTCTAGGCAGGCAGAGTTTTGCAGAAGTCCCTCATATGTCATCTTTCCTCCTCACCCCCTTAATTTCTTCCAAGACTCCTTTACAGCAACATCTGCCTGTTGTGAAAGAGTTGTTAACATGCTTACCTCCATGTCTTTGGCAGATATCACTAGGACTGGCTTGTCCTTCCCTTTTCATGGCAGTGGTGTCAGCCAACTCATTACCTTTGACTTCTAGAGTACCAGCCTTGGTATGGGCCCTAATTTTGACAATTGCCACCTGCTCTGGCAGTTTTTTTTTAATTGTTTACTTGAAGAGGTGAGAAAAGCTTTCCAGATAAGTCTTTTAGCGGTTTTATCCCCAGCCAAGTCTGTAGGCCTCAGTTAGTGCAGCCAACTCATTACCTTTTTGCCCTGGGCAATAAGGTAGAGTTGTTCAGCTTTGACTACTTGGTGTAATGTAGAGTAACTTAACTGCATACCCCATTAGGAATCATGTGAGAACCCTGCTGTTGCATTAGCTCCTCTCTCCCATTATTTCCCTTCCTACTCTGAATCCAGACATTCTCCACCAGAGAGCAATGTATTTTGATTCAAGGTTATTGTCTGTTATCCTGTGTAGAACAGGGAGGGGTGTACTGGATTGAAGAGAAGCCCAGATAAAGGAGAGGGTTAACCACCAAGCTGCTACAAGTCAGTGAATGGAATCAAAAGGGTGACTCCCCCTCCCACAAACCAAAATGCAATTCTGAAATTATATAATTCTTTCTCGAGAACAGAATTTTAACCCAATAAGACAACAATGTCTCAATGCTGCACCCCAGACAGACAGGACACCTCTACTGTTCTACGAGGCCTTATAATTATTCAAAGCAAAATAAAAAGGTGACTTAATATTTTATCATAAGAGATAAACTACATATTAAAAGAACACAAGAAAAACTAAATAAAACAAACTATGAGTACCGCTCTAACACAGAACTCTGAGAAAAACAGGGGACAGATAAACTTCAGACCCCCCCCCCCCCCTTCAGCATCAAGCATCTCATACATAACCTCTGAGAGAAAGACGGGAGGAAATGCAGCCCCGACCATGTACCTGAATCACTACAGATGTGCCGTGTCCAGCACCCTAATAGTAAATAACAACTAAGCACCGATCCATTCCTGATCTACAATGCAGAAGTATAAATCTAAACAGAACAGCAGACCAGTACATATTAGGAAAATGTCAAAATCAAGTAGAGACAAGGGTTAAAAACAATAACATGCCAAAGAATGATCAGTGACATACAATGAAATACAGATAGAGAACACTACAAAATAAATAGATATATTAAGACACAAGATAAGACACCAACAACAGCTAAAATCCTACTGTTTAAACATAATCACTGAATTTTATCTCTGGAGATCCAGAATTACAACCAAACAAAAACAGTAGTGACACAAATACGTAAGCGAACATACTCAGGGACACAGAAGCTTATCAATTAGATTATATTCTGCCATTCCTAATTCAACTAAAACATTGAAAACATTGCATACTCCAGAATTTCCACTAATCCGGCAACTTCTACATTTACTAAATATATTTACTGCAAATATGAAACACTTGATTTATCCCATGAAATTATGTCTTTAGCACTTACTAAAACCATTCACAAATTCACCTACTATGTTAATTACACATTAATTGCATTTAAAACAAGCCCTCCTCTTGGAATGTTAGGGCGTTGGAAAATCCCTGGACGTCATTTTGAGACATTAAACATGTATCATTCCTCGCATAAGGTAGGAAAAAGAAGTTCGATTTTACATCTTCCATTACCATTGAAATATAAGATTCACTTAAAAATGTAGCATGTTAGATATACGTGCTGTATATATAGTAGACAATATTACAGACTTCACAATAACATACATGCACATGGACTTTACAGAAAGCTTCTGTCTATAACTTCCTATTTTTATTCAACCTAACTTGCCAACATTTCCCATAATTCTCTGTCTTCCAAATGCCGATTACTCAGTATTCCATCACTGTCACATCCTGACTTCCTTTTTGATTCCTGACATTCCTTTATTCCTACTATAGCACTACTTTCCATTTGTTTGGTTTGGTATGTTTTAGGGCACTCCCCCCTCTTTCCTCCATCTCTAATTCCTGCCTTATTTTATAAGGGCATACCGGGATATTTCCCTCTGTATTTAAAAGGCATCCCTTTTCCCAGAGATATTTCACTTTTAATTACTAGAGATCGGATAAGGGGGACCATCAGGCATATTTATCTCTTAATTACTTAACAGGCTCCCTGTCTGACTCGCTGCCCTATCTTATACAAACCCCACAAGACAAAACACACAAATATGGACAAACAGAGACCAACCATTACTCAAACAACATATCATCTATAAAGGATTCCTTTGACTCAAAGGAAAAAGATTATACTGAAAGCATGCATACCTACCCCCTCGGACAAAGGAGCAGGATCAGCCCGGGAAGCACAGATAGAGGTGGCAAGATAAAGTCTTACCCTACAGCGCTGTTTTATTAATCTGTAGTTCCAGGTGTAACTGCTCCTCCTCGAAGTCCGAAGGTTCGGTAATGTGGCTTTTTCAGTCATCTTCAAGCCTACCCAGGAAACGCCAAATTGATAGGGAATTCCATGGATTCCTTCAATATGTTGTTCAATACCGAATCAATAGTTATAAATGACCAGGCGTGGTGGAAGAATGGCAGATGATGGGGTGCTGCAGGAGAGATCGCGGGGGGTTACCAGCGATCAGACATCTTAAGATGTCTAGGGGTGGAGTACCCCTTTAAGCAAGACTGCAAATAGTCTTAATTAAATAAAACCTGTATGCAGCCTTTATTAAGACTTATGTCTTAAATCAATATGTTGTTTGATTCCTAATCAATAGTTATAAATGACCAGGCCTGGTGGAAGAATGAATGACGCAGACTCCAGCTGTATACAGACTCTTCTGAGACCAAGACCTAGATTTTTATAGCACACAAGAGAGAGAGAGAGGATGGCACACTGCCAAATTATACGTAGCTACATATGTTTAATCTCATGAGCAGAAAATAAGGCTGCAAACTAAATGGCCTTGAAGCTTTCATGTAAGCTCAGCACTTGTAACCTTGAATATTGCTAATGAAGTTCATGAATGAAAGAATACAGGCAAGATGGCAGATCATAGACAACATGGCTGATGATATACAAGATGGAGTATAAAATATAAAAGGAGTATATGAAAACGTATATAAAAACATATAACAAGCTGACTTCCCTCACATGTCTCCAGACTTACAAATCTGTAATAAACTGTTGATTTGATCTTGCAGTCATGTGATGCCCCCTAATCTACTGTCTAAACATTAGAAATATGATGGGGCTGATGAAGGAAGATCAGACTACACACAAGGTTTGTTTGTAGTCTGTAACCATGGAAACACAGAAGTCTTCTCAGGAGCTGTGTAAATAGATTTCAATTATTATTCTTACAAGATTTGAGTTTAGAATCTTCTAGTCAAGTTATTATATTGGTAGGGTTTATCCTTTCAGTGATTATTGGCATATTTTGGCCATGGCACATATGTGGATGCAATATTAAGTAAGAATTGTGTAGTTTAGTGAAGGTAACCTGTATATAACATTGTTTTGTCTTTCGTTAACTACAGAGGCTACAGACTCCTTTGCATATAGCTTCTGAGCTCAAGAACACTGATTTGGTGGAAAAGCTTCTTATAGCTGGTTGTGATCTTAGGATTGAAGATAAGGTATGCTAGTTATTTAAAATACAGAATTTTTTACATTGTTACCTGTCAGATTAAAGGAAAACTGTCATCCTGTTCACCCACATTAAACCCAATACACCGGGTTTATAATGCAGGTAAACAGGAGACCGATGCGGGGTCACTGACTAATATACATACCTGCAGTCCGGTGCCGGTCCCTCTGACGATCGGTTCTATCTGCACTGAATTGCATGCTGGAGGCAGGCCCGCCGGCTGGATTTAAATATTCTTGGTCGCTGGTCACATGAGCGCTCAGTATGCACAAGTGCAAGTGACCAGTGACCATGAATATTCAAATCCAGCCGGCGGGCCTGCCTCCAGCATGCAATTCAGCGCAAATAGAAGCCGAACTATAGGTATGTATATTAGTCAGAGACCCTGCATCGGTCTCCTGTTCACCTGCACTATAACCCGGTATATTGGGTTTAGTGTGGGTGAACAGGATGACCGGGGGTATGAGCAGGGCCGCCATTAGAATTTTTGGGGCCCCATACAGCTGAAGTTCCTGCCCCTCCCTAATTATACAAACATGGGTATCAGTTTAATCAGATTTTTGGTGTTCTGTACATTTTATGGTTAAATGAAAGGTGTTATTACAAACTACAATTGGTCGTGCAAAAAACAAACATGGGTATCAGTTTAATCAGATTTTTGGTGTTCTGTACATTTTATGGTTAAATGTAAGGTGTCATTACAAACTACAATTGGTCGTACAAAAAAATTAAAAAATTAAGTCTCTTAAAGGGGGGGGGGGGGATGAAAATTTCAGTGTGTTTTTTTTAGGGGTGAAAGGGACAGCAATAGTGTGGTGTGAATGTACCCTAAGGTGCTTGATGCAAAGTGAACTAGCCTTTCTGCTACATCTTTTGTACTTACAAGACGATGCCTATGATGGAATGGAATGATTGGCAAATAGCAAGGTAGATAAAGAAGGTGGAAGATATATAGATGATAAAAGATGGAAGGAAGAAAGAAAGAAAGGGAGAAGATAATTACACAAGAATGAGGAGCAAGAAATAAAAGAATGATAAAGGTGGATAAGGCTAGGGGCATATTGCTTTTTGATTCTCCATCACAGGTAAGAATGGGATGCCAATGTATACTGTGGTGAAGAGCAGTGGGTGCAATTTTATTCAATTGCCCAAACAGTGTTACCTAGTTACTCATTTTGGGCCATGACTTTTTCAACTGGACAGAGCAGCAGGCTGGTCATTTAGGTCTGGTAAAATTACTTATACAGCTAGAATGGAGTCACTAGATTACTCTGTTCAGGCAATTGAATTAAATGGCACCCAATGCTTTCCGCACTATTTGTCAGTATCCAGTTCTTGGCTGGATGCTGACAGATACTTGTGACAAGGATTTAAAGAAAAGATAAAGTGAGCGGAAGGGGTTAATGAAGTGACATGGGGCCTGGGCACATGGTCTGCCAACCCCCTACAGCATTGTCTGTTGGTCAGTCAGTAAATCATCTTCAGTAATTAATCAGATAGTATGAGGGGGATGTCACTGTTATTACACTTTACTTACCTGCACTGCAACCTCCAGAAAACTTCCTCCCACACTTCTATCCGACTCTGAGACCATCACTAAAGAGTATCTATTGATGTTCCATAGGAGGGTCCTTACCTTTCACCTGGTGTTCAATCGCCGAATGACTGCTCAGTGCCTGAGATCCAGGCATGAGCAGTCAAGTGGCAGAATAATTGATCAATGGTTTCCTATGAGAAACCATTGATCAATGTAAAAGATCAGTGTGTGCAGTGTTATAGCCCCCTATGGGGGCTATAACATTGCAAAAAAAAAAGTGAAAAAAAAAAGTTAATAAAGATCAGTTAACCCCTTCCCTAATAAAAGTTTGAATCACCCCCCTTTTCCCATAAAAAAAAGAAAAAAACGGTGTAAATAAAAATAATACTAAACATATGTGGTATTGTCGCTTGCGGAAATGTCCAAATTATAAAAATACGTAATTAATGAAACCACACAGTCAATGAAGTACGCGCAAAAAAATTCCAAAGTCCAAAATTGCGTATTTTTGGTCACTTTTTATATAATGAAAAAATTAATATAAAGTGACCAATAAGTCCGATCAATACAAAAATGGTACCGCTAAAAACTTCAGAAAAACTTCACAAAAAATGAGCCCTCATACCACCCTATATGCTGAAAAATAAAAAAAAGTAATAGGGGTCAGAAGATGACAATTTTAAACGTATAAATTTTCCTGCATGTAGTTATGATTTTTTCTTCAGAAGTACGACAAAATCAAACCAACATAAGTAGTGTATCATATTAATCTTACGGACCTACAGAATAAAGACAAGGTGTCAGTTTTACTGAAAAAGATTACTGTGTGGAAACGGAAGCCCCCAAAATGTACAAAATTGATTTTTTTCTGAAATGTTGACGCACAACGATTTTTTTCCATTTTGCTGTAGATTTTTGGGAAAAAATGACTGATGTCATTGCAAAATAGAATTGGTGGCGCAAAAAATAAGCCAATACATGGATTTTAAGATGCAAAATTGAAAGAATTATGATTTTTTAAAGGTAAGGATGAAAAAACGAAAGTGCAAAAACGGAAAACCCCGGGTCCTTAAGGGGTTAACATAGATGCCGGACAGATGTGAACCCAGTCTTACTATCCATCATGACTTGACCCAATAACTTCATATACTTTTTAAACCAAGCAATATGATATTCTATTCCAAAATAATACCTTACAACACTACAATAATGCAACCAAAACATACCCAAATACCCCCATACTGTGCTTAACCCTTTAACGACCACGGATGTAAATGTACATCCTGGTGCGGAGGTACTTCGCGCACCAGGACGTACATTTACGTCCTGTACATGACCGCGAGCATCAGAGCGGTGTTCGCGTCATGCACTGCAGGTCACAGCCGGGGACACGCCGGTAATGGCGGATATGAGCGATCGCGCTGATGTCCGCCATTAACCCCTCAGATACTGTGATCAATACAGATCACGGCATCTGCGGAAATGCGCATATTTAAATGATAGGATCGCCGACGGGGATGCCGCAGAGATCTGATCATCCATAATGGTGGACTAAGGTCCCCTCACCTGCCTCCAGCCATCTCCAGGGGTCTTCTGCTCTGGTCTGAGATCAAGCAGACCAGAGCAGAAGATTGCCGATAACACTGATCAGTGCTATGCCATATGCATAGCACTGAACAATATTAGCAATCAAATCATTGCTATAGATATTCCCCTATGGGGACATAAAAAGTGTAAAAAAAAAAAAAATTTAATTCAAGTTGTCCCTTTTTCCTCATTTTACCCCCAAAAAGCGTAAAAAATGTATAAACATATTTGGTATCAACGTGTGTGTAAATGTCTGAACTATCAAAATATAAGGTGAATGATCCCGTACAGTGAACAGCATTAACTTAACATTTTTTTAAATAGTCCAAAATTGCTGCTTTTTTGTCACATTTTATGAAAAAATTTAAATCGATTTAAAAGTTTCATATACGCAAATGTGGTATCGATAAAAAGTACAGATCACGGCCCGATAAATGAGCCCTCATACCGCCCCGTATACGGAAAAATGAAAAAGTTATAGGTGGTCAAATAGGGCGATTTTAAACATACTGATTTTGTACAAAAAGTTTATTATTTTTTAAAAGCAGTACAATAATAGAAATGTATGTAAAGATGGGTATCATTTTAACCCCTTCCCTCTTTGGCTATTTTTCACTTTTGCACTTTAGTTTTTTCCTCCTCACCTTCTAAAAATCATAACACTTTACATTTTCCACCTAAAAATCCATAGAGGGCTTATTCTTTGTGCCAACAATTTTACTTTGTAATACCATTAATAGTTTCACCACAAAATCTACTGCAAAAACAGAAAAAAAATATTTTTGGGACAAAATTTAAAAGAAAAAAAAAAAAAAGACATTTTGTAATTTTTAGCCACTTCCATTTCTACGTAGTGCAGTTTTCGGTAAAAATTGCACCTAATAGTTATTCTGTAGGTCTATACGGTTGCAATGATACCCAATTTATACAGGTTTGATTTTATTTTACTACTATACAAAAATGATAACTACACGCACCAAAATTAATACGTTAAAAAATTTTCTCTTGTGACCCCTGTAAATTTTTTCTTTTTCCATATACAGGGTGGTATGAGGGCTCATTTTTTGTGCCGTGATTTAAAGTTTTTATTGGTACCATTTTTGTTTTGATCTGACTTTTTGATCACTTTTTATTAATTTTTTTATGGTATAAAAAGTGACCAAAAATATGCTATTTTGGATTTTAGAATTTTTTTACGTGTACGCCATTGACCGTGCAGTTTAATTAATGATATGTTTTTATAGTTCAGACATTTACGCATGTGGTGATACCAAATATGTTTATTTTTATTTACACGTTTATTTTTTTTTTTAAATGGGAAAAGGGGGATCTCAGGCACAGAGCAGTCATTCGGCGATCGGACGTGCAGGAGACAGGTAGGGATCCTCCTCGCGTCCTGCAAGCTGTTTGGGACGCTGCGATTTCACTGCGGCTGTCCCGAACGGCACCGCTGAGCTAACTGGCATTATTTACTTTCGTTTTAGACGCGGCAATCAAGGGTTAATGCTGGGCATCAGCGATGTCCGGCATAAGCCGTGGGTCCCGGTTGCTTATAGCAACCGGGACCCATTGGGTATGATGCGCGCTCTCCTTCTGAGCGTGTGTTATACCTCGGGAGCCGCAAATGGATGTGAATGTACGTCCATTTGCATTAAGGGGTTAATTGTATTGACCCACAGCATAAAGAAAAAAATTCATTTTTACTGTAACATGTACAATGTGAAAACTAAACCCTCCAAAATTAGCAAAATTGTGGTTTTCATTTACATTTCCAAATAAAAAAGTATTTTTGGATCCACTGTACATTTTATGGTAAAATGAGAGGTGTCATTACAAAGTACAATTGTTCACAAAAAAATCAAGCCCTCATATGGATCTGTTGATGAAAATATAAAAGAGTTATGGATTTTAGAAGACAAGGAAGAAAAACAAGAACACAAAAACAAAATTGGCTTGGTCCTTAAAGGGTACCTCTCATCAAATAAACTTATGATATATTTTAGATTAATGAATGTTGAATAACTTTCCAATAGCATGTTAATGAAAAATATGCTTCTTTCTATTGTATTTTTCCCGATCAGTCCTGTCAGCAAGCATTTCTGACTCATGCTGGAGTCCTAAACACTCAAACAGGCTGTGAACAAAGCAGGCTGGCAGCTCTGAGTGTTCTCCTTTGTGAACAAAGCAGACTGGCAGCTCGTAGTGTTTAGGACTCCAGCATGAGTCTCAAATGCTTGCTGCCAGGACTGGTAGGGAGACCCCTAGTGGTCATTTCTTCAAAGTGGAAAATTAAATAGAAAGAAGCATAGTTTTTAATAACATGCAATTGTAAAGTTATTCTGCATACATTAATCTATAATATATCAAACGTTTTTTTGATGAGAGGTACCCTTTAACCCCTTAAGGACGCAGGACGTAAATGTACGTCCTGGTGAGGTGGTACTTAACGCACCAGGACGTACATTTACGTCCTAAGCATAACCGCGGGCATCGGAGCGATGCCCGTGTCATGCGCGGCTGATCCCGGCTGCTCATCGCAGCCAGGGACCCGCCGGCAATGGCCGACGCCCGCGATCTCGCGGGCGTCCGCCATTAACCCCTCAGGTGCCGGGATCAATACAGATCCCGGCATCTGCGGCAGTTCGCGATTAAAATGAACGATCGGATCGCCCGCAGCGCTGCTGCGGGGATCCGATCATTCATAACGCCGCACGGAGGTCCCCTCTCCTTCCTCCGTGCGGCTCCCGGCGTCTCCTGCTCTGGTCTGTGATCGAGCAGACCAGAGCAGGAGATGACCGAAAACACTGATCTGTTCTATGTCCTATACATAGAACAGATCAGTATTAGCAATCATGGTATTGCTATGAATAGTCCCCTATGGGGACTATTCAAGTGTAAAAAAAAATGTAAAAAAATGTAAAAGTAAAAGTAAAAAAAAAGTGAAAAATCCCCTCCCCCAATAAAAAAGTAAAATGTCCGTTTTTTCCTATTTTACCCCCAAAAAGCGTAAAAAACATTTTTTATAGACATATTTGGTATCGCCGCGTGCGTAAATGTCCGAACTATTAAAATAAAATGTTAATGATCCCGTACGGTGAACGGCGTGAACGAAAAAAAATAAAAAAAGTCCAAAATTCCTACTTTTTTAATACATTTTATTAAAAAAAAAATTATAAAAAATTGTATTAAAAGTTTTTTATATACAAATGTGGTATCAAAAAAAAGTACAGATCATGGCGCAAAAAATGAGCCCCCATCCCGCCGCTTATACGGAAAAATAAAAAAGTTATCAAAATAAAGGAATTATAAACGTACTAATTTGGTTAAAAAGTTTGTGATTTTTTTTAAGCGCAACAATAATATAAAAGTATATAATAATGGGTATCATTTTAATCGTATTGACCCTCAGAATAAAGAACACATGTCATTTTTACCAGAAATTGTACGGCGTGAAAACAAAACCTTCCAAAATTAGCAAAATTGCGTTTTTCGTTTTAATTTCCCCACAAAAATAGTGTTTTTTGGTTGCGCCATACATTTTATGATATAATGAGTGATGTCATTACAAAGGACAACTGGTCGCGCAAAAAACAAGCCCTCATACTAGTCTGTGGATGAAAATATAAAAGAGTTATGATTTTTAGAAGGCGAGGAGGAAAAAATGAAAACGTAAAAATTAAATTGTCTGAGTCCTTAAGGCCAAAATGGGCTGAGTCCTTAAGGGGTTAAGTGGTTAAGTACTACCAAACCATGCCCACCCAAATTGTGGCCAAATAACACCAAATACTGCCGTACTGTGCTGTAAGATGCCTGTACTTCTATATATTTATGCATAGATATCAAATTAATAATTTATATTCCACAATAGGAGGGTATAATGTTTTTATTGACAAATAGAAAAGCAAAAGATGGAGATACTCAATCTACCAATGTGTCTGAGAACTTTGTCAAGGTGATATCCTCAAATACACCCAAAAGGGAGGTCAAACAGAAAAAATGGTAAATGACAAGTTCTCAAGGAGTCTGAATTGTGTATATATATATATATATATATATATATATATATATATATATATATATATATATATATATATAATGTGTGTATAGGAAGGTGGAGCTGATAGAGAATTGAGAGAAAATGAGAAAAAATGGTCTTGTCTATATTAAAGGTGTTGTGCAATTAGAATGATAAAAAATAATATTAATGATTGCTCATATGCTCATGTCCAAAGTACAATAGATAATTTATTATTTAGAACGATAAAACAGTAAATGCAATATTGTGTTGTATTTACTGCTTTATTGTTTTGATGAATAAATTATCTATTGTACTTTGGACATGAGCATATGAGCAATCATTAATATTATTTTTTATCATTCTAATTGCACAACACCTTTAATATAGACAAGACCATTTCATACCCACACCATTTTTTCTCATTTTCTCTCAATTCACTTCAGTTCCACCTTCCTATACACACACACACACATATATATATATATATATATATATATATATATATATGTATATATATACAATTCAGAGTCCTTGAGAACTTGTCATTTACTTTTTATAATGTTTTTATACTGTAAATAATAGGAATATTAGTAGGCATTCTGTACCGCACCGATGCATAATACCCAGTCATTTTTAATAATTATCAATAAGGGGTATTCTTCCTTTTATATCACACCTCAGCTGGCACAGAACCTTTTTTTTTAATAGAAAGGGGGGAGGGGTTTCAAGTCTAACATTTATTAATTTTATAAATATTTTTGCAAAAATTTTCACTTAACATTATATCTGGGTTTGCAGCAAGGTAAAACAGCACTGGATGCAGCAGCAAGAAGCAATCACACCCTCATTGTGGATATGATTCTCAAAGCTGAAAGATATTATATCTGGAAAAAGGTAAGATCTGTTTCTTATCCAAACTCACCTGACCCTAATATGGGAGGTTGTGCAGGGGGGGGGGGGGGGGGCTTGTTTTAAAAGTAACACTCCAGGAAGGACTTTCATGTCTAGTGCAGGGCCTAAGGGGAGAAACTCTACCTCCAGGAATGGCTTTCTTGAGGGGTACTCCAGTGGGAAAAAATTTTTTCAAATCAACTGGTGCCAGAAAGTTAAACAGATTTGTAAATTACGTCTATTTAAAAATCTTAACCCTTCCAGCACTTATCAGCTGCTGTATTCTCCACAGGAAGTTGTGTAGTTCTTTCCAGTCTGACCACAGTGCTCTCTGCTGACATCTCTGTCTGTGTCAGCAACTGTCCATGCAGGAGAGATTTGCTACAGGGATTTGCTCCTACTCTGGATAGTTCCTGACACGGACAGAGGTAGCAGCAAAGAGCACTGTGGTCAGACTGGAAATAACTACACAACTTCCTCTATAGTATACATCAGCTGATAAGTACTGGAAGGATTAAGATTTTTAAATAGAAGTAATTTACAAATCTGTTTATTATTCGGGCACCAGTTGATATAAGAACATTTGTTTTCCTCCAGAGTACCCCTTTAACCTAGAGTAAATACAAAACCTAAAGTACTCCAGGAATGCTATAAGAGGCATCTACAGCAAAACTGTATGTAAAAGAAAAAGCAACACCTCTAATGCAAATAGCACACTCAATATGGAAAGTAGTATGACAAGATCTTTATTATACAAATAGATACAAAATATCCAGGACAAACATTTAAAAACACTTAAAAAGCCCAAACCCTAGTTGGGCAGCCCTGCCACTAGAGGGAGCTGAAAATCACACCTTCAAGTTGGCACCCACCCTAGATGCACCTACCTCCACTGGTAACCTGACTGATGCCATGTAGTATACTTGTATGACCATCTTTCAAAATTATATCCAATATGCTCGTAAACAGTATACCTCTGGTCGTGACATACAAAAAAAAAAAACATTAATAGTCCCAAGGTCTCTGGAGTGACCTACACAGTAAAAAAATGTTAATATACACCAGCGTAACAAGGATGAAAAAAAATACCCAATACCTGAGGTTGATGATACAGGTGGAGGAACAGATGTTAAAGCAGCGCTGATAGCATGGATAAGGATGGACGGCCCACACTGAAGCTAAGCCCCACGTGTTGCCGGAATGGCAAGTTATTTAGAGGTTTTTAATCTAGAGTGACTTCATAACTTTCCTTAGTTATTTATAACAGTGTTTCTCAAGCAGAGTGCCTCCAACTGTTGCAAAACTACAACTTCTAGCATTCTCGGACAGCCTTTGGCTGTCCGGGCATGCTAGGAGTTGTAGTTTTGCAAAAGCTGGAAGCACCCTAGTTGGAAAACAACGATTTAGAATTTCAAGTCTCGTTGTCTGATTTCTCTCCATTGCTCTGGTTAGAGTCTTAAGGAAGATGTTAACCAAGAGGAACCTGTGACATTTAAACAAGATCACTCGTCGCAGACCAGCCAGATCCGCACGGCTCTCTGGAATTTAGCGTATCAGCAGCTGAAGCCTGATGAATGGAAGAGGTTGGCGCTGTTGTGGAATTTCACAGAACAGCAGATTAGAGCCATTGAGACGCAGTGGACGGGTAAAGAATGATGATTCTATAAAGTAACAGCATGTTAAGAGCCAAGTAAATAGCTAACTATCTTTGTAGACAATTTTTACTAAGCGCTATACTCGGCACTACCATAGACAGTGAGTGGAGCGGAGGTACAGTACCTGCACTTTCGCTCCATTTAGGCTGCATTCACACCATGTTTCAGGGATCCAGCTGGATCCAGCAGGAGAATTTAAAAACCGTCTACTGCTGTATCCCCACCGGACCTACGCTGCACCCCATTCATCTCAATGAGCCACAGATGGAGTCAGATAGTGACTCCGGTCGGCTCATATTTGAATCATATCCCTTTTATTGTGAAGCAGAGAAAATTCAGCTCACCCCCTAACCTAGAAGTCGTCTGGGCACACGGAAGCAGGATACGGACAAGGAGAAATCCAACACTTGACGGTGACAGTGGATCTAAATCTGTACTCAATATGTGAGGATTATCAATCATGAAATCATGACGTAAATTAAGGCCGTCTGGCTGTCTGCTCCCCAAAACAAAAATCCAAAAACTCTCTCTATTCAAAAGTTTTCTGTGGAAATCGCCTCCCCTTTTAGCCAAACAAAAAACATTTTCAATACCCATACCCTCCACGACGCTCTCTGAAATGTTGCGTCAGAGCTGACACTCCAGCAGCGTTGTTGGAAAGGTCAGAAATATGCCTTTTGGCGCCAGACTTCAGAGAGTTAACCGTATAGCCCACATATTGGGCCTCATTTACTAAGCTGAAACCGACCAGTTTTTGTCTGTGTTATTTTGGCGCAGAGTGTCTGAGACATGTCTGCGCCAGTGTGCGCCGGGGACATACAACAAACCCAACATTGCACTGTGAAAAGCCGAAAAATGGGCGTGGTCTGTGGCAAAGGGGGACGTGGCCGACCAGAAAAAGGGGCGTGGTTTCACAACCCAACCGATTTACTATTGAATTCACAGAAAATCCTGTGGATGAATGGCTGAAAAGCTGGTCCGAAAATGTTCCCGACTTTTCCCAATAGTGAATAGAGAGGAATCCTGCAAGTCTGAAACAACATTTCCCACTAGTAAAAACCCGAAACTCTCAGTAAATGAGGCCCATTGTTTTCTGCAAGTAGTGCAAGCTCCTAAATATACGACTCCTTTTGTATTACAATTGATGAGTATATTTCTTCCCTGTAGTATAAGAGCTAAATTCGGAAGTTCTAACCATACATGTGAAATTAATACATCGTGTTCTGGCACATTTGTAATTACCTTTACAGGTAAGCCAGTGAGATGTTGTGGGCTGCAATGAGTTAAATTCACTGGGAGAAAGAAGATTGCCCAGGGAAGGGGCATTTTTGGATACACACATTATTCCTTCATTTACTATTTGTTTCAAAATGCCATCTTGTTCTAAGATGGGAATGTATGGCAATGTATAGAAAATCGGGGTGACTGGGTGGTCCACATATAGATACTCAGCTGTCCTCTGGCCCAACACTCCCGTAGCCTGTCCTTCATTTAACAAACGTTTCATTTCATTCTGAATAGTGGGATCAGAGGCGAGTTTTCTATATGTGGTCTCGTCATTTAGTAAATCCTCATTCATTTTTTTGTATAAACCTGCATTTAGCAGTATCACTTTTATTGCCGCACTAAAAACCATGGCAGCCTAAGGTAACACAATCGCGTGATGTACAGAAAGTTCCATAGACTTGCTGGGGCTCCTCTATTTTACTCACAGGCTGCAGAGATTGTCCGTATCTGGACATATCTAAACTCTACTATATTTTTATTTGGGGCTGCTAGTGGTAAATCTGTAGAATGGGTGTTCCTCTGGATACTTATGATATGTGTATAATTTTGAAAGTTATATAATAGAGACATATAGATCTATAGAGGTAATACTGACCCTGTGGTATGGTACATTATGCTAATTACTATATACAGCATATGACACGAGATTGGTTATTAGTCTAGTGCGCCACTCTCTCACTCTACACAGGTTTTAATAAATCTCCCCCATATAAACCGGTGCCTTTAATTTTAATCTGCAATGTACAGGGCTACGAATAACTCACAGAGAAACATTGTAATTGTCTACATTGATATCATCAATATTTCCCTTTTCCTCCATTAACAGGTAAATTCAGCTACAGGGAGCATGGTCACCGGATGTTACTTATATGGCTACACGGAATCTTACTTAAAAAACTAAATCCAATAAAGTCTTTATATGAGGATCTGGTGGCCATAGGGCACCTCCAGCTGGCAGGTAAATACATATTCCCACTTCTCTCTCTATATATACATTCCACTTCCCCTCTCCCCTTCAGTTCTGTAGGTTTACAGTTAAAGGGGTACTCCCATGGAAAACTTTTGTTTTTAAATCAACTGGTGCCAGAAAGTTAAACAGATTTGTAAATTACTTCTATAAAAAATGTTTAATGCTTCCAGTACTTTTTAGGGGCTGTATACTACAGGGGAAATGCTGTTCTTTTTGGATTTCTGTTATGTCACGACCACAGTGCTCTCTGCTGACCTCTGCTCACCATTTTATGAACTGTCCAGAGCAGGAGAAAATCCCCATAGCAAACATATGCTGCTCTGGACATTTCCTAAAATGGACAGCAGAGGTCAGCAGAGAGCACTGTGGTCATGACTTAATAGAAATGCATTTCCTCTGTAGTATACAGCCACTAAAAAGCACTGGAAGGATTAAGATTTTTTAATAGAAGTAATTTACAAATCTGTTTAACTTTCTGGCACCAGTTGATTTAAAAATAAAAGGTTTTCCATGGGAGTACTCCTTTAACCCCTTAAGGACCGAGCCCTTTTTCACCTTAAGGACCAGAGCATTTTTTGCAATTCTGACCACTGTCACTTTAAACATTAATAACTCTGGAATGCTTTTAGTTATCATTCTGATTCCGAGATTGTTTTTTCGTGACATATTCTACTTTAACTTAGTGGTAAAATTTTGTGGTATCTTGCATCCTTTCTTGGTGAAAAATCCCAAAATTTGATGAAGAAAATGAAAATTTAGCATTTTTCTAACTTTGAAGCTCTCTGCTTGTAAGGAAAATGGATATTCAAAATAATTTTTTTTTGGGTTCACATATACAACATGTCTACTTTATGTTTGCATCATAAAATTTATGAGTTTTTACTTTTGGAAGACACCAGAGGGCTTCAAAGTTCAGCAGCAATTTTCAAATTTTTCACAAAATTTTCAAACTCCCTATTTTTCAGGGACCAGTTCAGGTTTGAAGTGGATTTGAAGGGTCTTCATATTAGAAATACCCCATAAAAGACCCCATTATAAAAACTGCACCCCCCAAAGTATTCAAAATGACATTCAGTAAGTGTATTAACCCTTTAGGTGTTTCACAGGAATAGCAGCAAAGTGAAGGAGAAAATTCAAAATCTTCATTTTTTACATTCGCATGTTCTTGTAGACCCAATTTTTGAATTTTTGCAAGGGGTAAAAAGGAGAAAATTTTTACTTGTATTTGAAACCCAATTTCTCTCAAGTAAGCACATACCTCATATGTCTATGTTAATTGTTCAGTGGGCGCAGTAGAGGGCTCAGAAGGGAAGGAGCGACAAATGGTTTTTGGGGGGCATGTCAACTTTAGGAAGCCCCTATGGTGCCAGGACAGCAAAAAAAAAAACCATGGCATAACATTTTGGAAACTAGACCCCTCAGGGAACGTAACAAGGGGTAAAGTGAACCTTAATACCCTACAGGTGTTTCACGACTTTTGCATATGTAAAAAAAATAAAAAAAATTTTTACCTAAAATGCTTGGTTTCCCAAAAATTTTACATTTTTAAAAAGGGTAATAGCAGAAAATACCCCCCAAAATTTGAAGCCCAATTTCTCCCGATTCAGAAAACACCCCATATGGGGGTGAAAAGTGCTCTGTTGGCGCACTACAGGTCTCAGAAGAGAAGGAGTCACATTTGGCTTTTTGAAAGCAAATTTTGCTCTGGGGGCATGCCGCATTTAGGAAGCCCCTATGGTGCCAGAACAGCAAAAAAAAAAAAACACATGGCATACCATTTTGGAAACTAGACCCCTCGGGGAACGTAACAAGGGGTAATGTGAACCTTAATACCCTACAGGTGTTTCACGACTTTTGCATATGTAAAAAAAAAATATTTTTTTTTACCCAATATGCTTGGTTTCCCAAAATTTTTACATTTTTAAAAAGGGTAATAGCAGAAAATACCCCCCAAAATTTGAAGCCCAATTTCTCCCGATTCAGAAAACACCCCATATGGGGGTGAAAAGTGCTCTGCTGGCGCACTACAGGTCTCAGAAGAGAAGGAGTCACATTTGGCTTTTTGAAAGCAAATTTTGTTCTGGGGGCATGCCGCATTTAGGAAGCCCCTATGGTGCCAGGACAGCAAAAAAAAAAAAAAAAAACACATGACATACCATTTTGGAAACTAGACCCCTCGGGGAACGTAACAAGGGGTTAAGTGAACCTTTTTACCCCACAGGTGTTTCATGACTTTTGTATATGTAAAAAAAAAAATTTTTTTTTTACCTAAAATGCTTGTTTTCCCAAAATTTTACAAAAGGGTAATAGCAGAAAATACCCCCTAAAATTTGAAGCCCTATTTCTCCCGAGTAGGCCGATACCCCATATGTGACCCTAAACTGTTGCCTTGAAATACGACAGGGCTCCAAAGTGAGAGCGCCATGCGCATTTGAGGCCTAAATTAGGGACTTGCATTGGGGTGGACATAGGGGAATTCTACGCCAGTGATTCCCAAACAGGGTGCCTCCAGCTGTTGTAAAACTCCCAGCATGCCTAGACAGTCAGTGGCTATCTGGCAATACTGGGAGTAGTTGTTTTGCAACAGCTGGAGGCTCCGTTCTGGAAACAGTGGCGTACCAGACGTTTTTCATTTTTATTGGGGAGGGGGGCTGTGTAGGGGTATGTGTATATGTAGTGTTTTTTTACTTTTTATTTTGTGTTAGTGTAGTGTTTTTAGGGTACAGTCACACGGGCGGGGGGTTCACATTAGTTTCTCGCTGGCAGCTTGAGCTGCAGCAGAAAATTTGCCGCAGCTCAAACTTGCCGCCGGATACTTACTGTAATCCTCCGCCCATGTGAGTGTACCCTGTACATTCACATGGGGGGGGGGGGGGGGGGGGAATACCTCCAGCTGTTGCAAAACTACAACTCCCAGCATGTACGGTCTATCAGTGCCTGCTGGGAGTTGTAGTTTTGCAACCGCTGGAGGCTCCGTTTTGGAAACAGTGGCGTACCAGACGTTTTTCATTTTTATTGGGGAGGGGGGCTGTGTAGGGGAATGTGTATATGTAGTGTTTTTTACTTTTTATTTTATTTTGTGTTAGTGTAGTGTTTTTAGGGTACAGTCGCACGGGCGGGGGTTCACAGTAGTTTCTCGCTGGCAGTTTGAGCAGCGGCAGAAAATTTGCCGTAGCTCAAACTTGCAGCCGGATACTTACTGTAATCCTCCGCCCATGTGAGTGTACCTGTACGTTCACATGGGGGGGGGGGGGGAATACCTCCAGCTGTTGCAAAACTACAACTCCCAGCATGTACGGTCTATCAGTGCATGCTGGGAGTTGTAGTTTTGCAACAGCTGGAGACACACAGGTTGTGAAACACCGAGTTTGGTAACAAACTCAGTGTTTTGCAACCAGTGTGCCTTCAGCTGTTGCAAAAGCTACAACCCCCAGCATGTACGGACAGCGGAAGGGCATGCTGGGTATTGTAGTTATGCAACAGCCGGAGGCATACTACGTTGGCTGGGGATGCTGGGGATTGTAGTTATGCAACAGCTGGAGACACACTGGTTTGCTACTTAACTCAGTGTGTCTTCAGCTGTTGCAAAACTACAACTCTCAGCAGTCACCGACAGCCAACGGGCATGCTGGGAGTTGTAGTTATGCAACCACCAGATGCACCACTACAACTCCCAGCATGCACTTTAGCTGATTGTGCAAGCTGGGAGTTGTAGTTATACAACAGCTGAAGGTACACTTTTCCATAGAAAGAATGTGCCTCCAGCTGTTGCAAAACTACAAGTCCCAGCATGCCCATAAGGGCATGCTGGGAGTTTTGGTGGTCTGCCTCCTGCTGTTGCATAATTACAGCTCCCAGCATGCCCTTTTTGCATGCTGGGAGCTGTTGCTAAGCAACAGCAGGAGGCTGTCACTCACCTCCTGCTGCTGCTCAGGGAACAGGTCAGTCCCGCCGCCGCCGTCGCTCCTGGGGCCCCGATCCCAACAGGGACGCCGGGGATCGGGGTCCCCAGCACCGGGAGTCGTCTTCCCGCACCCGCTCACGTCCTCCGGAAGAGGGGCGGAGCGGGTTGCGGGAGTGACAACTGCAGCAGGCGCCCTGATTGGTCGGCCGGGAATCCGGCCGACGAATCGGGGCGATCGTGAGGTGGCACCAGTGCCACCTCACCCCTGCTGGCTCTGGCTGTTCGGGGCCGTCTCTGACGGCCCCGATCAGCCAGTAATTCAGGGTCATCGGGTCACTGGAGACCCGATTGACCCGGAATCCGGCGCAGATCGCTGGACTGAATTGTCCAGCGATCTGCGGCAATCGGCGACATGGGGGGGCATAATGACCCCCCTGGGCGATATGCCGGGATGCCTGCTGAACGATTTCAGCAGGCATCCGGCCCCGGCTTCCCTCCGGCTAGCGGCGGGGGCCAGAAATGCTCAGGGCGTATCCATACGCCCTCGGTCCTTAAGGACTTGGAAACGGGGGCGTATGGATACGCCTTATGTCCTTAAGGGGTTAATGGCTCCATAACCTCTAAAGCCAATGAAAAGTCAACTATATTGTGTATTCACCCGTACAGTATCCTGAACATAAATAAGTAAATGTTAGCAGCAAGACCTGTCACCTTTCATATTAGAAATGTAGCCTTTCTTGAAAAGGTTTATTTTTTACAGAGTACGCAATTAATAATTTATAACATTATTTGAATAATAATTCCTTTATTAATATAGTGCCTACATATTCCACATCCCCAATGGAGCACACATTCTAAATCCAAAATTCACCTATAGCTTTTGTGAGATTTCACTCTGGGGTTAGCTGTGGGATCGTCCTTGACACAGCCACAGGACACGTTTCTACTTCATGCCAGCTCCTTGCCAGCTTTATTAATTAGGTTGCAGGATACACAAAAACATAACCCAGGAATCAAAATAAAACCTAGGCCGTCCAACCACTAGAGGGCTTTTCCCTGCCAGTTGAAACATGCATCCTGCAACCTTTACTCATTGTTTACACACAGCATTTGCGGCCTCTTGCCGTTTCTTAGAACCCTTGTCTTTCTCATACAGGGGAACTAACACTTCACCTGTTCACTGTTGTGGGTCACCCACAGCGCCTGGTTGTGATAGTCTTTAACCCCTTAAGGACACATGACGTACCGGTACGTCATGTGTCCGCTCCCGATCTATAACGCGGGGCCACGGCCTCTAACAACGGCCGGGACCCGTGGCTAATGTGCCGCGCGCTATTAACCCTTTAGACGCGGCGTTCAAAGTTGAACGCTGCATCTATAGTAAAAGTGAAAGCATGCTGGTTAGCTCAGGGAGCTGTTCGGGATAGCCGCGGCAAAATCGTGGCATCCCGAACAGCTTACAGGACAGCTGGAGGATCCCTACCTGCCTCCTCGCTGTCCAATCGCCGAATGACTACTCAGTGCCTGAGATCCAGCGGCAGAATCATTGATCACTGGTTTCCTATGAGAAACCAGTGATCAATGTAATAGATCAGTGTGTGCAGTGTTATAGGTCCCTATGGGAGCTATAACATTGCAAAAAAAAAGTGAATAAAGATCATTTAACCCCTTCCCTATTAAAAGTTTGAATCACCCCCCATTTCCCATAAAAAAAAAAAAACTGTGTAAATAAAAATAAAAATAAACATATATGGTATCTACGCATCCGGAAATGTCCGAATTATAAAAATATATCATTAATTAAACCGTCAATGGCGTACGCGCAAAAAAATTCCAAAGTCCAAAATAGTGCATTTTTGGTCACTTTTAATATCATGAAAAAATAATTAAAAAGCGATCAGTAAGTCCTATCAATGCAAAAATGGTACCGTTAAAAACTTCAGATCACGGCGCAAAAAATGAGCTATCATACCGCCCCATACACGGAAAAATAAAAAAGTTATAGGGGTCAGAAGATGACAATTTTAAACGTATAAATTTTCCTGCATGTAGTTATGATTTTTTCCAGAAGTCCGACAAAATCAAACCTATATAAGTAGGGTATCATTTTAATCGTATGGACCTACAGAATAGAAATAAGGTGTCATTTTTACCTAAAAATGTACTACGTAGAAACGGAAGCCCCCAAAAGTTACAAAACTGCGTATTTTTTTTCAATTTTGTCTCACAATGATTTTTTTTTCCGTTTCGATGTAGATTTTTGGGTAAAATGACTGATGTCATTACAAAGTAGAATTGGTGGCGCAAAAAATAAGCCATCATATGGATTTTAAAGAGTTATGATTTTTTAAAGGCAAGGAGGAAAAAACGAAAATGCAAAAATGGAAAAACCCTCGGTCCTTAAGGGGTTAAAGGGGTACTCCACTGGAAAACATTTTTTTAAATCAACTGGTGTCATTAAGTTATACAGATTTGTAAATTACTTGTATTTAAAAATCTTACTCTTTCCAGTACTTATTCACTGCTGTATGCTCCACAGGAAGTTCTTTTCTTTTTGAATTTCTTTTTTGTCTGACCACAGTGCTCTCTGCTGACACCTCTGTCCATGTCAGGAACTGTCCAGAGCAGGATAGGTTTGCTATGGGGATTTGCTCCTGCTCTGGACAGTTCCTGACATGGACAGAGGTGTCAGCAGAGAGCACTGTGGTCAGACAGAAAAGAACTATACAACTTCCCCTGTAGTATGCGGCAGCTGATAAGGACTGGAAGTATTAAGATTGTTAAATAGAAGTAAATTACAAATCTGTTTAACTTTCTGGCACCAGTTGATTTAACACAAATGTTTTTCAGCGGAGTACACCTTAAGGGTGCGTTCCCACAGGGCGTATAAAATTTATGGCAGCAGCAGGAAATACGCTGCGTATCCCTTGCTCGCTATACACACAGGGCTTTCCGGCGGCAGCCCTATGTGTGCAGTGAGTTTTGGAGGCGGAGCCGCGTGTCACAGACACGCCGGCACGCGGCTCCGCCTCTAAAACTCACTACACACATAGGGCTGCCGCCGGAAAGCCCTGTGTGTATAGTGAGCAAGGGATACACAGCGTATTTCCCGCTGCTGCCGTAAAATTTGTGCAGCGTCGAATACGCTGCGTATACGCCCTGTGGGAACGCACCCTTAAGTGGTTAAGGATGCAAATCAATCTCTAAAACACAGAAGTAATTTCAAACAAGGCTAAGGAAACTTAGAAACCTCCATGAACATTAGCACGAGCTATCAGCATAATACATGAAGCAACTGACTTTAATGTAGACAATGAAAATATTTACTCTTAATTTCTTTAAATTCTTCTTCTCAACATGAAAAGAGTGTGCACAGAATATGATATGTTACTCTATTTCCTCTTTACTACAAATGAGTCAGTGCTTGACCTTTTCATGGTGTTCACAATGACTGAAGATGTTTCATCTACAGCAATAACCCTTTATGCCTTTGTTCAAAAATTTTTAAGCCTCAAAAAATTAACATTTTACAGACAAAAAAGTTAAGTATTTTTTTTTGCATATGGGACATTTGTATCCTTTTTATGAACTTTTTTGTGGCTGATTTTCGGTCAGGTTTTGTGCTACAGTAAAATTGCTCTCTGTAAATGACTTTTTTTAGGCATTTACTTTTTAAAATGTGCCAAAATTAGTACCTATTTTGGCGCATAATTGGCTGACAAGGTGACACTTAATTTTATGTCAGTAATAGCTACTAAACTGTCTGGAAACTAAGCAACATTTTCAAAATGGCTGTATTTTGGCCCAGAAAACTAGGTTTGTAATTTGTATTATTTTAACAAAAACATATGGCTTAAAATAATTTGTGATAAAAATTTTGTTTTATAACAAATGATAGAATATTTAATATTTATAAAAATAAATAAAAAAAAGGTCAACGTGGGAATTTTGTATGCACCATAAAATCCTTTTTCTTGTTGAATTATTTGGTAGACAACGCACCGGTGTATAGGCCCTGCCACTGGAAGGGTGAAACTAGGTATGGAAAAAGTGTAGACCCCACCTATACATGATAGACTGGAGCACCATCGTATACCCCGGTTTTACTCGGTGATGGTGTGCACCAAGATACAGAATGGCAAATGCATGCAGTCTGGGCCACACTGAGACAGTGCAGTAAATTCTTATAGATTAGAGGGAGAAAGGCAGGAAGAGAGGACTATATCTTCATTGTTATGGAAGGCAGAAATGACCATTGAGAAAAAGGAAGGGATAGAGCGAAAAACCACCTTGTCTCTGTGGATCACAAGGGAAGGGAATTGTTGTACGAGCTGGCCAATACTGGACCCTGTATAAGTGAAGGTGATGATACCAAGAAATATGACTTTCCAGAACAGCATCATGCAAAGGTTCAAAAGGGAAAGCCTGAGCCAGAGTTACACCCTGCAACTGCGGCCTTACTCCAAACTATATTTTAGGAATGCCTAAAATCCAAACATACAAGAGACAAAAAGTGTGCTAGGGCCTGGGTGGAGACTCTGAGACTAATGGGTGACCGGAAGGGTAGAGAGAACCTACATTGTATTGAAGGAAATGCTGGTGGAAGTTGGCCATAAGGAAGTGGTGGTAAATGTCACATTTCTCTGGCAACATAACCACATTAACTCCTTCCAGAACTGCAAAATGGTTTAACTTCTTGAGATCCGGGATGGTTCTTACTAAACCATTCTTTTGGGAACTGTGAAGAGGTTAGAATAGAACCCCTGAAAATGCTCAGATTGCAAGGTTGGTTACACGGTGAAAGTGGTATGGAAAAAGTATAGACCCCACCTATACAGGACAGACTGGAGTACCATCATATCACCCCGGTTTTGAAGTTTTTCCAGTTTGGAACAAAATGGATGCTCAGAAGTAGGGCTGGGGAAGAGAAGGATACTTGACAACACCACCAGGCATTGCCTGCATAAGCTAGTCAAACCTTGAAGAAAATGAGACATCTGCCTAACCCAAAGAAAGTACTTGAGTGGGGGAGGGGGGGACCTTCAGGCATATTAAGTGGAGATGTTGGGGCCGCTGACTTGAGCCTACTAGGATGGTTTGGGCTTGAACGAAGGTATTCTACAATCACAACAACTTTTTCTTGGCCTTATGAGAGAAGAATATCACAGTAGCAAAACAACTATTACAGTGGGGATCAAAAGTTTGGGCACCCCAGGTAAACATTTGTATTAATGTGCATAAAGAAGCCAAGGAAAGATGAAAAAATCTCCAAAAGGCTTCAAATTACAGATTAGACATTCTTATAATATGTCAACAAAAGTTAGATTTTATTTCCATCATTTACACTTTCAAAATAACAGAAAACAAAAAAATGGCGTCTGTAAAAGTTTGGGCACCCTGCAGAATTTATAGCATGCACTGCCCCCTTTGCAAAGCTGAGACCTGCCAGTGTCATGGATTGTTCTCAATCATCATCTGGGAAGACCAGGTGATGTCAATCTCAAAGGTTCTAAATGCCCAGAATCATCTGACCTTGCCCCATCAATCGGCACCATGGGTTCTTCTAAGCAGTTGTCTAGAAATCTGAAACTGAGCTGGAGAAGGCTCTAAGAAGATAGCAAAATGTTTTCAGATGTCAATATCCTCTGTTCGGAATGTAATTAAGAAATGGCAGTCATCGGGAACAGTGGAAGTTAAAGCAAGATCTGGAAGACCAAGAAAATATCAGACAGAACAGCTCGCAGAATTGTGAGAAAAACAATTAAAAACCCACGCTTGACTGCACAATCCCTCCAGAAAGATCTGGCAGACACTGGAGTTGTGGTACACTATTCCACAATAAAGAGATACTTGTACAAATATGGTCTTCATGGAAGAGTCATCAGAAGAAAACCTCTTCTACAGTGTTTGAACTTTGCAAATGAACATATAGACAAGCATGATGCATTTTGGAAACGAGTTCTGTGGACCAATGAGGTTAAAATTGAACTTTTTGGCCGGAATGAGCAAAGGTACGTTTGGAGAAGAAGGGGAAGCATTTTGGAGAAGAAGGGGAAGCATGGGGGAGGATCCATCATGCTTTGGGGTTGTATTGCAGCCAGTGGCACAGGGAACATCTCACAAGTAGAAGGAAAAATTGATTCAATAAAATTTCAGCAAATTTTGGATGCTAACTTGATGCCATGTGTGAAAAAACTGAAGTTAAAGAGAGGATGGCTTCTAAAAATGGATAATGATCCTAAGCACACCTCGAAATCCACAGGGGATTACATCAAGAGGCGTAAACTGAAGGTTTGGCCGTTGTCTTCACAATCTCCTGACCTCAACATAATTGAAAATCTATGGATAGATCTGAAAAAAAGCAGTGCGTGACAGACAGCCCAAAAATCTCAAAGAACTGGAAGACTTCTGTAAGGAAGAATGGGCAAAGATACCTCAAACAAGAATTGAAAGACTCTTGGCTGGCTACAAAAAGCGTTAACAAGCTGTGATACTTGCCAAAGGGGGGCAGTACAAGATATTAACTCTGCAGGGTGCCCAAACTTTTGCAGACACCATTTTTTTTTGTTTTCTGTTATTTTGAAAGTGTAAATGTTGGAAATAAAATCTAACTCTTGTTTACATATTATAAGAATGTCTAATCTGTAATTTGATGCCTTTTGGAGATTTTTCCATATTTCCTTGGCTTCTTTATGCACATTAATACATTTTTTTACCTGGGGTGCCCAAACTTTTGATCCCCACTGTAAAACTTAACTTTTAATGACTTGTTGATAAAACATGATATTAAAGAAAATAACAATAATGTGACCTGAAGCCGTGGTTTCCTTTTATCTGATTTTATTTTGATTCATTATCACAGTGGGGCTGTGGATACCTGTTTTATGTCTCTTTCTTTACGTCTGGTATCCATATTGTTAACCTCCTGAGCAGTAATCCCAAGCGTGACTCGGGGTTAATTTTCCCTGCCAGGATCGGTAACCCCAGAGTTGCCGGCCGGGCTGTACGATATATCGCAAAAGCAATGCGATATTGCGATGCGGCCCCCGGGAAAATATGCGATTATCTGCTCAGGTCGGCTCCCGTTGCGGGAGCCGGCCAGAGCAGGTAAAGAAAAATACTAAAAAGTCAGTGTTTCCCTACCAGGGGGCCTCCAGCTGTTGCAAAACTACAACTCTCAGCATGCCTGAACAGCCAAAGGCTGTCCGGGCATGCTGGGAGTAGTAGTTTCACAACAGCTGGAGGCACCCTGTTAGGAAAACACTGAGCTAAGTGTAAAAGGAAAAAGGAGTAAAATAAAAAAAACTTTTGCTTACCTAATCCCGGTCCCTGCAGATGTCGTTCCCCTCCGTGCGCTCTGGTCCCTGCTCTCTTCACTATTCATCTTCTAGGACCTTTCCTTCTAGGGCTTGTTCTGTAGCAAATACACTAGGTTTGAAATCTGCCCGGCAAACCTAGTGTATGTTACTGCAGGACAAGACAAGGTGATAAGGTGAGAAGGGGGGATGAATGTGACAGGGGGGAATGTGACAAAGGGGGGAATGTGACAGAGGGGGGAGGGGGGAATGTGACAAGGGGGGGAGGGGAATGTGACATGAAGGGGGGGGGGGGTGTGACAAGGGGGGAAGAATGTGACAAGGGGGGAAGAATGTGACAAGGGGGGGATGTGACGGGGGGGATTGTAACATGAAGGGGGGAGAATGTAACAAGGGGGAAATGTGACAAGGGGGAAATGTGACAAGGGGGGAAGAATGTGACAAGGAGGGGGGAGAATGTGACAAGGGGGGGGGATGTGACAAGGGAGGGGGGGATCTGATAAGGGGGGAGAATGTGACAAGGGGGGGATGTGACAAGGGAGGGGGGGATGTGACAAGGGGGAGGAGAATGTGATAAGGGGGGGGGAATGTGACAATGGGGAGGAGAATGTGATAAGGGGGGGGAATGTGACACGGGAGGGGGAATGTGATAAGGGGGAGATGTGGAATGGGCGGGGGGGGGGGGGGGGAGATGTGAAATTCAATGCAAAAAATTGTACCGCTTTTCGTACAAATTTCCAGACAGAATCATACCGCCAGGGAGGTTAATGCAATATTGTTCTTATCCCCGGATTTATGTCCCCTGAGGATCCCGCATAGCATAGTGTGGATGAAACGCGTTGGGACCAGGGTATCTTACTATTGGCTCCTCTATTTTATCAGAGGTCCACGATATGACTTGTGTTTTTGGGGTTGATTTGCGAAGGAAGGCTTCAGGTCACATTATTGTTGTTTTCTTTAATATAGTGTTTTATCAACAAGTCATTAAAAGTTAAAGGGGTATTCCAGGGAAAAACTTTTTATATATATATCAACTGGCTCCAGATTTGTAAATTAATACTAAATGAGAAAAAAAGAAATGGTGCAGCTCACAATTTTTACACTGACAGAGGTCTGATGGGCATACACCTATACCCAAGGTGTAAACAATATAAATACAAATAAATCTAGTTTGCCCGACCTCAAGGAAAGTGTGCAGGATTTTTTTTTAAATATGAAAAATAATTAAATTATTGAAAACCATGCTTCAATTGTAATATATATTCTTTACTTTATTAAAATTAACAATATCTAATACACTATCTTCACACAGGGCCCTTGTGTGAAAAATAGAATAGACAGTTCACAATTATTAATAAAACGTAAAACATATAATAGATATAAAAATTGTTAGATAGATAATATTAAAATTATTTCTAAGTGCTCTCTGATGACACCTGTCTCGGGAAACGCCCAGTTTAGAAGAGATTTGCTATTGGGATTTGCTTCTAAACTGGGCATTTCCCGAGACAGGTGTCATCAGAGAGCACTTAGACAGAAAAGAACAACCTTAACTTCAGAAGCTCATAAGTACTGAAAGGATTAAGATTTTTTAATAGAAGTAATTTACAAATCTGTTTAACTTTCTGGAGCCAGTTGATATATATATATATATATATATAAAAAAGTTTTTTCCTGGAATACCCCTTTAAGTTTTAATAGTTGTATGTGCACACTGTGAAATCCTTATGAGAGGAGTCATAAAAGGAGTGAAACCTCTGCATCCTAAAGAAAAGCCTAGTTTCTGTGCAGTATGGCCCAACTAGGTGGAGTCCAAATGTTTTTTATGCTAGTGTTAGCTTCCATCCACGGTTGTGTGTACCTAATAATATTAACGGGAAAATGTAATATAGCACTGTTGTTCCAATACTTTGTTAGAGCTCCACTGCAACTTGGTTGTAAGACAGCAACCTCATTTTTTTCCTCTGTGGGCAACACTTCACACGATTATGCCTGGAATACTTGTGATCAAGACATGTGGCTCTCTTGTGATGTATGGAAATATAGGCTTTACACCATTGAGATATTTGCATATAACATTTTATAAAAATCAACTGTAAAAACACTAAGTTAGAATGAATGGATAAGCTAAGGAAAAAGTCAGAGTAGAACTTTGGTTCCCATCCCACCACTCTTGGGAGCTACTGATAACCCATTATCAAATCCCAAATTTGTTTCATGCTGGGTACATGTAAGGGTATGAGCATCCAGATATAATAAAGTTTCAGTAATAATGGGGATACATGCTATTTTGGAAGCAGGCTACTTTTGCTGTGGAAGAGAGTATGGTCAGTACATCTACGTCACTTTTCTCCTTTTATTTACTTTTTTTCTTCACAGAAAGCTTCAGAGTACAAAGCAGTGACGGCGTTCAGCCCAAGAAGTGCACCGTTTCCTGAAATGTATAAAATATGGACTTACAGCCTAACCAATAGTCATCAGAGATTAGATTTTTGTTTTTTACATCTATATCCAAGGACTGGACATCATGCCTTATAAAAGAGGTTGCACATTATCCAGTGTATATAATACTATGTCCTGTAGTGAGCTTGTATTTCTAGATGTGAGAATCCATATGAGCTGTTATCTTGATAATGTATAATGTACATTGTCGTAAGTCTTGTATTCGAATGTCTTAGGCCTTGTTCACATTGGCCTTGGACTTCGCTATTTGAAGTTTCGCTGGCAATTCCGTCAGAATGACAAGAGTTTAGCGGAGAAAAAAATAGTGCATGCACTATTTTTTTTTTCTCGGCTAAACTACCCCATCCCCGATGGACCCTATTCAAGTGAATAAAGTCCACCAGGACCCAGCAGAGTCCGTTGTGTCCGACCGGTTTCAGTCTATTCTGCTCAAGAAGGAAAAAAAGAGCCGAACGGACAATGAAAGGGACAGAAGACAACGTCGATGTGAAATTAAACTTAGATGTCAAGGAAGTTGTATGATTAGGCCTGTTGTATACAGTCTGCTGCTTGCCAGGAGGTGAAGGCACATAAAGTTTTACCTGCTCTTCTCCCTATGCTTCCTTACGCCCTCAGCCAGGGGCGGATCCAGAGTCGAGTCTCGTGAGGGGCACTATTAGAGTATTTTGTGTTGGCCGACAGAAAACAAGGTGTTGCTTACGGAACTTACAATATTATTAAATGTATCATACAGTCCTAACCTTGTTTAAGACTCTTAGGCCGTGCTCATATGTCAGAATAATAATCAAATATACCAATTGCCACAGAATGGGAAAGTGCTAAAGAAGTTTTTACCATTTAAAACTACAGCTCCCAGTATGACCTAAGCAGTGGTGAGGGGATGCTGGGAGTTGTTGTTTCACCCATCATTACTGCAGAACTTCTTCAGTGACTCCAGCTCTGATGGGACACACACAGGAGGATACAGAATGATATCAGTGACTACAGGTGACGTCTTCTCTATAGTCTTTCCTTATCTAATTCAGATGTACATACCACCGGGACTTGTTCCAGCTAAATGTTCTCTCTGCAGAACTTGATGCCCAGACGTTTCCTCACTATGTCAGCGGATTCTGATCCTCTATATGAAAACAATAATTATTATAATACTGCCAGACACTGTATTCTTCGAATATAATACTGGCACATACCTTCTGAATATAAATCTGACACACTGTACCCCCTGAATAAACAACACACTGTACCCTCTGAATATAATACCGCCACACACCGTACCCTCTGAATATAATACTATCATACACTGCACCCTCTGAATATAATACCGCCACACACCATACCCTCTGAATATAATACTACCACACACTGCGCCATCTAAATATAATACTACCAAACACTGTGCCCTCTGAATATAACACTACCACACACTGTGCCCTCTAAATTTAATACTAGCAAACATTGCACTCTCTGAATATAATACTACCACACACTGCACTCTCTGAATATAATACTACCACACACTGTGCCCTCTAAATTTAATACTACCAAACACTGCACTCTCTGAATATAATACTACCACACTCTGCACTCTCTGAATATAATACTACCACACACTGTGCCCTCTAAATGTAATACTACCACACACTGCACTCTCTGAATATAACTTGCTGAGCAGTGCACCCTCTGAATAAAATACCCAAATGTATTGTGGCCCATAAAAAAAACGTACCACCCCAGAAATTCCTCATAATCTACAATATACTTCTGAAATGCAGAACACTCTGTGCCTTCACATATAGTAATAATGCCCCATCTTGTGCCCCTACATATAATAATTGTGACCCGTCCTGTTCCCCCCACATAATAATGCCCTGTGCCCCTAACATATATTGCCCCCTGTGCCCTTCACATATAATTCCCCCCGTGCTGTGCCCCTCACATATAATGTCCCCTGTGCTGTTCCCCTCACATATAATGCCCCTTGTGCTGTGCCCCTCACATATAATGCCCCCCATGCTGTGCCCCTCACATATAATGCTCCTGTCATATGCCCCACACATATAATGCCCCCTGTGCTGTGCCCTTCACACATAATGCCCCCGTTCTTTGCCCCTCACATGTAATGCCCCCGTTCTTTGCCCCTCACATATAATGCCCCCATCATGCACCCCTCACATATAATGCCCCGTGCTGTGCCCTTCACATATAATGCCCCTTTCTTTGCCCCTCACATATAATGCCCCCATCATGCGCCCCTCACATATAATTCCCCCTGTCCAGTCAGGGGGCATTATATGTGAGGGGCACAGCACAGGGGGCATTATATGTTTGGGGCACATGACAGGAGCATTATATGTGATGGGCACAGGACAGGGGGCATTATATGTGAGGGGCGCATGATGGCACATTATATATGAGGGGCACAGGATGGGGGCATAATATATTAGGGGCACAGGATGGGGGCATTATATATGAGGGGTGCATGATGGGGGCACTATTTGTGAGGGGCACAGCACAGGGGGCATTATATGTGTGGGGCACAGCACAGGGGGCATTATATGTGATGGGCACAGAACAAGGGGCATTATATGTGTGGGGCACAGCACGGGCATTATATGTGAGGGGAACAGCACAGGGGACATTATGTGTGGGGCACAGCACAGGGGGAGTTATATGTGTGGGCACAGCACAGGGGGCATTATATGTGAGGGGCACAGCACAGGGGGTATTATATGTGACGGGCACAGGGGGCATTATATGTGAGGGGCACAGCACAGGGGGCCCCTCTGTCATGTGCTCTTCACATATAGTGCCCCCATTGCTTTGCCCTGCAGCCCCTCACATTAAAAATTCCCTTCCCCCCCCCCTCTCCCGTACAATATAGTGCCCTTAACAGTGGCACATATTCCGTCCCCCAAATCCCCTGGGCCCTGAGCATACTCGGCGCCGCGGGGACGGGATTTCCGGGCGCCGGCACGATGATGTGACGTCATCGCGCCGGCCTGCAGTGGATCGCGTCCCCGCAGCTCACACGCTGTGTACTCACAGCGTGTGACTGCCAAGGTTAGTGAATGGTGGAGCGGGAGCTTACAGCTTCGGCTCCACCATTCTAGGGGGCGGGGGGTCAGCAATCTCGGGGGGGGGGGGGGGGGGGCAATTGCCCCGTTGCCCCCCCCCCCTGGATCCCCCCCACTGCCCTCAACACAACTCAAAGCATACCTTCCAAAATAAGATGGGTACAATTGCGATCATTGCATACAGGAGTAATCCATGACCACACGTGATGTCAATTATCCTATTGGTTATTGCATGTGGGCTTGGTTTTGCTCAAAGTGATGCTTGCGGCTGGCACCTAACCCTTTTATCTACATGGGTATTTTTCCACACACCGAGGGGGCAGAACAGGTAAAACATTTTTCTGCTTCCCAGACAACCCCTTTGAAAGTTTTTTTTTTTTCCTCAACAAATATTGTTTTTGTTGTTATTTTAAATAATGCACTTTAATAAAAGAAAGTTTGTGGTTGTTTATGTATATTCATCTATCTTTTTCATAAGGAAAATACTTTACAACCATCAAAATCAGCTCACCGATTAATACCTGATTTATCACTGTGTTGTGTCCTCTGTTATGAGTGCAATGCATGACACATATACAGTATCAGAACCTTAGGCCTGGTTCAGAATTGCAGTTTTCGGAGATTACTTTTTATACTATTCTTTTGAATTTAAATGGGCACTGTCACAAAGAAAAAAATACAAGTTTTAATCAGTCAGGGTCTGAGTGGCTAGACCCTGAGCTAGAACTAAGAAAGACAAACTTACAATGTAAGTGTTGGGATTGTCTCAGTCAGCCGTGTTTTTCTCTAGCGATCGGGGTGCGAACCCACCGATCAAAACTTTTGACATGTAACTTTATTTCTGGTTTGGCTTAAAAAAAAAGTGTGTTTGGCTTTTAGGGCCAATTGCACAAAAGGAGTTTAAACAAGGTTCCTTTGGCCCCGTTCACACTACGGAATTCTTGCGGCTGAATTCCGCGAACGGAGATTCCGCCTGGCGGCCGCCGCTGGTGGGTAATTCGGCGCTAGGGCCGCGGGGCACTGAGCCGTCACCATTGACAGCTATGCAGTGCTCGCGGAATCCGCTGTTCTTTCTTTGCGTGGAACAATTTCAGCGGCGGAATTGTCTGCCTTCGAAATTCCGCAGTGTGAATGGGTCTCGCGGAGACCCATTCACACTAATGTTAAGTTCACACCGCAGAGTTCCGCTCGTGGAATTCCGCGAGAATTCCGTAGTGTGAACACACCATTCAACAGAAAGCGGCTGCAAAAGTAGTCACTTGATTAGATGGCAAAGCAGGCAACAAATCCAGGCCACATAATACACTGCTCAAAAAAAAAGTAAATAACACACTTAACACACAAAATAAGGCAATCAGACTTCTGTGAAATCACAGTCCACTCAGTAAGCAACACTGATTGATAATCAATTTCACATGCTGTTGTGCAAATGGAACAGACAACAGGTGGAAATTGTAGGCACTTAGCAAGACACCCCCCGATAAAGGAGTGGTTCTGCAGGTGGTGACCACAGACCACTTCTCAGTTCCTATGCTTCCTGGCTGATGTTTTGGTCACTTTTGAATGCTGGCGGTGCTTTCACTCTAGTGGTAGCATGAGACAGAGTCTACAACCCGCACAAGTGGCTCAGGTAGTGCAGCTCATCCAGGATGGCACATCAATGCAAGCTGTGGCAAGAAGGTTTGCTGTGTCTGTGAGCGTAGTGTCCAGAGCATGGAGGCGCTACCAGAAGACAGGCCAGTACATTACGAGACGTGGAGGAGACCGTAGGAGGGGAACAACCCAACAGCAGGACCGCTACCTCTGCCTTTGTGCAAGAAGGAGCAGGAGGAGCACTGACAGAGCCCTGCAAAATGACCTCCAGCAGGCCACAAATGTGTATGTGTCCACTCAAACGGTCAGAAACAGACTCCTTGAGGGTGGTATAAGGGCCCGAGGTCCATAGGTGAGAGTTGTGCTTACAGCCCAACACCGTGCAGGACGTTTGGCATTTGCCAGAGAACACAGAGATTGGCAAATTCGCCACTGGCGCCCTGTGCTCTTCACAGATGAAAGCAGGTTCACACTGAGCACATGTGACGGACAGGACAGAGTCTGGAGATGCCAAGAAGAACGTTCTGCTGCCTGCAACATCTTCCAGCATGACCGGTTTGGCGGTGGGTCAGTAATGGTGTGGGGTGGCATTTTTTGGGGGGCCACACAGCCCTCCATGTGCTTGCCAGAGGTAGATGAGATCCTCAGACCCCTTGTGAGACCATATGCTGGTGCGAGTGTGTCAGCAGTTTCTGCAAGAGGAAGGTAATGATGCTATGGACTGGCCCACCCGTTCCCCAGACCTGAGTCCGATTGAGCACATCTGGGAAATCATGTCTCGTTCCATCCAACGCCACGTTGCACAAAGACTGTCCAGGAGTGGACCGCCACCTCATCGGGAGCATGCCAAAGTTTTGTAGGGAGGTCATATGGGCACGTGGAGGCCACACACACTACTGAGCCTCATTTTGACTTGTTTTAAGGACATTACATCAAAGTTGGATCAGCCTGTAGTGTAGTTTTCCACTTTGATTTTGAGTGTGACTCCATATTCAGACCTCCATGGGTTGATACATTTTATTTCCATTGATAATTTTTGTGTCATTTTGTTGTCAGCACATTCAACTATGTAAAGACAAAAGTGTTTCATACGATTAGTTCATTCATGTGTTATCTTAGTGTTTCCTTTATTTTTTTTGAGAAGTATATTTGATATTGCTTTACCCTCCGCTACACCAAGTCCTATGTGGTAAGAATATGAATGAGGGCTTACTTAATTGTAATAAGGCTTGGAATCACTGGCTTAAAGAGCAACCCTTAACATTTCTGATACGTCTGTATTAGTAACTACATGAATTACCTATGAAATAATTTTGTGGTATGTTGTACTAGAACTGTGTGTTATGATTCCTGTTGTTCTGTGTAATAAGAACACATTAGGGCCATGTGTAAAAACTTTTAACATGTCATCCAGACATGTCAAAAGTTTAGATCACATAGGGCCTCAGTTCTGAGACACGCTGCTATCATGAGTAATAGCTGGCCAAAGTGAGTGCTTCCTTCCCCAGCTGTCAATCAAATCTGACTCTTTCAGTGCATTAGTCTACAGAGAAAAGAGTCGGATGGGGCGTGCAGCCAAGGAGTTCAGCATGCTGCCACACACTTCAGCCAGCTATTACTATCACAGAATCTTAAAAACGCTGCAATCTAAACTTTCCAGACATATGACACTAACACTTTAATTCTATTTTCTAGCAGAAATAATAAAGGTATGGCAAAACTCAAAAGTTCTAAGAAACAAGGCTCCAGCAATTTTGTTTTATAGGAAATACAAGTAGTTGCTGAAACAGACATGTCAGAAGAGATGACTTATCCTCTTAAAATGCTTTCTCTGGGTTCTGGGACACCAGCTGTTGGTTTACTGTATGTCATGGGCAAAGTATGCCTGCACAGAACTTTATTACTAGTTGACCCACTGACAATCTTTATCATCAATCCATAGGATCTCAGGAATGGAGGTCCCAGAGTAGTGGTGTGCCTGCATGGTCATTCACTGCTAGGGATTGACAGCAATAGCTGATCTCCTTAGTTCTACATTGTGGGCCATTTTTTATGGATACACCTTAATAAAATGGGAATGGTTGGTGATATTAACTACCTGTTTGTGGCACATTAGTATATGTGAGGGGGGAAACTTTTCAAGATGGGTGGTGACCAAGGCAGCCATTTTGAATCCAACTTTAGTTTTTTCAATAGGAAGTGTGTCATGTGACACATCAAACCTATTGGGAATTTCACAAGAAAAACAATGATGTGCTTGGTTTTAACGTAACTTTATTCTTTCATGAGTTATTTACAAGTTTCTGACTACTTATAAAATGTGTTCAATGTGCTGCCCATTGTGTTGGATTTTCAATGCAACCCTCTTCTCCCACTCTGCACACACTGATAGCAACACCGCAGGAGAAATGCTTGCACGGGCTTCCAGTATCCGTAGTTTTAGGTGCTGCAGAATAGGCAAAACTAAAATTGGAACAGGACCCTCAGTTTACGGAGAAGATTTTGTTCAGTGATGAGGCAAACTTTTATGTGAATGGTGAAGTTAACAAACAAAAACCACCGCTATTGGTCTGACACTAACCCACATTGGATATATCCCTCCAAGACTGTTGGAACACAAAAATTGATGGAATGGTGTGGTATATGGGGTACAAAGATAGTGGGGCCATTCTTCATCAATGGAAACCTCAAGGCCACTGGATATGCGAAATTGCTACATGATGATGTGTTTCCCTCTTTATGTACTGAAGCTGGCACATTCCCTGAGTTTTCCCAGCAAGATGGTGCACCACTACATTATGGGTGTCAGGTCCGAGCATTCCTAGATAAACAGTTTCCTGGAAAGTGGATTGGTCGTCGTGGGCCAGTTGAATGGCCCCCAAGGTCTCCCGATCTGACCCCCTTAGACTTTTATCTTTGGGGTCATCTGAAGGCAATCGTCTATGCTGTGAAGATACAAGATGTGCAGCACCTGAAACTACAGATACTGGAAGCCTGTGCTAGCATTTCTCCTGCGGTGTATATAGTAGTATATAGCAGTGTATACGGATACTGGAAGCCTGTGCAAGCATTTCTCCTGCGGTGTATATAGTAGTATATAGCAGTGTATACGGATACTGGAAGCCTGTGCTAGCATTTCTCCTGCGGTGTATATAGTAGTACATAGCAGTGTATACGGATACTGGAAGCCTGTGCTAGCATTTCTCCTGCAGTGTTGCTATCAGTGTGTGAAGAGTCGGAGAAGAGGGTTGCATTGACAATCCAACACAATGGGCAGCACATTGAACACATTTTATAAGTGGTCAGAAACTTGTAAATAACTAATGAAAGAATAAAGTTACGTTAAAACCAAGTACTCATTGTTTTTCTTGTGAAATTTCCAATAGGTTTGATGTGTCACATGACCCTCTTCCTATTGAAAAAACAAAAGTTGGATTCAAAATGGCGGCCATGGTCACCACCCATCTTGAAAAGTTTCCCCCCTCACATATACTAATGTGCCACAAACAGGAAGTTAATATCACCAACCAATGCCATTTTATTAAGGTGTATCCATATAAATGGCCCACCCAAGTGCACAAGTCTAGTCCATTTACAAGAGAGCACTTGAGGACCTGCATTCTCATGATCAGTAGGGATCCCAACAGTCGAACCCACAGTACAGTAGTTTTAAATATTTATAGGTCATATTGTTGAGATCCAAAAGCAGTTTTATCATTACTTCTAGTGCTCAGTTCACAATTGTGTCAAAAATTTGATTTTTACAGGTTGGATGATTGATTCATTTTTCACTGGCCCCATGGACTATTAGGTTTCTGTTTTTATTAATATTATTTAAAATAATATACCATCAGTAACAGGGCTTCATACCCAAACATAGCAGCAATTGTACATAAAATCAAACATGAAACGTATAATTGATGGCCCATGTGTGACAGGTAAACAGAAGTTTACTGTATTTTAGAACAATTTAGCAATTTGACAATTTTTATTGATACAATCTTCTAGGTTTAATCTCAAATCTCCATGATAACTCCTGACAGATAATTATATCCACATCTCTCATGAAAGCATGTTTCAACTCATTGGTCACAATGCCTTCAACATCAGAGAAAGGCACAAGTCATGGGTCTAAAATAAAGGCTCACAGAAAAGCTTAACAATTTTCCCCTCCTGGGAAGTTGCGATGACATTAATGAAGTTATTGCCTTAACTCTTTACCAATACTGCTATTTTCTATATTAAGCAGGCTTGTGCTGCTGCCTTTCACCGAGGTCCATTTAGTAAAGCTGTGGTGCACAATAAACTATTATATTAGAAATAAAGGCACACAAAAGTCCCTTATATGGCCATGTGCATAAGGCCTAAAGATGAAAATACTTTACAGTATATTTATAGTGAATGGAGCATGGAAGAAAAAGAACTTACAGGAGAACTCCAGCCAAATAAAATCCCCTTTATATAGTTGCATATATTAAAGTCATATTACTTTTTAATGTACGAGTGAAATCTTTACTGAGCACATACCCTGGTTTTCTCAGCCTTTCCTCCAGGCAGGAAGTCCAGTAGTTCTTATCACACATGATGACTGACAGGCCTGACACATCATTATGTAATGGCACACTCCCTTCTCTCCAGCTCAGAAAGCCAGTACCTTAGTGTGTGTGTGTGTCCCTGAGGCGCACACACACCTCCCTCATCTATATTCACTGCTTCTCTAACCATGTGACTTGCAGCCCCTCTCTGCAGCTCACACAGGAAACATGCGCAGGGGGGGCGGGGGTTGGGGTTGGAGTTTTGTTAGTTTTTTGAAGCTCTCAGCTGATTTTAAAGGCTATTTATGGAGGTCCAATTTTGAAACAAATAAGCTGGGATGCCTAAGGAGTCAAGGTAAGGGTAGGTTCACACCAGGTTTTTGCAATACAGTTCCCGTATCAGGTTTTTGATAAAAAAAAAAAACGGACTCCTCAAAACCTGAATAAACTGTAACAAATTGTGTGTACACATTTTAATCCGTATTGTCCAGTTGCATGCGTTTAGGAGAAAAAGAAAATCTTATACGTTTTTAACTTTTCACTCCATTATGAATAAAGTTTCACTTGTCTTAAAATTTCAAGAAAAAAAAAACAATGTAAAGTCAAAAACCGTATGGTGAAAACCAGATGGAACCGTACACACATACAGTTCTGTACGGTTCCCATTGACTCCCATGTTAAAAAAAAAATAACTGATACGTTTCAATACAGTTTTTCACCCGGACCAAAAACTGTGGTAGGCTACAGTTATGGGTACGGGGGGGGGGGGGAGGGAACTGACAAAACCATACAGGATGCAAAAGAATGCATCTTTTGGCATACAGTTTTCAATGGAGAGTCAATGCATACGGTTTTTCTATACGGTTCCGTATGGTTTTCAAATTGAAAACGTATACGGGACTGTATTGCAAAAATGTGGTGTGAACCCAGCCTAAGTATGGATTTCAGCCGAACACACACATTCGGCTGAGGTTTCATATTTGACGGGGGATTGGAAGTTGGTTGACATTTTATGCGTATAGCAAGTCCCAAGTTTCAAGCCTGTGCGATCTTAAGCTCCAGTGTGGAGAGATGCAGGCTATGCTGGACGATACAGTTGCCAGGGCAACTGTACCACCCTCAGCGAAGTTCCGTGCATGAATCTCGTTAATCAGAAAAGGGCTCATGCATGGAACTTTGCTGAGCGTGGTATGGTTGCCTTGGTAACTGTACTGCCCAGCATAACCTGCGTCCCCCCATGCTGGAGCTGAAGATCGCGCTTGCCTGAAACTTGCGCTTAAAAGGGCCTTCCTGTTCAGAACTTATTAATGGCCTGTCCTCAGGATAGGTCATCAGTGCCCGGGCTGGCAATCACACTGAGTGGTTACAGCCTGAGCAGACAGGACCTGCAGAGGATGTCTCCCGCTCAGGGGACTGCTTTCAAATTTCACATCTTCCCCATCGCTCCCAGCAGGAGCTTCACCATGTCTCCCAAGCATAGTAATGAATAAGATTTTAACCCGCAAAGTACGCAGGGCGTATGGGTACACCCTTATGTCATGGTACTTAAAGGGGTACTTAGCCCCGAGATCTCTTATCTTCTACCCAAAGGATAGGGTATAAGATGTCTGATTGCGGGGGTCCTGCCTCTGGGAACCCCCGCGATCTCTCATGCAGCACCCAGTGTCATGTGCTGCACGGATCAAAGTTCGCTCTGTGCCGGATGACAGGCGATACAGGGGCCGGAGTTTTGTGATGTCACAAGGGGGCGGGGTTGTGATATCACGCCCCACCCCCTCAATGCAAGGCTATGGGAGGGGGCATGGTGGGTGCTGCAGGAGAGATCCTTTGGATAGGGGATAAGTGATCAGTGATGCAGGCTAAGTAGGAGAGCTGATCTGCAGTAACCCAGTATTGGTACTACGCAATGTATGGATTAATCTATTTGATACTGATGGCCTATCCTGAGGACAGGTCATTACTAAGTTCTGAACAGGAAGCCCCTTTTAAGCGCAAGTCTCAAGTTTCAGGCAAGTGTGATCTTCAGCTCCAGCGTGGGGAGACGCAGGTTATGCTGGGCAGTACAGTAACCAAGGCAACATACCACGCTCAAAGTTCCATGCATGAGCCCTTTTCTGATGAACGAGACTTATTCATGGAACTACGTTGAGCCTGATACAGTTGCCTTGGCAACTGTATCGTCCAGCATAGCCTGCATCTCTCCACACTGGAGCTTAAGATCACACAGGCTTGAAACTTGGGACTTGCACTTTGGAGTTGGCTATACGCATAAAATGTCAACCAACTTCCAGGGGACATGACATCACAAGGGGCGCGGTCCTGACGTCACAATACTCTGGCCACTGTATCACCCGTCAACAGCAGATGACACGGAGTGCTGCAGGACAGATCCCGGGGATTCCCAGCGGCAGGAACCCTCACGATAGGATGTCTAGGGGCAGAGTACCCCTTTAAGGACACAGGGCATACCTGTACGCCCTGCTCCCTTTACCTGGGTTTGAATTGTGTATATGAGCTGAGTGCGCTTCATACCAGGTGGGTCCCGGATGCTATCAGCAGCCAGGACCCAGGGTTAATGCCGGACATTGCCGATCGGGCAGATGTCCAGCATCAACCCTTTAGATGCTGCGATCAAATGTTAAAAATGAAATGAAATGTTAAAAAGACGATACTGGAAGGTGATAAATGTGAATAAGCCCCCTACCCTAATAAAAGTTTAAATCACCCCTCATTTCTTAAATAAAATAATGTAATCAAAAATAAACAAACTTATGTGGTATCGTAAATGTGGTGCGACCGCACGGTCAATGGCGTACACGTAAAAAAATTAAAAAAAAAAACTAAATCCAATATTGTGCATTTTTGGTCACTTCATATACCATAAGAAAAAATAAAAAGTGATCAAAAAGTCCCATCAAAACAAAAATAAATGGCAGCAAAAAAAAAAAATTAGCCCTCATATAGCCCTGTATGTGGAAACCTAAAAAAAAGTTATAGGGGGTCAGAAGATGACAATTTTACGCATACTAATTTTGGTGCATGTAGTTATATTTTTTTTAAGCAGTAAAAATAAAACCTACATATGTTTGCTATGGGGATTTTCTCCTGTTCTGGACAGTTTCAAAGGTTCAAAGGTTTCTGGCCCTGCTAAAATAAACCAGTCAAAAATTGTATAAATGAAAATGTCCTTTATTACAAAAATAGTAAAACATTATAAAATTCAGCAGCTGTAGATAAAATCCAGTCACAATTATAATTTATGCAAAAACTTTTAAGGTCAAACGATAGTTTAGTTCACATCTGTGTTGGAAGGTCTATTAGTTTTAGTGGCCTTTGCTAAAAATGAAATCAAGTTTTCTGGAAAAAAAACACATCATACAATAAAATGCCAGGCACCATGACGGAACCCAGACAGACCCCATTAAAAGTCAATTGGGTCTGTTGGGTGCCATTGCTGGCTATAATGCACCAGATCCAGCATGGAAACGTTTATTTCCTATTCCTATGATGGAACAATAGATAACAACTGCAGATAAGAACTATTATTCTACAACATAGAAAAGAAACAGACCTGAATAAATTACACTTATTACTATACAACCCACACACACATAAGGCATTTTGGTAACTGCACCCGACAGCAACAAGTAAAAAGCGATTTTACAATCAAAAGAAACAAGACTTCATTTGGTTTAAAAATATGTATAGCATGTGAAACCGATTCAGAGGTGGATGTGCTCCAACCAGAATCAAGACCTCGGGTCACTACAGAACTTTACAACCGCCTGACTGTGCATTCTTCTTGTAGACGTGCTTGTTGGATCTGAAGAAAATTGAACTAAAAGTCAGTCGACAACTTTGATTGAATGAACCCCGGAGTGGACTTGAGATGTTCGGGCACTCTGTCCGGTAACTCTGCCACTGATGGAGCTGGAACTCTGTAATGCTGTTCGAGGGTATTTGGCAGCTATTGCCTGAGAAATAGTTTGCTTTAAAAGACATAATAAATATTTAAGGAAAACATGTTGGTTTATTCTTTTATATAGCACTAGCAAACATATTTCACAGTGCTGTCCACATTTAGCCCCTGTCTCCAGTGGAAATCACAATCTAAATTCCCAAAAATATGACTTTAGCGTCTGGAAGGAACCTACAGTACCTAGAGGAACTCCACCCAAACTCGGTGCACATGTTGCCATTGGTCCTCGTCTTCCAAGGTGATGTTACATAAGGAACTATGTATTGGTGCTACATCTCACAAATTCTCAACTTGTAAAACATCAACTAGGAAAGAAAAAACCTCATGGAGAAATATCTGTGCAGAACTATGAGGTGTGCCGACATGTTTGTTTTAGTGAACACTTGTATTTCCCACAAAACAAAAGTTTCTTAGAACTTTGCATAAAGGTGACTATATACATCCAATAGCTGTCAAACAGCATTCTCCTTAAAAACCAAAAAGGGTCAGGCAGTGGAAAACCAACATGCCTGACCCTAATCCCAGGCGTCATTTGAGTTTACTGGTCCACCAAAATTGGTAGGGGTTGTCTGACTAAGGGCCCTTTTACATGGATGCAGGATAACGATCAATTGTGCGGCCTAGTAAATACATCACTGGCTATGTGCAGCTGACATCGGTAATGTATAAGACCGCAGAAAAGATCCAATAAGGTGACGAACCTGTGTTTGCTGGACAAATCAAAATAAAAAAAATCAGATACAAAACTGATGCACACCCCATAAAAATATAGTACAAATATAGACAATTCTTTATTAGAAAGAACGACAAAGACACAAAAGCATAAAGGGGGAGATTCCTCAAGACCTGTGCCCATAGCAACCAATCAGATCTCTTATTTCATTTTTCAGAGGCCTTTTAAAAATGAAAGAAGTGATATGATTGGTTGCTATGGGCAACTGGTCGACTTTTCCTCTGCACAAGTTTTGATGAATCTCCCCCAAAAGCACTAAAAAGACTCAAACGAGCCACTCTTCAACAATAGGGGACCAAAATAAAGGGCGATTGCTGGCTTTTTATAATCGGACTTTCTAAAAGGACCTTAATATGTATGTGGGCCTTTAATGTTTTTTTTTCTTATAAATACATTTCCCAAGGAGTAACAGTGGCATTTATAAAGTCTCTTTGTTAATAGGGTGCATCCCTAGTCAGACCACACTGAGGGCTCTATTACCGGACGTGCAATATAAAAAAGCAGTGATCTTGCAGATCAGCACTGGGCCTATTACATGGCTTCCCTGTGTAACAGAGGATGATAAAGCGGCGGGTTATACAGCGCAAACAATCCCTGGATCATTTGTGCAGCCTTTTACTTCCATCATCATCTGCACATCCTCAATTACACAAGGCCAACAAAAGAGGATAATGCGGTGATCAGCTGATAAATTAGTGTTTGGTTATTTGTCAGCTGACCCCTGGCACATGGGGCAATAATCAGTGTATTGGGCCCTAAGTATTACTGTGCAGGGACACACCTTATAGAAAAGGGGTCCGGTAATGTCAAGTGTTTCGTTTATTAATATATTCGCATGAGCAATTACAGAAAAACAGCACAATAGAAAAGGTGTTCCAGCACTGTCATTTCAGAAGAAATATAACTACTTACAAGGTGAGCAGACAAATCCCCCTAAGGGCACATCAACATCAGTGGCTTTTTACCTTAAGAACTATCTCCAATTGACTTTAAAGCAGATGAGGGCAATGTTTTTCCACATGGAAAGAGACTGGACATGTCACTTTTTTTGGTGATTTTGACGCATGCCTATGTGACCATGCCTTAAAGAGTACCTGTCATCAAACTAAACTTTCAGTATATTGTTCCTTATGTAATTATAAAAACTTTGCTATTTACTTGCTGTTCAAATTCTCAACCTATATACAGTCATGGTCGTAAATGTTGGCACAACTGAAATGAAGTATTTCTCACAGAAAAGGATTGCAGTAACACATGTTTTGCTATACACATGTTTATTCCCTTTGTGTGTATTGGAACTAAACCAAAAAAGGGAGGAAAAAAAAGCAAATTGGACATAATGTCCCACCAAACTCCAAAAATGGACTGGACAAAATTATTGGCACCCTTTCAAAATTGTGGGAAAATAAGATTGTTTCAAGCATGTGATGCTCCTTTAAACTCACCTGGGGCAAGTAACAAGTGTGGACAATATAAAAATCACTCCTGAAAGCAGATAAAAAGGAGAGAAGTTCACTTAGTCTTTGCCTTGTATGTCTGTGTGCGCCACACTATGCATGGACAACAGAAAGAGGAGAAGAGAACTGTCTGAGGACTTGAGAACCAAAATTGTGGACAAATATCAACAATCTCAAGGTTACAAGTCCATCCCCAGAGATCTAGATTTGCCTTTGTCCACAGTGCGCAACATTATCAAGAAGTTTGCAACCCATGGCACTGTAGCTAATCTCCCTGGGCGTGGACGGAAGAGAAAAAATTGATGAAAGGTGTCAATGCAGGATAGTCCGGATGGTGGATAAGCAGCCCCAAGCAAGTTCCAAAGATAGTCAAGCTGTCCTGCAGGCTCAGGGAGCATCATTGTTAGCGCAAACTGTCGACAATAAATGAAATGCTAATGGCAGGAGACCCAGGAGGTCCCCACTGCTGACACAGAGATATAAAAAAGCAAGACTACATTTTGCCAAAATGAACTTGAGTAAGCCAAAATCCTTCTGGGAAAACATCTTGTGGACAGATGAGACCAAGATAAAGCTTTTTGGTGAAGCACATCATTCTACTGTTTACCGAAAACGTAATGAGGCCTACAAAGAAAAGAACACAGTGCCTACAGTGAAATATGGTGAAGGTTCAATGATGTTTTGGGGTTGTTTTGCTGCCTCTGGCATTGGGTGCCTTGAATGTGTGCAAAGCATCATGAAATCTGAGGATTACCAAGGGATTTTGGGTCGCACTGCACAGCCCAGTGTCAGAAAGCTGGGTTTGACATATGTCAAAAAGCCCCCAAAAATGGATGGCAACAAAACATTTTTGGAGTTTAGTGGGACATTATGTCCAATTTGCTTTTTTTTCCCTCCCTTTTTTGGTTTAGTTCCAATACACACAAAGAGAATAAACGTGTATAGCAAAACATGTGTTACTACAATCCTTTTCTTAGGAAATACGGTACTTCATTTTCTTGAAAAATTTCAGGGGTGCCAACATTTACGGCCATGACTGTATGTATTACAAGGTATAACAGACCTAGTCTGCCTATAATTTTGCTGCCTTGGAATTTACTTACTGATTTATTACATCAGGAAAAAGAAGTTACCTGAGTAATAGGATGATGCTTTTCAACCACTACAGAGCTCATTGGTGGCGAAACTCCCATAGACCCGACACTTCCTCCAGGCTTGGGAAACTTCTGTGCTAGATCTGAACGTGCAGTAATACGGGCTGTTATAGTCTTCCCAGCCTTTTGTTGACCTGATGTTATTACTCTTGTCACAGGCTATAAAAACACATGAAAAAGAAATGTGAGTCAATATGTGCTTGCAATATGACTAAGGGTCATAGGACTACAAGTTGTTCTACTTTGCAAGTGTTCGATTCCCTGGAGCAATCGGAAATAAGACTTTGGACTGACTTATTCAAGACTTCTCTGGGGAATCTAAACACTTTGAAAGCAGAACGGCAAACTTCATGAATCATCTGCCAATTCATTGGACTTGGTGAATGTTACTGTAGATCTGCTAAACTCTAATAAGTGGCGGCCAAGGGTTTATGAAAGTAACATATACAAGACTGACTGACATTGCATCACTGCTCACCTTTATATACGCTACAAGATACAGTTCACAGAACAGATGAGAGAATCAATGCATACAGTACTATATGCATCCCCGCTCACCCACATTAGAAGTCCTACGGGTCAGAAGCTCTCAAGAGCATTGAGTGTGGTATGCTAGGTCAATAACATAGAATGTCTTAAGCCAACAGAAAAGCCATGGGTAATTCCTCCTGGGGATAGGACATAACATTCTTCAACCACTTAGGGACCAAGGGCGTACAAATACGCCCTGACACCCTGGTACTTAAGCACCAAGGGCTTACCTGTACGCCCGGGGGAATTCCGGTCCCCGTCGCTCATCGGGCGGGAACTGGAAATGTAAATCATTCAGCAGGCACCCCATGCAAATCTGTGGGGGGTCCTGATATAGTATACAGTGGTCTCTAAACTATAGCCCTCCAGATGTTGCAAAACTACAACTCCCAGCATGCCCAGACAGCTGTTTGATCATGATGGGATTTGTAGTTTTGCAATATTTGGAGGGGTACAGTTTGGAGATCACTGTGCGGTGGTTTCTAAATTGTGGCCCTCTAAATCTTGCAAAACTACAACTCCCAGCATGCACTAACAGCAAACAGCTGTCTCGTCATGCTTGGAGTTGTAGTTGCGTGCCTCCAGTTGTTGCATAACTACATCTCCCAGCATGCCCTTAGGCGATCAGTACATGCTGAGAGTTGTAGTTTTGCAACAGCTGGAGGCACACTGGTTGGAAAATGCCGAGTTAGGTAACAGAACCTAACTCAATGTTTTCCAACCAGTGTGCCTCCAGCTGTTGCAAAAGTACAACTCCCAGCTTGCACGGTACATTTACATTGGGAGGGTTTACAGTGAGTTTCCTGCTTCAATTTTGAGCTGCTGCAAATTTTCCGCCGCAGAGCAAACTCATAGCGGGAAACTCACCATAAACCCCCACCAGTGTGAATGTACCCTAAAAACACTACACTACACAAAATAAAGGGTAAATCACTACATATACACCCCATTACACTGCCCCCCCCCCAATAAAAATGAAAAATGTATCGTACGGCAGAGTTTCCAAAACGGAGCCTCCAGCTGTTGCAAAACAACAACTCACAGCATTTCTGGACAGCCACTGACTGTCCAGGCATCCTGGGAGTTTAGCAACAGCTGGAGGCACCCTGTTTGGGAATCATTGGCGTAGAATACCCCTATGTCCCCCCCTATGCAATCCCTAATTTAGTCCTCAAATGCGCATGGTGCCCTTTCACTTCCGAGCCCTGTCGTATTTCAAGGAAACAGTTTAGGGCCACATATGGGGTATTTCCATACTCGGGAGCAATTGGCTTACAAATTTTGGGGGGCTTTTTCGCCTTTTACCCCTTATGAAAAGAAAAAGTTGGGGTCTACACCAGCCTGTTAGTGTAAAAAAAATAAATAAAAAATAAAGAGGTAAAAGGAAAAAAAGACCCCCAAAATTTGTAACACAATTTCTCCTGAGTACGTAAATGCTCTGCGAGCACACAACAAGGCTCAGGTGTGAGAGCGCACTATGTACATTTGAGGCCTAAATTAGTGATTTGCACAGGGGTGGCTGATTTTACAGTGGTTCTGACATAAACGCAAAAAAATAAATACCCACATGTGACCCCATTTTGGAAACTACACCCCTCCTGGTATGTAACAAGAAGTATAGTGAGCCTTAACACCCCACAGGTGTTTGATGAATTTTTGTTAAAGTTGGATGGGGGGAAAAAAAATAAAAATTACTAAAATGCTGGTTGCCCGAAATTTTTCATTTTCACAAGGGAAATTTTTTTTTTATAAATAGCCCCCCAACATTTGTAACCCCATTTCTTCTGAGTAAGAACATACCCCATATGTGGATGTAAAGTGCTCTGTGGGCGAACTACAATGCTCAGAGCCATTGGGCTTTTGGAGAGAAAATGTGTCCGGTATTGAAGGCCACGTGTGTTTACAAAGCCCCCATAGTGCAAGACCAATGCACCCCCCCCCCCCACGTGACCCATTTTTGGAAACTACACCCCTCACATAATGTAATAAGAAGTACAGTGAGCATTTACACCCCACAGGTGTCTGACAGATTTTTGGAACAGTTGCCCGCGAAAATAAAAAATGTAATTTTTCATTTGCACAGCCCACTGTTCCAAAGATCTGTCAAACGCCAGTGGGGTGTAAATACTCACTGCACCCCTTATTAAATTCTGTGAAGGGTGTAGTTTGCAAAATGGTGGTCACATGTGGGGGGTCCACTGTCCTGGCACCACACATAAGGCCGCTGACTTCCATTCTAAACAAATTCTCTCTCCAAAAGCTCAACGGCGCTCCTTCTCTTCTGAGCATTGTAGTGCGCCAGCAGAGCACTTGACGTCCACACACGGGGCATTTCCCTACTCAATAAATGGGGGTTACAAAGAGCATTTTAGTGAAAAAAAATCGTGCTGAAAAACTCGGCTTATACTCGAGTATATATGGTATCGATGAAAATTTACCACAATGTTAGAGTAGACTATGTCAGGAAAAAAACATTATCGGAATCAAATTTAAAAGTAAAAGCATCCCAGAGTTATTAATGCTTAAAATGACAGTGGTTAGATGTGCAAAAAATGCTCTGGTCCTTAAGGTGAAAATGGACTTGGTCCTTAAGGGGTTAAAGGCTGAATAATCCCATTTACTAAAAGCCGAGAGCTGAAATTGTATTTAGTCTAGGAAATCCTCTGTGAGTCAAGTACATAACCGGCACAAATCATTCCGGTAGTTTGCTTGAATGCGTCTGTTTTGAGGCTAGGCTGTTCATCTCACAGAGCATTACCTTGACTAGATACAATTCTATCCAATTCAAAAACTACATCTGGTAGAACGATTTGCTATTTTATGGTTTCTGTTTTAAACATCTTTATTTGTGAACTGGAAAATCCAATAAAAATAAATAAACAAACAAACGAGAGTAGGACTAGCTTTATACCACATGTGGCCACTGAATGTATGCAAAGGTGTTTTTAGTCAGTGACCTCAAACAAATATGTCAAACATTGTAAAGAATTGATATACACAATGTACTAGAAAGTAATGGACCTTTCTATTTATCTAGCATTTAAAAATGCCTTTGTACAATTACACAGGAATATCACAAAAATGTTCAGAGATCTTAATCTACCCCAGAATGTGTGCCCATTCAGAGATAAGCCATGTAGACATTAATTCTGTTAGATAGAATCATCTGGAAATACTTGTTTTATCTGTTGGTTTAAAGGGGTTATCCAGGAAAAAACTTTTTTTTATATCAACTGGCTCCAGAAAGTTAAACAGATTTGTAAATAACTTCTATTAAAAAAATCTTAATCCTTCCAATAATTATCAGCTGCTGAAGTTGAGTTGTTCTTTTTTGTCTGGCAACAGTCCTTTCTGCTTGTCTCGGGAACTGCAGAAGAGCAGAAGAGGTTTGCTATAGGGATTTGCTTCTACTCTGGACAGTTCCCGAGACACGTGTCATCAGAGAGCACTTAGACCGAAAAGAACAACTCAAATTCAGCAGCTCATAGGTACTGAAAGGATTAAGATTTTTTTTTAAATAGAAGTAATTCACAAATCTGTTTTACTTTCTGGAGCCAGTTGATATATATAAAAAAATTTTTTTTCCTGGATAACCCCTTTAAACCAACAGATAAAACAAGTATTTCCAGATGCTTCTATATAACAGAATGGATGTCAACATGGCTTATCTCTGAGTGGGCACACATTCTGCAAAGTGAATGCGCCATTAGATGAAGTGAACACTATGTTACATGAAAGTCTGCCAAACTCATTGCTTTCATCGGGATCGGGTAACCATCTAATGTGTATGCATTATCTAATCCAGTGTTTCCCAAACAGGGTGTCTCCAGCTGTTTCAAAGCTACAACTCCCAGCATGCCCGGAAAGCCTTTGGCTGTCCAGGCATGCTGGGAGTTGTAGTTTTGCAACAGCTGGAGGCACCCTGGTTGGGAAACACTGATCTAATGTGTGATGATGACAGAGATCAAGGAAAAACAAGGATCAATCATCTAGATTTCAACCTGATCCAATGTTTTAGCTATTGAAAAGTCGCTGTCAGTAGCCAAGCTGGGCTGTGTATATGGGGGAGTCAGGACGAACAGCTGGCAGCTGAATGTGTGTATTGTGGCCATTCTTTTTTCACTAATCTTGGGAAGTCACTTTTTTCTTTTGTGGTGGTTTTTAACATAGACCAATTAAACGTTATGTCTGATGGCGCTTCTAGTTTTTCTTCATATTTTTTGATTAAAAGCCTTAGAGTTTGTATTTTGTCAGACGTGTAGGCTTAAAGGGATACTTCGATGGAAATGTCTTTTTTTCAAATGAACTGGTGCCAGAAAGTTAAACAGATTTGTAAATTACTTCTATTAAAAAATATGAACCCTTCCAGTACTTATCAGCTGCTGTATGCTCCACAAGAAGTTGAGTACTTCTTTTCAGTCTGACCACAGTGCTCTCTGCTGACACCTCTGTCCATGTCAGGAACTGTCCAGAGAAGGAGAGGTTTTTCTATAGGGATTTGCTCCTACTGTGGAGCGTTCCTGACAAGGACAGAGGTGGCAGCAGAGAGCACTGTGGTCAGACTGAAAAGAACAACTCAACTTCCTCTGGATCATACAGCAGCTGATAAGTACTAGAAGGATTAAGATTTTTTAATAGAAGTAATTTACATATCAGTTTAACTTTCTAGAGCCAGTTGATAAGAACCAGAGTGCCCCTTTAACTTAATATACATTGTTCATAATGTGGCCATTACATAAGGGCAGATTTACTTTTTCTGTTATCATTGTAGTTGGGTGCAAAAAAGTCTTTTTGATCTATTTGTGCTACATGCTTTCACTTTACAGCAGACACAATTACTGTTATAAATAAAAAAATGGATTTCAAAGTTTTTTGCTTAGTTACAATGGACACGTGTGAAAGCCAGTAAGAGATGAGCCAGATGGTTTGGGGTACTCCCGTGGAAATCTTATTATTATTTTTTTTTATATATCAACTGGTGCCAGAAAGTTAAACAGATTTGTAAATTACTTCTATTAAAAAATCTTAATCCTTCCAGTACTTTTTAGGGGCTGTATACTACAGAAGAAATGCTTTTCTTTCTGGATTTCTCTGATGTCATGACCACAGTGCTCTCTGCTGAACTCTGCTGTCCATTTTTGTAACCGTCCAGAGCAGGAGAAAATCCCCATAGCAAACATGTGCTGCTCTGGACAGTTCCTAAAATGGACAGCAGAGGTCAGCCGAGAGCACTGTGGTCGTGCATTTCCTCTGTAGTATACAGCCCATAAAATGTATTGGAAGGATTAAGATTTTTTAATAGAAGTAATTTACAAATCTGTTTAACTTTCTGGCACCAGTTGATTTAAAAAAAAAAAAAAAAAAAAAGTTTTCCACGGGAGTACCCCTTTAATGTAAAGATCTTCTGGTCCCAGCTTTTGCCATTGTTGTTCACAAGTCCAGACACAGATATCAGTGCACTTACCAGTTTCTGTGTGGATAAGACGCTTGATCCTGATGTAGTAGCCGATATTACCACAGGAGTGCTCATATCATCTTTGGACTCCGAAACACTTGAAGGAACCAATGGTGGTCGAAACTAAAAGGGCAAATACTGAATGATTGGAATGAACACAGAAAAGCAGGGAAACCTAAACTATTTACCCTATGGCTAGAATGACATTTTCAGCCACCCAGTTTGTGTGTGACTTTGTTCCTGGTTAGCAATAGTATAACTGTTAGACATATGCCTATTATTTATGTAACAATCTGTTTTTCATATGATTGATTTAGAAATGTATGTCATAGGAAAAACAATGTGCACCTCGCCAAGCATTTGTTCAATAAGTGAAGCCCTGGTATTTGAACGTCCATGTTTTCAGCCAAACTTAACCCCTTAAGGACTCATGACGTTCTCATACGTCTTCATTTCAGAGTCCTTAAGGACTCATGACGTATGAGAAAGTCATGAGCTTTCCTGGCCCCCCGCAGCCAGCTGGAGCGGAGCCGGTGCCCGATGCCTGCTGAAATCGTTCAGCAGGCATCACGGCATATCGCCCAGGGGGGTCATGATGACCCCCCATGTCGGCGATGGCCGCAGATCACTGTACAATTCAGCCCAGCGATCTGCGGCGGATTCCGGGTCATTCGAGTCTCCAGTGACTCTGTGACCCGGAATTACAGGCTGTTCGGGGCCATCTGACGGCCCCGAACAGCCATAGCCAGCAGGGGTGAGGTGGCACTGGTGCCATCTCACGATTGCCCTGATTCGTAAATCGGCCAACCAATCGGCACCTGCTGCGGGTGTCACTCCCGCAACCCGCTCCGCCCCTCTTCCGGAGGACGTGAGCGGGTGCAGGAAGTTGACCCCGGCAGCTGGGGACCCCGATCCCCGGCGTCCCTGTTGGGATCGGGGCCCCAGGGGTGGCAGCGGCGAAGAGGGACTGACCTGTGTGCCAGCAGCAGTTGGAGCTGAGTGACAGCATCCTGCTGTTACTTAGCAACAGCTCCCAGCATGCAAAATGGGCATGCTGGGAGCTGTAGTTATGCAACAGTAGGAGGCAGACAACCACAACTCCCAGCATTCCCTTATGGGCATGCTGGGACTTATAGTTTTGCAACAGCTGGAGGCACATTTTTTTCTATGGAAAAGTGTACCTTCAGCTGTTGTATAACTACAACTCCCAGCTTGCACAATCAGCTAAAGTGCATGCTGGGAGTTGTAGTGGTGCATCTGCTGGTTGCATAACTACAACTCCCAGCATGCCCGTTGGCTGTCGGTGATTGCTGAGAGTTGTAGTTTTGCAACAGCTGAAGGCACACTGGTTGTGAAACACTGAGTTAAGTAGCAAACCAGTGTGTCTCCAGCTGTTGCATAACTACAATCCCCAGCCAAAGTAGTATGCCTCCAGCTGTTGCATAACTACAACTCCCTGCATGTACGGTCTATCAGTGCATGCTGGGAATTTTAGTTTTGCAACAGCTGAAGGCACACTGGTTGCAAAACACAGTTTTTTTTACCAAACTCTGTGTTTCACAACCAATGTGCCTCCAGCTGTTGCAAAACTACAACTCCCAGCATGCACTGATAGACTGTATATGCTGGGAGTTGTAGTTTTGCAACAGCTGGATGTCCCCCCCCCCCCCCCCGAATGTGAATGTACAGGGTACACTCACGTGGTCGGAGGTTTACAGTAAGTTTCTGGCTGCAAGTTTGAGCTACGGCAAATTTTCTGCCGCAGCTCAAACTGCCTGCGAGAGACTACTGGGAACCCTTGCCCGTGTGGGGTAAAAAACACTACATATACACATACCCCTACACAGCCCCCTCCCCTCCCCAATAAAAATGAAAAACGTCTGGTACGCCACTGTTTCCAAAACGGAGCCTCCAGCTGTTGCAAGACAACTACTCCCAGTATTACCAGACAGCCACTGACTGTCCAAGCATGCTGGGAGTTTTACAACAGCTGGAGGCACCGTTTTTCATTTTTATTGGGGAGGGGAGGGGGCTGTGTATGGGTATGTGTATATGTAGTGTTTTTTACCCCACACGGGCGGGGGTTCCCAGCAGTCTCTCGCTGGCATCACTGGCATAGAATACCCCTATGTCCACCCCTATGCAAGTCCCTAATTTAGGCCTCAAATGCGCATGGCCCTGTCGTATTTCAAGGCAACAGTTTAGGGTCACATACGGGGTATCGCCGTACTTGGGAGAAATTGCACTACAAATTTTGGGGGGTATTTTCTGCTATTACCCTTTTTAAAAATGTAAAATTTTTGGCAAACCAAGCATTTTTTTTTTTTTACATATGCAAAAGTCGTGAAACCCCTGTGGGGTATTAAGGGTCACATTACCCCTTGTTACATTCCCCGAGGGGTCTAGTTTCCAAAATGGTATGCCATGTGTTTTTTTTTTGCTGTTCTGGCACCATAGGGGCTTCCTAAATGCGGCATGCCCCCAGAGCAAAATTTGCTTCCAAAACGCCAAATGTGACTCCTTCTCTTCTGAGACCTGTAGTGCGCCAGCAGAGCACTTTTCACCCCCATATGGGGTGTTTTCTGAATCAGGAGAAATTGGGCTTCAAATGGTGGGGGTATTTTCTGCTATTACCCTTTTTAAAAATGTAAAATTTTTGGGAAACCAAGCATTTTAGGTACATTTTTTTTTTTTTTTTTTTTTACATATGCAAAAGTCGTGAATCACCTGTGGGGTATTAAGGTTCACATTACCCCTTGTTAAGTTCCCCGAGGAGTCTAGTTTCCAAGATAGTATGCCATGTGGATTTTTGTTTTGCTGTTTTGGCACCATAGGGGCTTCCTAAAGGTGACATGCCCCCCAAAAACCATTTGTCGCTCCTTCGCTTCTGAGCCCTCTACTGCGCCCCCGCCGAACAATTAACATAGACATATGAGGTATGTGCTTACTCGAGAGAAATTGGGCTACAAATACAAGTAAAAATTTTCTCCTTTTTACCCCTTGCAAAAATTCTAAAATTGGGTCTACAAGAACATGCGAGTGTAAAAAATGAAGATTTTGAATTTTCTCCTTCACTTTGCTGCTATTCCTGTGAAACACCTAAAGGGTTAAAACACTTACTGAATGTCATTTTGAATACTTTGGGGGGGGGGTGCAGTTTTTATAATGGGGTCATTTTTGGGGTATTTCTAATATGAAGACCCTTGAAATCCACTACAAAACTGAACTGGTCCCTGAAAAATAGGGAGTTTGAAAATTGCTGCTGTACTTTGAAGCCCTCTGGTGTCTTCCAAAAGTAAAAACGCGTACATTTTATGATGCAAACATAAAGTAGACATATTGTATATGTGAACCCAAATTTTTTTTATTTTTTGGGGTTCACATACACATATATATATATATACATATACATACATATACATACATATACATACATACATATATATATATATATATATATATATATATATATATATGATCCAACTGCGGACCAATATATGGAGGGTTATTTAAACCAATTCACCAAAAGATCACCGAAGTGATCCACTAATTCCCTATATTTCCCATATATTTGTTAAAAGGTATAATCTTTATTAATTTCAAAACACCAACAAAAAAGGAGTTAAAATTTGCAGTGTATCTCTCCTCCTGTATTATTAGTAATTATCTGTGCCAGCCAGGCATCACCTATTATCTACCTGTGTGTACCTGCAGTGTACACACGGTTGGTGGGGGAGTCCGCACTGTATATTAAAAAACCTATCCTATGCCCCCCTCGACATGTTTCGCCGCAGGACGCGGCTTTGTCAAGAGGTTTTAGGGCACTGAATGAAAAAGCGCCAAAACAGGGGTTAAATAACCTCCTATTGTGACATCATGGTGGGGTGATATTCACTTCTGATTGGTGGGACGCCATCCCATCCAATCATCCTCTATTTAATTTGATGGACATTTCCATGCACCTATTGCTGCTCTCATAGTTCAACCAATCCGCATAGTTGTTTATTGGTTGCCTCGGTAATGCATCACATGATTACTGCGTCATGATCTCAGAGCCGATGTTCACATCCGCCTCCTGCGCTATGACCCCTGCGCGAGCTCTTGTACCAGCGCCGATATTCACGGAAGCGGATGTGAATATCGGCGCTGGTACAAGAGCTCGCGCAGGGGTCATAGCGCAGGAGGCAGATGTGAACATCGGCTCTGAGATCATGACGCAGTAATCATGTGATGCATTACCGAGGCAACCAATAAACAACTATGCGGATTGGTTGAACTATGAGAGCAGCAATAGGTGCATGGAAATGTCCATCAAATTAAATAGAGGATGATTGGATGGGATGGCGTCCCACCAATCAGAAGTGAATATCACCCCACCATGATGTCACAATAGGAGGTTATTTAACCCCTGTTTTGGCGCTTTTTCATTCAGTGCCCTAAAACCTCTTGACAAAGCCGCGTCCTGCGGCGAAACATGTCGAGGGGGGCATAGGATAGGTTTTTTAATATACAGTGCGGACTCCCCCACCAACCGTGTGTACACTGCAGGTACACACAGGTAGATAATAGGTGATGCCTGGCTGGCACAGATAATTACTAATAATACAGGAGGAGAGATACACTGCAAATTTTAACTCCTTTTTTGTTGGTGTTTTGAAATTAATAAAGATTAAACCTTTTAACAAATATATGGGAAATATAGGGAATTAGTGGATCACTTCGGTGATCTTTTGGTGAATTTATATATATATATATATATATATATATATATATATATATATATATATATATACACACACACAGTGGTCCCTCAACATACGATGGTAATTCGTTCCAAACGACCCATCGTTTGTCGAATCCATCGTATGTTGAGGGATCCGTGCAATGTAAAGTATAGGAAGCTGTACTCACCTGTCCCCGTCGCTCCGGACCAGGTCCTCACCGCTCCCGCTGCTGTTCCAGGGGCTCCCGATGCTGTCCCGCTGCTCCGGTGTCTTCTTCGCGTTCCTCCGGTGTCTTGCGCATCTTCTGCAGGGTCCGAGCCTCGCTTTCCGGTGACGTTATTACGCTGCTGCGCCCGCACGGCGTGCGTAGTGACGTAATAACGACGCCGGAAAGCGAGGCCCGGACCCTGGAGAAGATGCGCAAGACACCGGAGGATCGCGAAGTGGACCCGGAGCAGCGGGGATAGGTAAGTGAACCTGCTGGGGCACATTACACTGCTATTCGACAGCAGCTAAAGCATTTTGCGCTGTGGGATAGCAGTTAATGCGATGGCCCCGATATATAAAAGCATCGTATGTCGATGCTGACATCGACATACGATGGCCTCTAAGAGGCCATCGTATGTCGATTTTATCATATGTCGGGGCCATCATAGGTCGGGGGGTTACTGTAATATATATAGGGGTATTTACATCTCACATCACTAGGATGGGCTATCACTTTATAACTGGTAGGGGATCTTTGGGACTCCAACAAGCTCCTTCACCATTTTTCCTGTACAGCAGTGCTCCTCCTACAGCGGAAATTCTACAGCGAAAAGTACAGGAAGGATTAAGATTTTTTAATAGAAGTAATTTACAAATCTGTTTAACTTTCTGGCACCAGATTTAAAAAAAATAAATAAATAAATAAAAGTTTTTCACCGGAGTACCCCTTTAAGGCTTTGGGCCACACTGCCATATAACTTTCCCTTTACAACAACATATGCGCAGTAATCCCTTATTACTTACATTTTGCTCGGCTGTCACAGCAGAAGAGGGGAGATCGTGCTGTGAAGGGTTTCTAGGGACAGAAGTGGTGGGCACCTGCTGAAAGGTTACAGAGGGACTGCAGCCAGGGTCTTCCCTCCTAGGTGGATGGTCTGCTACTGAGATACAGATGTATTTACAAATATTTTTCATTACAGCGAAATACCCTACATAACAAAACTAACAAGGCTAACATCAATTATGTTCTTAACACGTTCTAAAAGAAATAATGAAAAATAAAGTTGCAGTTGAAGCATAATGTTCATAAGATATTATTTACCTACAACCAACAACATGTATTTTCATCCTATACACTGTATATGTAGAACTTCAGTGTTTAGAAAGACAATAGAAGTATATTCTGTGCTATAGTGTCACCTTGTGTTCAGCTTGGAATAACACTTTCACCACCACCAGGTCTACCCTTTTATTATCCTATGTAAAAATACTGTGAAGAGTCACAAAAGATATTATAATGAAGAAATACACAGTAGATGCATCCACCTAGGGCTGGGCGGTATACCGGTTCATACCGAATACAGAAATTTTTGTGCTGCACGATATGAATTTTAACCCATACCGCAAGACCGGTTTGGCCCCTCCCGCTCGGGAATGAATGAATCAGCCCAGCGCTGCGCTGTCCCCACATGGGGAACTAATCCTATGTGACCCGCGAGCGCTGTTCTGCCCCCACCCCCCAATTAATTATCAGCCCAGCGCTGTCCCCATCAGGGTATTACTCACATATCACCCACATGCGCTGCTCTCCTCGTCCTGTTTGTTGCGGCCGCCGGCGCTGACACTCTATACCAGTGGTCTCCAACCGGCGGACCTCCAGATGTTGCAAAACTACAACTCCCAGCATGCCCGGACAGCCGTTGGCTGTCCGGGCATGCTGGGAGTTGTAGTTTTGCAACATCTGGAGGTCCGCAGGTTGGAGACCACTGCTCTATACTATGCGGTATCCCTATGCCCGGGCTGCAAAAAATAAACAAAATAAACTTTAACTCCCCTCCCGTTAGTCCGGTACCGGCCTCACTTGTTTCCTGGGGAAGGGATCGTCGGAGAGCCGTCAGCCTATCACCGGCCACAGCAATGTTCCGCCTTGGCCGGTGATAGGCTGAGCCCACTGTCATGTAAGAAGCCGGCTTCTTACATGACAGTGGGCTCAGCCTATCACCGGCCGAGGCGGAACATTGCTGCAGCCGGTGATAGGCTGATAGCTCTCCGACATTCCCGTCCCCAGTGTAAGGCCGACGTAGGTGCGTTAAAGTTTATTTTGTTTACCTTTTGCAGCCCGGGCATAGGGATACCGCACAGTATAGAGTGCCACTGCTGGCGGCCGCAACATACAG